>NC_139217.1:110867452-111257452 GCF_055691185.1 Crinia signifera | reverse complement strand
TTTAGTTGTACAATGAATATTTCAAAAGTTGTCTTCTGTCCCGGCAATGAATGACCATCCCCTAACTTTTTTTTTTATCTTATGGTCTGTGTTCTTTGTATGTATAAGAGATATCTTTCTCAATTAGACTCTCACATTTGTAGTAAGGTCAAGATAAAGAACTCCTTGATCTTGTTCAAACTACTCACATGCCGACAGTATAATTTCACAAAACGGCCCCCTTCCCCTCTCTTTCCAGGTTTTTCTACATGAAAAGAAAAGCCCATGTGCAAGACATTATTGTAGTCCTGAGCTGCCTGTCTGTGGCGACTGTTACCTCTCTCATTATTGGGTTCCCCCCCCTCCCACCTTCTCTCACTAACAAAGTTACTTATGCCATTTTCAAACAACAAATACGATTTACAGAAATAATTGTAGTTTTTCATTCCTTGAAAAAATTTTCAATAAGAAAGGAAAAAAATTCTGCGCCTGTTACTACCACTCATTACACATGATAATGGGATGCTTTTAGTTATGTCCTGGTGGGATTCTGGGGAATGTGATTAGGTGATGCCTGTGCTTTAAAGTTATGTCCTTTTATATCATGTTGTAATTAGTTACATTTTGCTACAATTTTACCAAGTTAAGCTGCTCCCCAAAATAAATGCTGCTTTCCAAACTTGGATTTCCGCTTTCCTTGTCTAATCAGAGGTCTAGTGCTCTCTCCTGTTGTGTTTGTTTTGTATATCAAATTTTTTTGTGGATGAGGGTTGACGGTAGGGGGCATTTGTTCGAAAGGCCTAAAACCACATCTCCTTTTGGGTCTTGTTAATTTTGGAATGGAAGTAGCAAAATACAACACTTTGATAGATCATGGTTTAGCAACCTAGCTTGTCCTATAAGAACATTCATTAAAAAAAATGCTTAAAGGTACATTTAGTTCTTCAACAGTAACTCTTTTGTAGAGCATTCCAAGTGCGAAGAGGTTAGTACACAATTAGTGTATTACTGACATACCGATTTCTGTTTACCATTAAACAGGCAGCAACTGTAAATAAAGCAATGTGTTTTAAAGGTCTAAAGTGTTTTCTTTATGAATAATTTTCTGCTACTGCTGCCATACTAGTCCAAATCCTAAGAGTCCTTATTAAGTTGCACATTTAGAATGTACATCATCAACCATGTAATGACCTTAAAGAGGCTCTGGTGGCCATACCATTGGCAGAGTTATTTAATATGACTACCAGTCACGGGTAAACTTAATTCTTGATCTTTGTGAACTTGCCACACTGGCTTTGTGGAATTAAAGTTTCTAGGAAAAATGCCAAGAAGAAACACTCCTTCAGGTTTTCAGTCTACATTCTGGTTTTTATTAGCAACTTGTCATTCGTGTTCTTTTTCTTTTTTTTCCCATTTGTAGGTGAGTTTGCTACACCTCGGGCAATTTTGACTGGCCATGACTGTGAAATTACCTGCACTACTGTTTGTGCAGAACTGGGCTTGGTGATAAGTGGTTCAAAAGGTAAAGCTAACCTACTTTATTCTACCTCCGTCCTTTAATCTGTATAGTGTATAATGCTGATTTTATTTGCTTTATATGATCTACATGCTCATTACTCTGTTTTATTAGATGTTAGTCTGATGGTTTTGTGATAACTGGGTGTGTGATGGGATGTGATAACTGGGTGTATGCAGGGCCGGATTAACAATTAGCCTGATGGAGCTACAGCTCTAGGCTCACTCATTTTGTAGCTGAGGGCCAGGGCTTTCCAACGAGTCCAGCCGTGCATCGCTAGCACCCTGGGAACCAGAGATACCGCCAGGCAAACCTGGAGCATTTTCCACCTAGGATAACATGGGACCCACTAATCCTGACCCCCACCTGGATCCACCAGCTGCCAGTTTCCCCCTCCAGCATCACAGAAGCTTGAAGTTGATCACAGTCGAACCCAAATTGCTGGGCCTTCAATCTGATACAGGCTGGTCCATATGGGTTCATTGGGGCAGATGTATTAAGCCTTAACAAGAGGTAAATTCAAGTGTGATAAGGAGAAATAAACGTCCAGCCAATCAGCTCCTTACTGACTATTTTCAAACACAGCCTGTAACATGGCTGTTGGCAGGTGATTGGCTGGACATTTATCTCTCCTTATCACACTTGCATTTATCTCTTGTTCAGGCTTAATACATCTGCCCCACGCAATAAACCGATTTTTTTCATTTCTTAAATGTAATTTCATGGCAGTTCATGTTGTTTGAGGGCAGATTTCTCTGGAACCATAAGGCCCAGTTTCACTGGACTAAAATCATTTGCGTACTCAAAAGTTCTTCAATATGATACTGGTCTCATGTAAATGGGTCAGTTGGTTCCGAAGATATAGCTGGTTGGTTAAAGTGTGTGTGTGTGGGGGGGGGTGTTTCTCTCCCTCCACACCAGGGACTAGGCTGGTGTAAAAGGGGCCAGCCCGAGAATGTACCTGCAAGATCCTGGGACCATATTCGGGTATATCCCTGCATTTTCTGGCGTGAAAGGGGTATTATTTTAAATGCAGGGACTAGGCTGGTGTAAAAGGGGCCAGCCCGAGTATGTCCCTGCATGATCCTGGGACCTTATTCACGGGTAAATCCCTGCATTTTCTGGTGTGAAAGGGGTATTATTTCAAATAGCCGGGACCGACCTGCAGTGCTCTGATTACAGTCGGGCAGCCCCCTGCTCTCTGCCTGGCTGTCAATGGCTATCATTTCTGCCCAGCGATGGCTGTCCACCAGTTACTGCGAGCATGTATTCCCCCTTGGCAATGAGCATGTAATCCCACATGGCAATGAGCATGGAACCCCTGGCAATGAGCATTTAGGTAAGCAGCACTTATGTAGCAAATTTTTTAATAGGCATTATGGTGTTTGGCATAATACATAATGAACATTGTTGTGTGTGGCTTAACATGTAATGGGCATTATGGTTTAATGTGCGATGCCCCTGTTTATGAAGCATATTTTGCCTTAATCTGTGTGGCATAAAGTGAATTTTGACTCAATCCATGTGCCATAGTGTGAATTTTGGCTCATTCCATGTGGCATAATGTGTAAGAGGCAAGTACAGTATAAGGGGGTTACTATTGTGTTGCATGATTTGTAGAAGGGGTATATGGTGTGGTAAACTTAGGTGACCACATACAAGGTGCTGAAATGTTGTCTACCAAGTTTTGGCTTTCAGTATCAAGTATCTTAAGACATCGGCGGCCTGTGGGTGCACCTTTTGGAGGGTACCCGTCAATATATCTCCTTGCATTTTTCCTATGCCAGCCCCTGCCTTTTCCAGCACACAAACACACACATATATATATATATATATATATATATATATATATATATATATATATATACACAGCAGTGTAGGGTACAATACTCCAATGAGGGCACTCGCCACAGTCTCAAAAGGACTTGTTTTAATAAGGGTACTTTACCACTTTATACAGCATGTAGTCTACGTTTCAGCCGCTGGAACGCATATGGTGTTCCGGTGGAACGCACAGCCATTTTTTACAAACCTATCAGGAAGCCACTCTTTGTCACATGGTGCACCTAGAGTGTACCATCTGAGCACCAAATACACTAGTGCTGCAGCTGCCTTGCTTTAGCCCATTAGTGAGTACTATTTAAGAGGAGACTGGAGACAGGGTCAGTACATTCTGACTCTGGAGCTGTGTGGATGCCTACTGATGTCTTGTCTTGAGAAAAGCCACCTGGTGGCCGAAACGTAGACTACATGCTGTATAAAGTGGTAATGTACCCGTATTAAAACAAGTCATTTTGAGATTGTGGTGAGTGCCCTCATTGGAGTATTGTACCCTACACTGCTGTATGAGTGGGACACATTGTGTCACCTTAGGGGAGCACCCCAATATAGGAACACGGAAGGTCGTGAGTGCGGAGTCCACTATATAATATATATATATATATATATATGTGTGTATATATATATATATATGTGTGTGTGTGTGTGTGTGTATATATATATATATATATATATATATATATATATATATATATATACATATATATATTTATATAATTAGTTGAAAGCATTTACACAAATAGACACACCCAACCAGAACACTGGCCACGCCCCCACATTATTAGGTGCTGGCCACAACCCCTATTATTGCACATAATAGGTCCTTGATAATTTTCAGCTCCAGGCCCATTTAGACCTTAATCTGTCACTGGGTGTATGATGGGTATGTGATAACTGGGTGTGTGAAGACTGGGTGCGTGAAGACTGGGTGCGTGATGGGCATGTGATGACTGGGTGCGTGATGGGGATGTGATGACTGGTTGTGTGATGGGGTGTATGATGGGTATGTGAGGATTGGGTGTGTGATGGGGATGGGATGACTGGGTTTCTGATGGGTATGTGATCACGGGTGTATGATGAGTATGTGATCACGGGTGTATGATGAGTATGTGATGACTGGTATAGCTCGTTCCTTAGGGGTCATCCTCGACTCTGAACTGTCCTTTTTTCACCACATTCAATATGTATCCAAATCATGTTACATGCAACTAAAAAACATATCCAAAATACAACCCTATCTCACACAAGACACTACCAAATCTCTTATCCATGCACTCATTATATCCCGCATTGATTATTGCAATGGTCTCCTAACTGGTCTTCCCAAGAACAGACTGTCGTCACTGCAATCCATTTTAAATGCTGCTCCTAGGCTCATCGTCTGTTGATCCGCTCTGCCTGTCCCTTCATTGGTTGCTTCTATTTTACCGTATTCAATATAACACACTTCTACTCGCATATAAAGCTATTAACCATACTGCACCAGCATATATCTCTCTACTTATCTCAAAATATCTCCCATCTCGACCACTCCGCTCTGCACAAGATCTGCGTCTCTCTCTTCTGCATGGATCACTAGCTCCCATTCACTATTACAGGACTTTCATAGGGCTGCTCCCATCCTATCCCTTCCACTCACAATAAGACTCTCCACTAGCCTCCAAACTTTCAAGCGTTCCCTGAAAACTCACCTCTCCAGGCAAGCCTATCATATTTAAGTTCTACACGCATAACCCTCTGAGGCACTTAGGCATTATATAGCTTCCCTTCTGGACTTGTAACTTGGTGGGACTGCTGTGCCTGTCCTTGTGTTTCCCTCCTATATCCCTATAGATTGTAAGCTTGCAGCAGGGCCCTCTAACCTCCAAGTCTGTCGTTACCCAGTTGGTTTTATCACGGTCACCATTGTAACGGAATCTGCTGCGCTATATAAGAAACTGTAAATAAATAAAATATAACGGGGATGTGATGACTAGGTGTATGATGGATATATCATCATGGGTTGTATTATGGTTATGTGATAACTGGGGGTGTGATGGGGATGGGACAACTGGGGGTGTGATGGGAATGTGATCACAACAATGTAGGAAATGTATCACAAATTTTCTGTCCTTTTTTTTTTTTCTTCAGAAGGTCCATGTCTGATACATTCTATGAATGGAGATCTTCTTAGAACACTTGAGGCTCCTGGAAACTGTCTTAGACCAAAACTTATCCAGGCTTCGAGGGAGGGGCACTGTGTTATATACTATGAACGGGGCCTTTTCTGTGTATTCGGTGTGAATGGAAAACTTCAAGCCACAATGGAAATTGATGATAATACACGGGTAAGAGCGCTCTGTGAATTAAACAGAAATTCATAAAATACATTTACCATATGGCTTTTCTGATAAAGTAGCCAACTGATGACTTCACTAGTCACACTATGTAAGAGACAATGTATCTGCCCTACTGTACAGTATGTACACTATGTTCCTAAGTAATACAGTGGCATATGCTGATGCTAAATGTTTTTTAAACTTCCCTATATACAGTAGTTGTAAACAGCACTTGATCCATAGATGTTCTTTTTTTTCTTTTGGAATTTGAAATTGTTTAACTTTTAATGCATAAGAATATGCTAACTTTATTGACTGCGCTTTGTAACAACTAAATGTAAAGTAGGCGGCTCTCCTATTATTCTTGTATTATAATCCTCTCACATTACAACAGTGGCAGGTACTAGATATCACATCCTGTAAAGGGGCAATTAAATAGGTTTTCCCTGTGTCTACAGCTAGGGAGCACAAAACAGAGCAATAAAGTTTTTGCTCCGTTTAAATGGCCAATGGCCACAGGGGCAGTATTTATTTCTTGCTGCCTCCTGATGAGATGTGGTTAAGGCTCACTAACCAGGACTTTAGACGAGATTAGCCACTATTCTAGGTAAGCGGTCTATTTGGATGCTTATAAAGCTATGAGCGTCTGATCAGAGAGATAATTAATTTCCTCTGATGGGCGCCCATTAATTAGGGCTCCCCCAAAGAGCTAACTGAGACCACTCCTTTTGCTAATATTTTGATATAAACTTTCGGGGTGGTATATAATGTGCTTTTCTGTAGTAGTTGCACTTAAAATTATTTGAGGTTAAAGTTCTCTAGTATCTTTGCAACAGTTAAGTTATTTTAAGATATTGGCATCTATATACGAAGAAAGCCAATCTGCTCTCAACGTCATTTTTCCAAACTCGTTCAGTAACGTGACCGTTAGGAGCTTATTTGTGGGCACGTTGTGTCCAACCACTTTATCTCTTTTGGGGCAGTACGGATGGAGTAATGGTTAGCATTACTGCCTCACAGCACTGAGGTCATGGGTACGATTCACACTACAGCCCTAACTGTGCGTAGTTTGTGTATTCTCTCCATACTTGCGCGGGTTTCCTCCGGGTACTCCGGTTTCCTCCCACAATCCAAAAATATGCTGGTAGGTTAATTGGCTCTCAAATAATTAACCCTAGAATGTCAATGTGTAATAAATAACTGTTAATAAATCTCTTTCCAAGGCTTAGTACTGTGTATAATGGTAATTTGTTTGCAACAGCTGCCTTAGGCTGTAGATCCCTTATACAATTCTGAGATTTATTTCATAGAAGATTCCTAATTTTGTAACTAATTGTTTGCATTGTGAATAGCTACACACACACAATCTGTAAACACGGTGACTGTGATGATCTCCACAATCACCCAATTTCACAATCAATGTATCAATGTGCCTTTTATGAGTTTGTCAATTAATTTCATGCAAAGAGTTTATTGGGGCCAGGAGTTTAATTGCTGCTCCCAAGAGATTTTAGGCATTTTTGGGCAAATGCTCATTTGAAACCCAGAAAGTATATTTCTTTGGCCAATTAAGCTCTGGCATAAATTCTCATTAAAGAGTTTTTTTTTTTTTTAATTATGAGATCATATTTAAGATTGAAAATTGCAAATACCAAGGCTTAAATACAAAAATAACAATGTCCACATCTGTAGTATTCCATACCATACTGTGCTAACCAGATGTTCTACTTTAGCTATATAATACTAAAACGTACAGTATTATCCTTACGCTGAAGCCCCTTTTATATGATTGTAACACTATAGTTGTCCTACCCCATAAAGAATTCACCAAACCACTGTGCATTTCTACAAAGCAAGTCTATTATGCAAGTCATTCTATATCTGCGGTGTTCAAATGTCACCCAGCTCTTTCATAGATGCCCTCAGCTATATGTAGTTCCAATTCGGTGTATTCTTGCATGCTGATGAATAATTTTATTATGCACTTTTTGTCTCCTATTTGTGAACTCCTCACTGATGTGATTGATGAGAATAGGCACACCAATGGCTGCGTGCCTTGCATACCTTATTCTGGTTGATTAGCAAAGCTGGGAAATGTGCAGCTTTGCGAGTCAACAAATGCTGCCTGCATGTCCGTCCACCCCTCGCATTCCAAGTTTCCCCGCACGCATGTGAATGGATGTTTTGCATTAACATCCATTCGTAGCAGGGCCGGCGGTAATAAACACTTGCTGAGTGCTTTCACCCTAGACCACCAGGGAAAGCAGAGTTATAATAGATAAACTGCTTATTTTAAAAGCAATTAAATATGCTTATCTAAAACCACACAAATTAAATGTAAGACATCATTATATATATATATATATATATATATATATATATATATATATATATATATATATATAGCAAAGGAAATGTAGATGGCACTCTCAAGGTTGTACAAATTCTGCGCGGCGGCAGCAATGATGAAATAAAAGAATCAACACAGGCTTGTGTGTCAACGTTTCGGCCAAAGCCCTTTATCAAGACATAAAAAATAGCAAACAGTGTACTCACATTTATAGCAGACAGTGGGGGCAGGAACACCTCGTGCAGAAATCACCAGCACGACCCGGGCAGGTGAGGAGTGACGTCATCTGGCGCACTCATATGGGGAAAGCGGGGTCACCGGGGGCGTGCCACAAAAACCCAAAGGGTGGTTGCTAAGCGACCATGAACGCTGCATGGCGCTCGCATTAAAAGATGTGTAGACATCGGCTTAAAGCCGAGTGCAGGGAGACGGGCGCACGGGGGAAGCGGCTGTGGTGCGCCCATCTCCCTGCACTCGGCTTTAAGCCGATGTCTACACATCTTTTAATGCGAGCGCCATGCAGCGTTCATGGTCGCTTAGCAACCACCCTTTGGGTTTTTGTGGCACGCCCCCGGTGACCCCGCTTTCCCCGTTTGAGTGCGCCAGATGACATCACTCCTCACCCGCCCTGGTCGTGCTGGTGATTTCTGCACGAGGTGTTCCTGCCCCCACTGTCTGCTATAAATGTGAGTACACTGTTTGCTATTTTTTATGTCTTGATAAAGGGCTTTGCCCGAAACGTTGACACACAAGCCTGTGTTGATTCTTTTATTTCATCATTGCTGCCGCCGCGCAGAATTTGTAAAACCTTGAGAGTGCCATCTACATTTCCTTTGCTACATCTTTTCTTCTGAAAATTGAAAGGCACCTCAAGTATTTGCACCTACAAGGACGAAAGCCGGGACCCCCTTGTCCTATCTATATATATATATATATATATATATATATATATATATATATATATATATATATATATATAGCAGTTGTGGGTTGGCGCCCCTTTGTGCGACCTTCAATAATTAGATTTGTACAGCCTTTAGTCAGAATTCCAAAACACAAGCAAGTAAAGTCCAAAATTCATATAAATTTATTAAAATGTCTTTGGTTCCACACTACAGTGGTGGTTGAATCAGACCATAAAAAGTTCAGTGGTATATTTCATAACAGCACTAAAAACGATCCCAACGGAACGTTGCCCCCTGCCCGCACTGCTAGGTGCGAACGGGACGACGATGTGGTAGGGAATATTGGGGCAGATGTATCAAGCCTGGCGAAGAGATAAACTGGAGATAAAGTGGAGAAAAAGTGGAAGGAGATAACACACCAGCCAATCAACTCCCAACTGTCATATTTCAAACACATCTGATTGGCTGGTGCATTATCTCCTTCCACTTTTTCTCCACTTTATCTCCAGTTTATATCTTTACCAGGCTTAATACATCTGCCCCATAGAGTGTAAGCTCCACTGGGGCAGGGACTGATGTGAATGTTCAAATATTCTCTGTAAAGCGCTGCGGAATATGTATGCGCTATAAGAAACTGTTAATTAATAAATAAATATGTAGTACACACAAAAGCACAAGTCTGAAGGTCATTGTCCGTAATGTCCTTATTACTTGGGTTGCGTGTTTAATGGGCAAGAAACGATAAAATAATTGCACCATATGTCCAAGCCTGGGAAGTTTTACTGATCCAAAGAGCATGGTTTATCCTCACAAGCCTCAGCTGTGATTTATTCTCAGGCCCATCTCTCTACAGGTTAGACTGGCGAGACCGCTCCCATCTAGAGCGTATTATTTACTATCACTGGCAAGAAGAGACTCTGGCATCGTCATGACTCGCACACAATCTACCAGCTCTATTTTCTGTTGTTGTTCTTAGTTCTCTTTTGCAATAATAATGTTCATAATCTGTCACTTTCAGTTGTGATTATGTTGTCAGCCAGGCTAATAAATCTGTAAAATATCTTGAAATCCCTAGCCGGCTGGAACAGTTTCTGTAGTGTTTCAGTGTGTGCTGGGAGCTAGGCTTTGTTGCCTCAGGCTGGGGAAGTCCAGGCAAACACATGTGTACCTCCGCCACATGTTTTCTTGTTGTTCAATACCAAAGCAGTCCCTGTTGGATTTTAGTGTTAAACAATCCACAGCCCCTTTTCCCCATCTGCTTCTGCACTTTATCATGCTGGCAGGCAAGTGGCAACCGTGTGATTAAAGTCCAGCTCCCCCCCAAATGTGTAGTACCCGCCCATGGCTGTGGCAGACTGATGTTTTCACTGCTTGCTTTTCAAGTAATAGGAAGGGGGGAGGGTGCCAGAGGTGAAACCAAGGAAACCTAAGGTCAAGTCTGACTGCCATTGAGTGAATGAGGGGAGTTAAACAGGTTGTGTTTCATGTGTCATGGTAAGCCCAAGCCCACAGGATGTCGACAAAAGTAACAATTTACAATCATCAGACACAGGACAGAATTCTAATTTACTTTCTTGTAGCCTGCTCATGAAAACTAGCCTGAGACCTCCAGACTGCCTGGGGATACTCAGAGCCTAATCAATGTTATACACCTGTTTTTGTTTTAAATGCTGCGTTGCCCACCAGAGCCCCAGCCAAAAGCACGTCAAAGCACATCTACCATGCAATGTTTAGATGTCAGAATTAATAACTTGGATGGAAAGAAATCCACTCCTAAAACAGAGCTGTTACCTGAGGCAAAGACACTAGCTCCCGCACCCCTTGGGATCCAATTATTTGCTTTGTCTGGAGATTGGAAAGGGCACAGTAGCTGCTTACATGCCATAATCTACTGGATACAAGTGATTTCTTTGTTTGTGTTTCAGGAAATAATAGCAGCAAAAGGCAGCGTTGGCGTTCTAGATGGTATAAAGGGCTATTTGGTATTTCCCCATTGCTGATGCTTTCAGTGCAATTCACGTCCCGGTATCTCATTTTTATTGCAATATGTATGCAGGGAAAAGCAATATTGTCCTGTCTATCATTTATATTTGATGGAAAGTCATGGTAAACGCATACTGTTCCTACAGTAAAGTGTACCTTGGGTTTTGTATGTAAAATAACCTTTTACATAACAAAGATCTGTAAAGGGGCCATACACACGGGGCGATATGAGGGCTTTTTCTAAATGATCCCGCGTGTTGCTATCACCTGACTGGATTTTGACTGCATTCAGTCAAAATCATCGCCAGTGTTCTGCCACCTGAACACTGTCCTACACAGATCACTCAGCACATAACCCCCCCCCCCCACCCCCGTCGCTGTGTGTGTATGGCCCTCTATGTATCACTGTCTTGCACTGTTTGTGGCGGCTTATAATATCCAGAAGGAAGCTTCTGCCAAGGAAAGTGCTGTCACATAGTGTAGGCAACTGCCATTAAGTTAAGCTTTCATCTAGGATTGACTGGATTTAAGCCATCAGATTTCCTTAGCTTTGCTACACCCTGTAATACACTTGTGAAGTATACAATAAATGAAATACACGGATGTACAATGTCAGTTATCTAAAGCCTACACTTTGTTACAGTTCCACCTAGAACTGTAAAGCTGGCCATATATCAGAAAGATCGATCTTAAGATCGATTGCACTCATGATTGTGTACAATTTCCCTTGAAATCCCCAGCAGTCCTTTTGGTTTTTGGACACACAATCTACACACAATCCATCATACAATCAGTCATACAATCCATCTGCTGCATGATTTTGTACACAAGATGTGCACACAATCTGCATACAATCCATCATACAATCAGTCATACAATTCATCTTATGATTGATTGTATGATTATGTACACAAGATGTGCACACAATCTGCATACAATCCATCTTACAATCAATTGAGATTGTATGATTGGGTACAATATCTTTCTGATGTATGGCCAGCTTAAGGCTTATGCAATTATTTATATAAAAAAGGGGCCATGGGAGGAAAGGACAGCCTTCCAGGTGACTAATCTGTAAAATATTGGACCCGTTTTTAGTTGTTGAGCCCATTGATTGCCATACATATTGGGGTAAATTTGTTTAAGCTTCTAAAAGTGAAATAAGGTTGCCCATAGCAACCAGTCAGATTCTGTCTGTCATTTTCTAGGATGCATTGGAGAAATTATAGTCAGAATCTTATTTGTTGCTATGGGCAACCTATTTTCATTATGTTAATTTACCACACACATTAGTAACTAATAGTGACCATACAGCCACATTGGATTATCTGTGGAAACACAATGTGCTTGGGATGGTCTCTTGGGTTATCTTTCTGCTTATTACATAAATGATAGCAGTCAGGGTAATTGTGTTCCTATAATTGGGTAATCCTGTACTTGGGCTGTTGACCAGCTATGTTCGTTGCTGTGTAGATGTGAGTTCTTGCTGGGCCTATCACCTGCAGGGAGTTCAGTAGAATCTTTGGGCCAGATGTATCAAGCTGCCAAAGGTGCTAAAATGGAGAGTAATAAACAATCAGCCAATCACTCTTCACTTTATCGCCTTTTGAAGCTTGATACTTTTGGCCCTTTTACTTGAAATTGTCCATACTGCATGCCATCTTATTGGAGAAAAGCACTATATAATTTATCTGACCATAATTTACCTAGAGTAGAGACCCAGAATGTCTGGGAGACTCCTAAGTAGAGGCTAGATGATGACACAATTTTGGTAATCAGGCTCTGTGACACGAATTTCATTATAACACCCTCAGCAATTGCCCACTGAACCTCCCTTCTGGGATTGCCAAGTATACTTTCAATGGAGAACCTACAGTACACTGCTTTTTGGTCCAAAATCCCACACACTTATTTTTAAGTCTCAGCAAGGGTTCTGCAGTTCAGTACAAGGGGAAATGAACACCAAGATACAAAAATACAGGCTGTGTATATATGTATATACTCGCATTATTATGTACAGGATAGAACAGGGAGAAAGCCCTGCTCATCATCTTTTCTTCCAAGACATTCCTATTTTAAATATAAGTATAGATATTTATGGACAGACTCCTCTATAGGCCTCTGAGTGCATTGCATTTACAGTGGCATTTATCTTTCCATGCTTTGTGGTGTGCGTTCTGTGTACACGAAGATGTGATCTATTGTAATTGTTTCTGAATGTTTGCAGAAGTGCCTGTAATACAAGAAAGATTACGTTTTAAAGTTTCCCTCTTCAGCCATTTGTAATGTGAAGAGGCATGTATCTGCTTTACCCTTCAGCATTTACTTCTATTTACTTCCCATAAACGTCTGCACTCACCTTTTTGTAGTCCTCGTCCTCTATAATCCATGCCATATTTCTTATCTTGCTGTTAGATATTTCCAGCTCCCTCTACAAGGATGTCTCTGATCATATTTACCCTTATCTATGCCTCCTCTCTACCCCTCCTCACTTGATGTTAGACAGTCTGCATAAAGATTTTCTGACTCATCAGCTTTACATATAATATATTTCCTGACATGAAAAGGTCAATCTTCCAGTATGTGTGTGCCTTTTGGCAGAGCTGAGCTGGGAAACAAGTACACATTCAGCATAATGCAGTTTTCTTCAGATTTCACTTTTTCCACAGATAGATTTTATCCAGTTTAGTATGGAATGAGAACCTGTGTCTTTTCTGTGTACAGTTCATAGGCTTAGCAGAATACTATACCTTTTTAATTCTGTATTTATCTACTTAACCGTGCTTTACTACACTACAGAGCATACTAATGCACTCATCTGGTATGTGTGTATTACAGGTTGAGTATCCCTTATCCAAAATGCTCGGGACCATGAGCATTTTGGACATACTTCCCTACCCTCCCGGTATGGCCGGGAAGGGGGGCAAGTCTCCTGCATTTTGCCCACAGCCACGGTTCCCCCCTTCCCTGCGGTATAAACCCCCGAATTTCGCGGGGAGGAGGCGGAGCTAAAATGACGCGATTTGTGTAATTTTAGCCCCTCCCATCTTCCACGGACCCGCAAATTGTTGCAGCTGCCCAACATAGGGGCGGGGCTTAGTGACGTCAGCCTCGCTCCGCCCCCAAAACGTAGCCTCTTCCCGCCCCACTCTCACTCCTCTCCGGGCTACTCCCAGAGAGGAGTTTGAAGAAGTCAGCAAGTATGATTTTGGATAAGGGATTTTTTTTTTTTTTGCATACTTACCTGGTCCCCTGGTGGTGCCTCGATGGTCCCCCGACAGCAACAGTGTCCCCCAGCATCCACGGCGGCCTTCAGGATCATCTTCAGAGGCATCTCCGGTCCCAGGGGTGCATTGTGCGGCAGCACACTCACGCAATGTACCCCTGGGACCAGAGAGGATCACGGAGGCCACCGTAGACTTTGGGGGATGAGGTAAGATGTCAGATGCCCTCTTTACTGTGAGGAAGGACAGTATCGTATAGTGTGTAAGTACAAAATATTAATTTCAAACATTGGTTCTCCTATTGTGTATCTACCAGGTGGTGACTCCACCCATATAAAGTCCAACAATTATTCATTACTTTAAATGATTTTGTTTGGAGCTGCCAAGGATTTCATATTCTCTTCATGTACCCATATGGGCAGTCATTTAAATAGTATCCAATCCATGCATCTGTTTAGAACCAGAATGAGCACAGTTTCTTTGTGTTGAATGTACAGTATACAAGTCATACACCTGAATAGATTACCGGTGGTGGAAATGTCAGTCACTGAACAAATCTCTTTTCTACAATATTACTAGAATGTAATCTCCAAAACAAAATATCTTATTTCTTTATTTTCCCTTTAGATTTGTTTTGATATAAATGGCACACCAAAACATTTGGTTCATCTTGCAGAGGGTGGAAACTGTGACCTACGAGGGATGCATTCAAAAATTGGATAATCTGAATAGATGGATCTAATTTAATAAAGACATCGAGAGAATCACTTTCTCGGGTTATAGAAGGGTTAAAGATTAATGGCTTTAATTTGTCTCTTACTATAGAATTTTTCTCATAAAACGCTCAGAATATAAAACACTAGTGAACCGTGACTGGGAGGTTAATGGATTTTCTTCAGATGAATTTTCTAAGTGTAGCAAATAATTATTTGTCATGGTAATAATTGCAATTCCAAAATAGCCTCAGGAGATTGCAGCAGTGCAAACGAGGGAGCAAAATGAGTATTGATTTGGGGTTTATGTAATATTCCCCGTCAGTATTTCTGTATGGCGATACATAAAGGTCTCTGTGCTCTCTCGTGATGTTGTTCACATATGGTATATTGCTGCAGAAGGGCATTGCCCTGATGTACAGGGTTATCTAGTGAGACAGTGTTGTATAGACTATGTGGATGTGCTGCATAGTGTGACTGTCTTCATCACCACAGTCGTTTTGTGGTATGTTCATTTGGTTTTTGTTGGCTAGTTCCTAATAGATACAATATTAAAAGAGTATGACATGACATACATCTAATTGTCCATTGTCCATGTAGAAAAGAGATCAGTTTTAGGGTTCGATCCTTAGAAGAACCGATCCCATTATTTAGGCAAAGTAAGCCGAAGCTGCTCTTTGTCTGCTCCTCCCCTGGATATTCCAGTTTGTTTTATGTAGGGTAATTGCTGCCACCGCTAGGCTTCGTTAATGGAACCTGGAGCTGGTTGTGCTTCCGGGGGCACAATGTAGCTTTTTTTTTCTTAATTAAAGGTGCTTTTTTTAAACCATCATGACCACTTAGGGGACAATTCAATTACCTGTGTAACGTTAGACTCCTGAATTTAGATACAACAGGAGGATCAACTAGCCTGTGGTAATCTACTGTGGTTAATTGATTTCCCTGACTTACTGCAAAATGGGATATAAGCAGATGCCCCTCCTCCCCCACTGTGTGTGAGAAAATAGAGGTGAGAAAGAATAGGAGGAAATGGGAAAGAGTGTGTGTGTGATATACAGTACTGTAGAGAGAATGGGAGAGAGTGTTAGCCCTGGCTAAAATACAGCAGACAATAACTCACCGTAGAGAGCGCAAGATAATATAAAGTCAATTAAATTTTTGCAGCGTATTTTTGGAGGGAATCCTCCATGTTTGGCAATATTATTAATTTTAATTTAAATAAAATGTACTTTATATTTGTATCATCTTGCGCGCTCTGAGATTTATCTCTATTTTTCTATATTGCTACACAGTCATTATTTGGCCACATAAATGGAGCAACTTTAATTGCTCCATCGGGCGCCACCTAGTGGCTGTTGGCACACAAAACACTTAAATTCCTCCCATAGAGGTGAAGAGCAGAATTAGCCTTTTATTACATAGGATGTGCCTTGTGCTGGCCCGCGCCCTCAATGTTCGATGTTATGATGTCTTGGTCATGATGTCATTATGTTGTGTGGAGGAAGCAGGGCCGACAGCATTGGAAAGTGCAGTTCTCGCCAGAATATCCTGAGGATGCTCCTGTACAGCAGTGGCGTAACTACCGTGGGTGCAGGGGCTGCAGCTGCTGTAGAGCCCAAGCTGTTTCAAGGGCCCGCTGCTCCCCCTGCACCCTGTCCTACCCACACTTACGACACTGGGTGTATATTATACATAAGTTAAGTTTTCCATGGAGTTGCTGCCAATGCAAGTAGCAATAGGTTTTCACAGGGGAATTTGGCCTAAATGCTCTTGTGATATCAATTGCCCACCAGAGAATATAATGCAAACAATGCTATAGGAAAAATAAACTGCACTTCTATAACAGAACATTTTATTTGTACATCTAGCCTACTTGTGTGTTAAACAACCCTTCTATTATGTGTCCATGCTGTGTGTGACTCTGTAGCGCCAGATTTGTGTCTTGTTTGTAAATTGTACAATCCGCTTCTGCTGGTTTAAATAATGATTTGTGATATACATATAGTCTGTGTAGCACATACTGTAAGACACATTTTAATGTAAAAATGACAATACTACTGAGCCACAGAGCACCCTGTGTATTGCGATTTGGAGCACTCAGAGGATAGATGTTTGTGGACACATCTGTATGTCAAACTTGCACAACAGACTTTTTCCTGAAGTTATACAGTAAGGTGAATGAAATGCAGGATTGTATTTGCTTTATTGGTTGTCATGGCCACAAACCAGTTATTACCAAAAACTGGATGGCGATTTAAATACTTAAACGATGTATATAGCGTACATTTCCCTGGGAGTCTGCTAGTAACTTGGTGTGTGTTGTATCTTTTAGGCAATATTGCTGAGTCGGGATGGACAATACCTGCTTACGGGAGGAGATAGTGGAATTGTCATGATTTGGCAAGTATGTGACATGAAACAACTGTTTGCCTATCCAGGCTGTGATGCCGGCATCCGATCCATGGCTTTGTCTTATGACCAAAGGTGAGAATAACCAGTTTGATGAGTATAGCTGTACGGTATGCATTGCATCACCACCAGCAGACAATGTATACAGTTGCTGTCCAGTACGCATTGTGTGAATGCCAGGCAAGCATGTACTGTAGAACTGTCCAGTTCTCATTGCATGATCACCAAAAAACAATGTATATCTGTCCAGGACTCATAGCATGACCACCAGAAGACCATGTATAGCTATACAGTACTCATAGCATTACTGCCAGGAGACAATATATAGCTGTACAGTACTCATAGCATTACTGCCAGGAGACCATATATAGCTGTACAGTACTCATAGCATTACTGCCAGGAGACCATATATAGCTGTACAGTACTCATAGCATTACTGCCAGGAGACCATATATAGCTGTACAGTACTCATAGCATTACTGCCAGGAGACAATATATAGCTGTACAGTTCTCATAGCATTACTGCCAGGAGACACTGTATAGCTGTCCAGTACTCATAGCATGACCGCCAGGAAACAATGTATAGCTTACAGTACTCATTGCATGACCGCGAGGAGACATTACTGTACAGTACTCATAGCATGACTGCCAGGAGACAATGTATAGCTGTACGGTACTCATTGCATGACCACCAGGAAACAATGTATAGCTGTACGGTACTCATTGCATGACTGCCAGGAAACAATGTATAGCTGTACGGTACTCATTGCATGACCACCAGGAAACAATGTATAGCTGTACGGTACTCATTGCATGACCACCAGGAAACAATGTATAGCTGTACGGTACTCATTGCATGACCACCAGGAAACAATGTATAGCTGTACGGTACTCATTGCATGACCACCAGGAAACCATGTATAGCTGTACAGTACTCATTGCATGACCACCAGGAGACATTACTGTACAGTACTCATTGCATGACAGCCAGTAGACGATGTATACTGTTCAGGAGGGGATATAATTACAGTAATAATGGCAGTACAGCTTCCTCACATATTATGATATTATAAACTGTATAACAACCATTTTTATAGTGTGTCAAATAAAACCTTTGGTCTTGTACGTTCATTTGATAGCTCATTAAATATAACTTTTTCCAGTCACAGCCCACCTTCTTCATAAAGTCACAGCTTTAATTATCTAAATAAATTACACTTCAGCTAATGGAAAACACATGCCGCGCTCATTGGCTATCAGGGGGTTAAATGGGTTTGCTAGTCATTTGATGAGGTGGCTTACAACTTTTACAGCAATGAATAAACACTTTGCATGTTAAGTGTAGACCTTTCTGTCTCCTCAAACATATCACTAGTCTGTTCCAGGACCGCTTTTAGACATTTTTTTTGTTCAGAATGTAATCATCTGTCTAACGTTCTGCTTTCCATTCACTTTCAGGTGCATTATGACGGGCATGGCATCTGGGAGCATTGTGCTCTTCTACAACGACTTTAACCGCTGGCACCACGAATATCAGACAAGATACTGATGTCAAGACAAGATGGCCGCACTGTACTGATGCACTGATTACCGCTCACTTCTGGCAGGCCACCTGCCACGCTTAGGTCCTTTATAAATGGCTAATTACATCTGAATGTAATTTAAATGAAACTCAAATCAGCAAACTATTTTTAGAGTTAATTGCTATTTTTGTAGACCTTGCTTTACCTTTTTTTGTGGGTACAAGACACAAGCAGATGGCTGCTGGGGTTCTGTAGTAAAAACAAATATATAAATAAATATATATTTTTTAGTCCTATGGAGAAGATTATTTTCATCCGTGTACCTGGAAAATAAGCTTAATATGGTGGCTGGATCATTTATGGCAGGTCTCTTCCAGTGACTAGCTTTCCTCTACCTTACCTGGGTGTTCTCTTTCCTGTGGGCACCTTTCCTACATATCTTATATTGTGCTGCAGTGCTCCCCCCCCCCCCCCCCCCCCCCATTTCTCTCTCTTTCCAAATGATTGTACTGTCACAGAGCTGAGACAGGCGAATTGTAGTGATTATAGTTAAATTTGAAACATTGTGATGAAATCTGCTTCATTTAAATGCCAGGAAATAATGTTCTGGGAAAGATTGGATACAGTGTTTTCCCTCAGAATGATTCCCCCTTTGTTTTAAGTGGAATGAAATGGCTGGGAGACATAGTATCTAGTATATGAGGCTCTTTTAGCTGCATAGTACCCATAGCGCACATGTGCAGCAGATATTAGCCTGGACAACGTAATAATGTCCTACTGGTGGCAATGGGTTGCTGCACATTACTGCCGTTGACATTGTCTTGTTAAATAGGCTGAGTGCAACCACTGGTAAATCACTCGTGTGAATATCGATGGCTTCTTAAAAAATGCAGACCTGTTTATATGTAAGAGGCGAAGTCCACGGTTTTAAAATAATCTTTATAAATCTATTTAAGAAAACCCAGACGTTCTCTAAAGTAGTCTAGAATTCCTGTATTGCTCCAACCGGCTTGCTATTTTCTATTAGTTTTAGCACCAAATCATGTGAATAAAATGGTGTGCTACCTGTCCGACGCGTACCTGGTCCTGGACAGGCCTAAAGTAATAATCTAACTAAACAACACCAAGTTATTTTGTCGTTACTTAGTCTTACCTTTTCTACAAGATTGCTGTGCAGAATTCTGTAAAACTGTTTGTGAAAAAAAACAAGGAACTGTGTTGTTTCGTACGTCTGTATAGCATAAGGACTAGTTTGTACTGTTATCTCCGTGTGAGCTGATCCTTCATTCCACATGTTTCTTAATCAAAGATTTGTCTACCAGCTCACCTTTTTCTACTTATTCAGTAACCATCTTTTAATTAGCTCAAGTGTGGGATGAAGTACGTTTGAATGGACAAAAATAAATAAAATGGAATTTGTAATTGCAAATTGGAGCTGGAACTTTATTTTTGGAGTCTTGTTCATCATATTTCTTATAAAGGGATGGCTATGGAACAAAACATATGCAGCTCTATTTGTTGTGTACTGCTCAGGTCCTGAATTTTTAGAACTGGATTTGGACACAGTATTATCATACTTGAAAATAAGCTTGGCCACAGATAACAGAGTGCTAAGCTTGGGAGCAGGGCCCTCCTAACATTTTGTCTGTAACTGCCCAGTTTTCTTTTATCCCTATTTCCAATTGTAAAGCGCAACGGAACCTGCTGCGCTGTATAAGAAACTTATATATAGTGATATGGTAGGTGCACCTACAGTACAGTACAGCCAGCAAGGTGAAATAACATTAACAATTGTACTTCTGTTTAGTCTTATGATTAGTCTGTAGACTGGGTATGCTTACAAGGACACATGCACAAGGTTAGAAAAACTAACACCTTTACACACTTTTAAGTTTGTCCATTTGATGTATGGTGGTAACTTTTTTGGGATAAACGTATTGAGCTGCTGGTTTTGCCAACCGTTTGATTTTGTTGTTTTAACCACTAAACTGGCTAATATTTCCAAAAGCCGCTACAAAATTGATAGGTTTTTTTAAATGATTAAATTAGGTTAAAGACATTTATTTGAATCCTATACAATCAAATTTTATTTTGGAAACAACATTATATTTTGGACCACCGATTGCAACCATGAACTCTCCTCTCTGCAGTGTTAAGTGGCCATATGGGAGGTGAGCGGCTGCATTCCTCAGCAGCTGCTTATCTGTAGCCATAAAGGAGGGGTGGGGGGGGGTTGCAAGTTCAGAAGTGATCGGCAGCACGGCAGGTACTAAGGAGGGGGGAGGGGTGATGGCGAGGAAACCAGGGGATCAGTAAGGGTCCCTCTGATCACAACTGCTGCTTCAAGATTCTCTCCAAGCAGCTGTACAGTGAGCTTTCTGACTGGTCACATCAGATGCAACTATGTCAGGGAAAGCCTAGCCTTCTGACTTCAAATCTGATGTGACCATGCCAGGCAGGTAGTTATAAATGTCCAACTCCATTGTAAGAAAGTAACAATTTGGAAAGCCAGCAACTCCATACTTTTACCCTTTTGTATTTAGTACTGCTTCTGTTAATCAAAAAATGTTTTGGATTGTTAATATACATAAAGCAGTGCATTGGAATGGAACAGCACACATACTAACACTGACCATTTGTTTTCTTCAACCTTATCCCCATGGAGGTCCTGAAACCCAAGGCCTTGAAGGCTGCATTGTCATTTACAGTGGCTGCAGCTGAATTATTGCATCTCACACAAATGCCGGCACCACCACTGTATTGATGCCATGAATGGTGGCTCAATGGAAATGGGGAGTGGGGGTATATTGGGTTTCAGGGGTTTAGGAGTTTAAACTTATTTATCTTGTATTTTCCATTGAAGATTGTTTACAGATATACATACTGTATTACTGGGGAACACAAGATATAAAAGTGCCAAGAAAATATTTATTATGCCTGTAAGTCACTAATCCCTTTCTTTGTCCCCTAAAAAAACAAAAACGCTATTTACCTGCATTGGTTTTACTTACATTATGGAGAGCTTACCCGCTGGAATGCAGACTTTCTCCAGGATAAAGTACAGTTGTGCTCATAATTTTACATACCCTAGCAGAATTTGTGATTTTCTGGCCATTTGTCAGAGAATATGAATGATAACTCACAAACTTTTCTTTCACTCATGGTTAGGGGTTGGGTGAAGCCATTTATTGTCAGACAACTGTGTTTACTCTTTTTAAATCATAATGACAACAGAAACGACCCAAATGACCCTGATCAAATGGTTACATACCCTGGAGATTTTGACCTGATAACATGCACACAAGTTAACCCAATCCTGTTTGAATGGCTACTAAAGGTAACCATCCTCACCTGTGACCTGTTTGCATGTAATCGGTGTGTGTGTATAAAAAGTCAGTGAGTTTCTGGTCTCCTGAAAGGCCCTTGCATCTTTCATCCAGTGCTCCACTGATGTGTCTGCATTCTGAGTCATGGGGAAAGCAAAAGAATTGTCAAAGGATCTGCGGGAAAAGGTAATTGAACTGTATAAAACAGGAAAGAGATATAAAAAGATATCCAAGCAATTGAGAATGCCAATCAGTAGTGTTCAAACTCTATGTAAGAAGTGGAAAATAAGGTGTTCAAGCCTAAAATGCAGTAATGGTGCTTTGCACCCAAAATATACACATTTACTTAAGAAAATAAACAGGTATTCAAATGACACATGAATAAAGATCTAAAAACATTCTGAAATACATATACCTAATAATGAGATCTAAATTACTACCCATAGGTAAGCTGTAAGCTGAGGTCCAAAACCAAAAACTCAAATTTTTAGTCTGAGATGTGAATAAATGCAAACAGGCACCCTAGATGGAGGCCAATTCCAGGCAAGAAAAGAAGGTCATTGCATTCCACACAAACACATTTCCATCCAGTCCTTTGTTTAGGTTTTAATTTGTGCCAAATGGTTGCATGATCAGAAGCAGGTGAAATCCCCTTCTGCCTCTATAATGCTAATATCAGCTATGATATATAAGAATAAAGAATAAAAACATCCTATCAAATATATCATATTTGCCTATGGTGTAATTGTTACTACTTCCAGTGACCAGTCAAATGTGATGAGGGAAAAAACATAATAAAATCCAACCAGATGGTCATGTAAAAAACCACTTAGGGTGTTATTCAATCCCGGGACATGACTGTCGGGCCGGCCCAACAGTCGTGACCTGGTCCAGTTCTCGGCCTGCTTGACTGCATCCCGCCTGCCGAAATCTGAACAGGGGGCATGGCCTAGAGTTAGGGTTGTGGATCGTCAAGATACGACCTGGAGCTTGACAATTTATGGGCGATCTTGGAAGAATGGGCTCAACTGCTTCTATGGTCGGGTCCATTCTGCCAGGCTACCTATTCAATGCTGTCGGGAAGCGACAGCATTGAATAAGCACCCACCGCATGAATACCCCCCAAAATCTCAAATTCAGTAGTTAGCCCACTGTAAATCAGAGTATGTACTTTGCATGCAACAAAAGGATTTAAGATGTTTTATGCAACGTTGGTAATTTTCATTAAAATGCATGCTAGTAAATAGATTAAATTCTTATGAGGACAAGTAGGTTTTATGAGTCGGTGGATAACTATACAATAATTTTACTCATCTCACTCTTAAACTGTTAGCATGTAATGCTTGTGCCATAATGATTAAACAAAACCTTTGTATTTAATAACTTTAGGCGGCTCTGGCCAATATAAATCACTCTGAATTAAAAAAAAAAAATGTAATTGTTATCTCCTCTGAATAAAATAGAGGCGCCCCCGATGTACATCGCGCGATGTTTTTATCGCATCGCATGCCATGCACCCGATGGCATGCGATGCAACGCGATTTTTGCCCCCTACGCGATTTTTGCCCCCTATGCACCCAATGTTAAATGCACCCCCACGCCACCCCCCCACTATAAACGTGAACCCGAAGCGTGGCAAGCGGCGGCCGTACGCGTCCTCCGACCTTTTCATACCCTCACAGGTATCGGCGTCCCCTCGCGGGCTTCACAGGTATCCGCGTCCCCTCGCGGGGCTCGCCACGCTTCGGTCACACTTTCTATACTCAACTCCACGCCGCCGTGGATAGTGGGGGTATGAAAAGGTCGGAGGACGCGTATAACGTGAACCCACTATAAACGCGGGTTCACGTTTATAGTGGGGGTGCATTTCACATTGTAAGCACCCATTAGGGTGCTTATACAATTTTTAATCGCATCGCATTGTATGCCATACACAATGTTACAATTTTAAAATTGTATGACATTGTACAATATCGCGCGATATCGCATACCATCGCATGCCTTATGGTATGCGATGCAATGGGCGCCGCTATAATACACAAGTACCAAAAAAAGTGGTCATAGTTTATCCACAAGTGATCACTCATTAGTAGTCCAGCATTTTAATAATTATGGGGATGATTCAGGTTGGTTTGCAAATCACGTTTGGTTTGCTAATGGACAAAACCATGTGCACTGCAGGAGGGGCTGATGTAACATGTTCAGAGAGAGTTAGATTTGGGTGGGGTTTGTACTTCAAACTGATATCTATATTGCAGTGTAGAAATAAAGCAGCCAGTGTTTACCCTGCACAGAAACAAAATAACGCCCCCAAATCTAACTCACTGTACGTTACATGACCCCCTTTCCTTATATGTAGCTGCCCACAGAGTCTGTTTAATTAATGTTAGTGTAAGCATTATTATACTTTCCAATAATAATTTACAGGGGTTGAATTGGTATTCCCTCTCACTTTTAATCCCCTACTTTAAGAATGTATTCAATTAGCTCTGTAAACTTTTCGGAACGTGTGTAATGTCACAGAAGGCGGATTCTGCTTGCTTCATATAGAGGTGCGAGCAGAACCTGCCTATGATAACTGGATGAAAACACACAACATGAACTGAATCTGGCTGTTAGCTTTGCATATTGAATGAAACACGTAACACATTACTCTGCTATAGGTAATCTGGCAAATTGCGCTGTAATCCCACTAAAATCCAAATAATCCTAAAATAATTTTTAAAATAAAGCACAAAGAAACATACCAGCACAATGTTTTCCCATATTGTGCTTGGTACCAGCTGTGTGGCAGTATTAATGCAATATATTGTATAGCACAACAGAATTTTCTGCACTATAAAAGAAACTGTAAATAAATATATGTATACAATGGGGCACTGCCAATCATAATCTGCAGATTTGTGACTTTTGAGCTTATGAGAATGTCGCAGGATGGAGGAATCGCAAAAGACGCAGGCACGAATGTGGCTGCATCTGACTCCGAAACGGCCATGTTGGTTATATAGTTAATGCTGCTTAGGTACAAAGTACTGGAGATAGATCTACAGTAAAAAGATAGACCGTCAGTAGGTTAAACCCAAATAGTTGACAGACTATGATCAAGGTCGCCATGAAAAAAGTTTGTTTTTGTTTGTTTTTATTCATCCACATGGACTGTTATTGGGAATAATGACCTGCTTGAAGCTTGGGGAGTGAAGAGAGACCATGAGGTTATAGGTTTCCACTAATTTGGCTCAGATATGGTGAAACATGTAAAATTACAACAAAAAAAACAGATCCTTGCCTACTATTTTTATGAACTTTTGACCCTGGCAGCTTTTTCTACTGTCTTACCTAGTCCATGTCAACAGTTTGGGGCCAACCTATGGACTGTATCCAAAGCCAAATAAGGGGGGTGCTCAGGGGACATATTAACCAGAGCTTCCCTTTTTCAAGGGCCCCCCGTGCCTGCATCCACCTCCTGCAGTCTCCATCATTTGAGTACTGTATGTAAAGGCTGCAGGAGCTAGGACCCAGTGGCTGCTTAGTACTTAACATGAAGATCATCAGTAGCCGCACAGGTGATTGGACCAATGGGAGGGTTGGTTCTCCCCAAAGATCTTTTCTGCAGGTACAACTACAGACTGGACACTGCACAGAGAGAGAGTTTTGTTCCCTCTCTGGTAACCGTGCTTATCAAATGTGAGAAATAAATGTAACGCTAACAAGTACTCAGCCTGCTACCATGTGCTAATGTATTATTATTTGTGTTTGTACCATAAACTAGAATTTTATGTAAGCTACCTCTACAGTATGTGCTGTTATACCATATCCTGCCTTTTAAAATCAGGAGCCAGTCCAAACAAGCACAGTGATTCCATACACAGTACTCCCCTATATTCATATGCCAGTATATAGCATTCAGTATACACAATGCTGCCCTATTATACTGTATCATGTGCTACTTTATGGAACCATGATACCATATCCTGCCCTATTCTGTAGGGTACCGCTATATACTGCTCTCTTCTGTGATACCAGATCCTGATATATTTTATCATGTGCACTGTGTTACAGTAGCTGCTTTATTGTATCAGATTCCACTGTATAACACTCTGTGCTGTGGTACCGGGGTATGTACTGGTGGTCGGAACACCAAAGCTGGCATCCCAAAGGAAGGAATCCCAACAGGGGTCATGTATCCCTAACCTTTGCTTCCCGCAGCCTGAACCTACCCCCCCCCCCCCCACCCCCCGCACACACACACGCACAGCCTGAGCCTAACCCTCTGCGTTGATTTGGGGGTCCCCTTGTCTTAAGTGCCCTTGGCCCCCCAGAGCCTTATGGGCCGATTCAGACCCGCTCACACAGGTCCGACTTGCGGCCCCTATCCGATGGTGGGCCGACTGTACATTTGCATTTTCTGTAATGTTCAGGGCCCAGCTGAAAGTGCCTTCGGCAAATTTCATAGCAGCTAAAGGGGTGTTTCATGCCCATGAAAACGGTAGAAAGAGAAATGCTGGGACTACCCGGTACAACGCATGCATTCCTTTACCTGGTAGGAGTGGGCACATGATGTGGGCTCCCACCCGCAAATCCTTGCAGCCACTGTGTGACTAGTGGGTCATATGGCGGCTGTGAGCAGCATGAACAGGAGGAGAAATCATTTTATTCTAAATTACCATCTAATGATTTCTCTTTTGTGCGGGTACTTGCGAGCAGATCCAGAACCCATCCGTTCATATAGGGACGGGTAAAGCAGATCCAGAACCCATCCGTTCATATAGGGACGGGTAAAGCAGATCCAGAACCCATCCGTTCATATAGGGACGGGTAAAGCAGATCCAGAACCCATCCGTTCATATAGGGACGGGTAAAAGCAGATCCAGAACCCATCCGTTTATACAGGGGCAGGTAAAGGTCAACACACGCAGCCCAAGCGAGCAAGTCTGAAACAGGCCCTTAATCCAGCTCTGACTGTGGCCCTAATTCTGATTGACTCGGTCAGAGCGCATTTTTTAGCCCACTGCGCATGTGCACCGTCTGCAATGCGCATGTGCAGCCGCACTCCACTGTGCACGGACGTAACTCAGCGACCAGAAAAACTCTGCCGTGCACAGTCGGACACAGTGGGCGTATCACAGGTCGCGGCTTCAAAACTGGGTGGTAACCAGGATGTGCATGTGGGTGGTGACGACAAGTGCTGGGTGCACACCCCGCTTGAGTCACCGAGTGCACAGACCCGCTTGGACCTGTTTTCATGAGAAACAGTTGGAAGAAAAAAGCGAGTCTCATGCCTCGCAGCCCTGCCACATCAACGGGCCCGCATTCGGTCGGACAATCAACATGCACACTAGCTACATTACTTTAAGCTGCACGCAATACACACCCATGCAGCATAGAGGTTTCTCTCATTTATCAATGAACTAACTACATGACAGCAGTACGGGAAGCCCACTTTTAAACTTTAACCATTTACACTTCTCTGTGTTCAAATCGCATATATATTTGATTCTTTGAACACACAAATGCACCACTATTATTAACTGCTATTATGTGCCAATTCTTACACAAGTGCTCTGCCTATGTTAGGACAATACTACACATCATTTCAAAAAGTCGACATATGTCAACTCACATACCATTATGCTCTCATCACATTACACACATATGTCTTCTCATGTATTTACATACCAGTAATAATTGAATGCAATAAGCAACATAAACATTGGCTAGTTGGTTAATGGGTTTGAGCCTGAGTTCCGTACGGATTCATGCTGGGCCGTGTTAAACACCAGCAGAGGGCGTTTGGTCGGCTGTCCGGCCGCTCGCACGCAGGAAGACCATGCAAACTTTGCGAGTTCCATCCGCACACGGTAGCGTACGTGCATGACCACACCACTCCCTTTTGTGTGTTATTCCGTCCGAATGGATGCGGTGGCCTTATAGGCGTGGCTTCGCTCACCGTGTGGGTGCACGGTTCGTTCACTCGGATACGTGCAAACACGTATTCGAAGGAATGAACCAGAATAAGGGCCTGTATCTTTATTATAGATCTCTTGAACCAAACTCTCATGGGATGCATACGTTAATTGAAGAGCTAATTATCATGGGAGGTTTTATTCTATATGACCACGAAAGAGACCGCTCACAAAGGTAGTTGTTTTAGGTCTGAATTCCATTCGCCGTCACATAGCTGCAATAAGCTTACTGTGTGTCATCTACCCCCTTCCCCAACAAATGCATAATCATGTTGTACTGGAGAGGCATGCAAATAGCAATAGCTGGTCACTACAGAACAAGATCGTTCTCTGTCAATGGACAGGATGGCAATGGCAAAGTGGTATTGGTGGGTGGTGTACTGGTTTTTGGTTCCTTCTGGCAGAAGCACTGTAAGCAGAGATTGCTTAGTGACTCTGATAACTTTTATCAATGAATGATATTATTTGTACCCATTTTATGGTAGCCTGCAGTGCTGTGTATATGACTATGAGCAGATATTGATAAATAGCAGGTACAGTAGCAGTAGTGTCCACTTGTGCATGCATTGCAGCTAATAGAGTAAATAGGCCAAGGCTATCAGTGACTGCTGGGGAGCGTCAGAGGGACAAACCTATTTTTATCACAGCTTTTTCCCAAATAATACAAATCAGATTAGTTCTATTAGTTTTCATGTAAAAAAAATCTATTGTTTGAAAAAGTCAATATAAAAGTAATTAGTTAGACTAATAAATAACACCGTATCGAGCAGGGCAAATTTGAGCAGAGTAGGAGTAGAGCAGGGGAGAAACACTCAGAGCAGTTGGCGGGTAAGCAGCTGCGGGGATGGACGTGTGGAGAACGGAGGAGTTGTCACCTTTGTGAGATGAAAAGAGAGGAGTGTAGCTGGGGATGTGAGGAAGACTGGGGGCGGTGTGGACAGGTCAGTGATGGAGTTATTGGTACATAAACTGAGCTGTAGCATGGACAGGGCACCAGCACTTAGAAAAAAGGGGTTGGGAAGTTATACAGTGGCCATGGGGCAATGATATGACATACACAGTGCAGGGGATGCAGCACGGGACTGCCTCAAGCCAAGGTCTTGCAGCTTCCTACACATATGGAGCAGTGATACCAGCACATCAGGCCACGTCTCATGGAATATTCCTAGAAGCCTGGGCATGGAGGGCAGCTCGGACAAGGAGATGGATTTCTTGTTGGGGAAAGGGTCCTTTCAAGACTTTTCTATGGGGCCCACCAAGTGCTAATACACTTGCATGTACAGTATAGACTATGGTAACAATCCTGTACCATTCTCTTATATAAATGCCTGCATAGGTCTATGCCCCCACTAATATTTTATCACAGATTAATTCTTTAAACTATTATGTATGTAATAGGTTCTTTATTGGTGTCTTACGCAATACATGGATGTCCGGAGAGTAGTGGGAGACCAACCGAATGAGGAGGCTGGAACACGAAACATCTTGAAAGCCGAATACAATAAATGTTTTTACGTTTCTTGTCTAAAGCGCATGAATTTATATAAATGTATGACTGAAATCATTTAGGGCAGCGATTCCTAACCTTTTTGGAATCACGGCACCCTAGAACATCCAAATATTTTCAAGGCACCCCTAGGCCACGTGTTTCTTTTTGAGAAATTCCGGAAAAAAAATATTAAATGAAGTAAATTGTAAATATATATCACAATTAAGTGGTGAGGGACAGGGTTTGCTTCTGTTTATCCACATATGTTATGATTGGCAGCTACCGGCACTAGTTTTGCCTGTTATATTACACATACATAATATGAATTGATCATGGTCCACCAACCCAAGGCACCCCTGCAAGTGTCCTGAGGCACCCCGGAGTGTCTAGGCACACAGTTTGGGAACCACTGATTTAGGGAGTACATACATGTTTGTGCTACATCACATAGTCCATAGTCTGTGCTAAAGCAACACCGTGGTGTACAAGTTGTTCTGTCAGCAATCAGCAAACATGCAATGGCTTTCCTATGCCATGTAGAATAACACCGTCTGAAACAGGATACACTTGAAGGTCCAAGGCTATTTGTTTTTGTGCCATAATCAAAGGCCGGGCAGAAAATGCCCTGCATCCAAAAATTGAGGATATTCTTCCTGATGGTGTTTATCTTAATTAAAATGCTGCTAGAAATTACCTTAGGCTGTGTAATATAAGACTGTCATGTTTCCCCTGGGAAAAGCACAATGAACATGGGGGAAAACATGTGCAGGTATCTGATCTACATACACACTGCTCTGGTGGAAAGGTTTTGTTTGCAGATGGCTGAGCTTGTTACTAAAATATATCTTGGGTAATCAATGTGACCGTTATCATTCAAATATACAAAGCAAATTAAAAGGTCCCCTAGTAAATTAAGAGGTCAGAAAACCGCAGAAGCCCAATACTGGCAGATCATTTTGAGTAAAGCACATCAGTCCCAGCTCCAGTGGAGCTTGCAATTTAATCTTCCTACCACATGCAAACAAACATTGAAGAAATTATTTAGTCACAGTCCTATTAGCCCACAAGTGTTAGGTGCAGTGAGAGGAAACCCGCAGGCCAACACCATGCTTGTAACTGATTATTGCATTCTGTCCAGAAATGTCCTGGACACTCGCCAATGTCATCTCAACCTTAATTTCACAGGAATGTGGACACTAGGTCTACATACATTAGGCCGACCATTATAGGTCGACATGAAAAAGGTTGACACAAGGTTTCCGTTTTCTTTTTTTTAATGTGGTTTTTTAATACTTTTCTATACAAGTGGGCACAGTGAGAATATAATAGTGTGCCGAGCAAAGTGCTACACTTATACGGTGTCCATGTCAACATAGACACCAAGAAAATACGAAAACTCATGTCGACAGTTCTGTCAACCCTGCTACCCATACCCTCTTCACAACCTATGTTGTCAGCATAGTGTGAAGGAGGTCAGTCCACGTGTGCCGGATGACTGCCCAATGGGGGGGTGGGGGGGGAATCCTGACTGCCAGTGCTCCAACAAGGGGGATCCTGACCAACAGGGTCTATTCCCCCTTGTGGGGGTCCACGACCCCCAAAGAGGAAGAACAACCTGTGGCAAGCAAAGCGAGCCACCGAGCCTGCAAGGGGCTTCTTTGCGCTCACCCCCTGTTGGAGTACCGAAAGTCGGGATTCCAACGTCGGGACCATCATAATCCCCTGTCGGACTGCTATACCACAACCAGTCGTCACAATGCAGAACTGATTTATTAACCGGGTAGAACAGCTGGATGTCAGACATCACAAGGTTAATGTAGAACATGAGATGAGAGACAGAGCCAGGAGCAAGTTAATACAGGTATCCTGTAGTTTTTGTAGTCCGCACCTGCTGGTACAGTGGTGGCGTATAGCACAATCGCAGCTGCGTAACACTTCATATAATCGGAAGAACTTGTAGTAAGCCCTACATGGGGGCTCTGCCACATCTTGAAGAGCCTAATGTGTACCCCTCTGTATCGAGACAGGGACTGTTTATTCAGGAGTAGGGGGAGGACTAAAGCATGGAAAGAACATGGAGGAGTTCCTCTACAAAACAATGTAGGGTACAAATAAATGATCCCATGACACAATATCAAAATATTTTTCAGCATCTAACAAAATAATGTATTGTGGGTCTGGAAGCGATCCACTGTGCCGCTGCCATGACCTGTTGTCCAAAGATTGCCGGTTCCAAATTATTCCTGTTTGATCTGCCTCAATTATAGCACGGAGCATTATTTATAGCATTATAGCACGGAGCACTTCAAGTGTTTCTGAACTTTAAGCCAATTTACATAATTTGATCAAATATATTGGGAAGATATATAAGTTACATGGATAAAGTACCATATGTCACCATGAATAGTACTATGGGTAGTGATGATATTATTAAATATTTCGCTAAGATTGTTGAATAAGAAATTTACATTTCAGCACACCCCACCCAAATTTAACTCTCTATACAGGTTACATTTGCCCCACCTGCACTGCACATGGTTTTGCCCATTTTCCAAACCAATTTGTACTGAGCTCAGATCGGAATAAGGCCCATGGTGTAACCATTGCTACATTCTTGTATACTCACTAGTGCTGTTTGCAAAAGAAAAAAAAAAGAATATACCACCAAACTAAAGACAAATATTACAAAAGTAGTGTCCATTCAAATGGGGAATGAAAATAAATGAAACCCCCCCAAGTAAGAAAAGAAAATAAAAAACCAAAGGACCCCAAACCACCCACCCTGTATGACCTAACCCCAACCTAGGTATACCTGGATCCCAAACAACCTAACTCCCCCAACTAACAATACTAATTATCTATACCTACCCTAAGACCCAACCCTCCCACCCATCCTGAGACGGATAAAGGACATATGGGCTAGTTGGGGCAGTGACCTAAATACCATCAGGATATATTATATCAGCAGCATTAAATTATAACCCTCCCACCAATATACAAGTAGTAGACCTATGGACAAACTAGGATATCAACCCAATGGCCATAAAGTATGTAGAACCAGGATCCACCATCAGTATTATAACATATAGTCATGGAAAGCACAATAAAGAATGACAAATATAACATCATGCAGACAGGAGTCATAAATGTCCTGCAAAATATAAATGAACAAAAAGATAAAAGCAAACAGCGAAAGAATCTTAAATTATAATGGCATATAAAAGACTAGTCTGGCCAGCAATCGATCCTTCGAAAAAGCAGTTAGGAGACTCATCTCCAGTCACTCGAGGATAAACAGGTGAGCATCCAGGATATTTAAACAACAGATTTCAGGATCCAATCTTTTCCATCGGTAGAGAAAAAGTAATCAGTAGGTGAATTATGGCATCAGCACAACATTCAGATTCAGAGCAACAAGTGAATTAAATTTTGGCCGGACCATAGGAAAGGATTTATCCATGGTAGGAGCCTGTATGGGAATAGCAAGAGTCACAGTATCTATAGGTATAGGCAGGGCATCCTCAACAATCTCCACATACCAGTCAGGGGTTTAAGTAGAGGACAGGATATCCTGTTTTTCATCCATCCTTCAAAGGAGCCTGGTGGTAGAGGCGTAAACCGCATGTAGTATATGTTGGACAAAGGACTACATGGTCCAATATGTAATGTACCACACTAAACAGAAAACCAGTGAAGAGACAGACCATCAGCTATACACTGGCCACAAACAGCAGGGAGATGGTAACTGCTAGCACGCCACAAAGGTTGGTCAGCACATCAGGAAGAAAGGTAAAGTATGTAGGCTCAATAGAGATTATGCTGGTATTCTTATCTCAGGATAGACGGTAGTACGTGGAGTAAGCCTTCAAAAAATAATCATAGCATAGCAGGCGTCCTTATATACTGTAATAGTGCAAGCGCTCCTCATGAAGTGCTGCCGCAGCATTAGGGTCCTCCAAGGCAATAGGTCAGACAGCTTTGTAGCCTTACATAGTGCTCCACAACAATCAGACAGAGGTTGAAACCCTGTTGAAATAACAAAATGGCCTCGGCCGGCAGTAAATGCTGAGGTTAAACAGGCATGTGGACAGGAGGCCATCCGGATAGACCCCGAACAACGGGCCAGGTGCAGGGGAGCTTTAGGGGCACCAGTGAGTAGGTCCGGGGTGCCTACAGTCTTTCAGGCAGAATATATGTCAGATTTTCAGTGGAGCTCACTTACCCTGCGTCCGCTCACAAACTCGGCCAAGCCACGCCCCCTTTTCTGTCATGCTTGCATGACAAAGTACCACTTACACCACTTGCTCTACATAGTGTGTCCTTATGTATCTTGAGACTCTTGTAGCACATGTTTTAGTGCCAGATGTACAGTATTAAACTTCAAAATTGATAAAATGGAGAGTGATAACCAGCCAGCCAATCAGCTCCTGATAGATCTGGCTCTTAGGCTTTTTCAGTTTTGTGCCATTTCACAGTAGAATTGAATTCTCAGCATTGTTTTCAGAATGGGTGCACGCTTGGATCTGCAGTAGCTTGGCCTGCACAGCTTGGCAGTGCATGATTCTGGAGCCGCTACTAAAAAAATCTTACTTGGTGCAGTGCCAGATTAAGCCTTCGGGGGGCCCTGGGGCACTTTAGACAGGGGGGCCTGCTTGCACTTGTCATTACTGGCCGCAAACTGCATGGGGGAATACTACACTGTCAAAACACAGAGTAAAGGCAGTATAAACTTGGTCAATGGGTAACTGTAGGGGATAGATATATATATATATATATATATATATATATATATATGTATACACATACATACATACATACATACCACATGAAAAGCCTGTTCTTGTCCCTCTGCACCTTACTCTGTAGGAGACCTCACAGTCCCAGTGCTGCCTCTGATTAAAAACACTCCCATGACTAGGCTGCTGCTGCTGTTCTCCATGGGCCTGAGAAGCATGTAATGATCTCCACCAATCAGAGCTCGGCACAAACGTCTCAGCCTCTGCCCTCTGAGGCAAAGTGTCATGGGACATAGTCAACTCCCAGTAATGCACTGCACACTTGGCTCCCGATGCTCAGCACCATTAATCATTGTTACATTGGCAGATAGGTGAAGCTGCAGCACTGCCAGACTCCCATGCACAAAACCTTTAGCTAAAAAAAGATTTTTTTTTTTTTAAATACATGCCAACCACAGGGGGCCCAGGGGTACTGACCCCTTGTGCCCCCAATATAATCCGGCCCTGCTTTGGTGTAAGGCTTTGTACTGTAGCATCTTCATTGGAACCTTCTATTCGTCTGCTTGGATGCCTAGTTAATTGCTGTAATATAGACAGCATCTATTTTATATAATCATTAACACATGCACTTACATTTTAGCAATATTGAGTGAGCTTTAGGTTGATTATGCCTTTGTTGCTCATTTATAATTAAATATTAGAGGCTTACACCTGAGTCAGAGCCGGCCCTAGCCTAAATGACGCCCTAGGCAAGATTTTGGCTGGTGCCCCCTAGCACCGCCCCTAGTTCTGCCTCTGACCCTGCTCCCCTTTCCCAGCACCATCAACCCTCATCATAGCAATCCTCATTTTGGTGCTCCAACCCGCAATATTTTAAATAGAAACAGCGCACACATTCGGTGCGCAGCCCAAACAGGGGTGTGTTTTTGCTGGGAAGCGGCATGGCCACACAATAGTACCCCCAATTCAAATTATGCCACACAGTAGTGCAACTTTATTCACATTATATCATGTGATGGTGTCCCTTAATCACGTTACATCACACAGTAGTACCACTTTACCTTATATACATTACTCCTCACATTATTCACATTATATCCTTAGAAAAAAATCCTGAGAAAATATTGTATTTTAAGCACCTCCATGGCCCACTGCAACCCAGCACAAAGCAGTGTGTGCTGGGCAGAGGAGAAGAGCTGCAGCTGCTGCTGTCACTTAAGGGGAGGGGGCCCACTGGGCCCTTCCATCAGATTTTGGCCTGGGTAATTTGTACCCCCTACCCCTTTCTCTCGGCAACCCTGATAATACCACACAGTAATGCCCCTTACACATGACACACATTATTAATGTCCTTATAACCATAATGCCCCTTACACATTATGCCAACCTTTATTAATGCCCTTCATACACATAATGACACACATAATGCCCCTTACATATATGTTGCACATATTAATGCCTTTATTCACATGACACACATAATGCCCATTACACATATGTTGCACATTATTAATGCCCTTATACACATGACACACATAATGCATGTTACACATATGTCGCACATTATTAATGCATTTGTACATGACACGCATAATGCCCCTTACACATATGCCGACTACTATTGCACAACCTACCCACCCGCAGACAGCACTCGCACAGCCGCTAACACTGTGACCTCTGCCTCGGCTTGGATACAGATGTTTCCTCATACATCTTGCCTCAATAGTCCATGCAGCTCCTGGCCAGTTCTGCTAACGTTGGGTGCCTTTTTTGCTGAAAATTCATCTTATTTGCATTGTTATGTGAACAGGGCACATAAGGAGCTTCCAATGATTAAAATGATATGTGGCATGACCATATTCTGTGTGCGACTGTGGCTGTACCTACATACGGAATGCTATGTTACAGTGATTTCCATGAATACACTATTTCATATGCAGATACAGCCTCACTCACACACAGAATATAGGCATGCTGCATATCATTTTAATCAGCAGAAGCTGCTGATGCCCCTAGGCATTCCAAATGCCCTAGGCAATTGCCTAGTTTGCCTATGCCTAAGGCCGCCTCTGACCTGAGTTACTCAAATATATATATTATATTCCAAATGTGTGTCTGCTACGATCCCTATATTCCCATCTGCAGCTGCAGACCTCATTGGTTTCTATGGGGGATGCTATGCTACCAGATGTGCCAAGTTGGTCTCCCATGTCACCATCTAAACTTAAAAGTACTGTCTTACCGCTGCAGTGCTTTTCCTGTATGGAACTTTGGCCTTTGGTTAAGAGGTGCTCACACTGTCTGCAGGTAATGATGGGATTGCAGTGCAATCTTCCTTCTTAATGCATCTCAGGAACTGTCCGCACTGCCACTATACCGGCCCTGGATGCAATCTCCTGCAGAACTCTCCAGAGCTCCAGTATTGGCCCACCTGACTCACCATTAGCACTCTGAGTGCAATTTCCAATAAAATGATCCAGCGCAGACTCTATCCTATAAATTCCATGCCTGCGACTAGCTCAAATTGTCAGTACAATGTCACTGCCACAATGTAGCTATGTTCTGTACTCCTTGTTGTTATATCCTCAGCTAGAATTCTACTGCTTTCAATTCCGGCTATACCTCTGATTCCAGTCCGGCTACCATTCAAGTATTCTACAGCTTCCAAGTCCGGTTATTTCTCTGATTCCAGTCATTTCAAGTCTTCATCACAACTTTCAAGTCCACCTATTATTCTGGAACCGGTCCAGTTACTTCATTATTTCCTGTTCTTCGGTCTACGGTAGTCAGGACAATTTTCACTTACAGTTTTCTCATTTGTCATCTAAAGCAATCATTATATTTACTATTGATAATAAAGATGGAGGAGTTTCACACCTAGGTGCCTGTTATTATTCCAATGGCTAAATCATCATCTCTTCTGTTTCATACTCCATACTCGCGCATATCCAGCATGGCCCTCATTTCGACATAGTAGAAATATACTGGGGCCGTGCATGGGGGATTGAATTGGGTGCCGGCAAACATGGTGCGATTTGCACTAACTTGCTATCGATTTTGACTATATAGTCAAACTCCATAGCCCAAATACCCCCACCATGTGTACACACCATTAGTCCAGGTCAAACTTTATTTCCTCATTGTTTCTGAAAATACCTTTATCCATTGTTTGAATAAAGAAACAAGTGATTATTACCGGCAACGCTACATAACCTGATTCATCTTAGATTTTTCCTAATTCGGTTATCTCCCGGCTGCCCCTGACCAGCATGACACATATACATGTGACTTTTTCCTTTAATGATATCTTGACTTGAACTTTCCATGCAGCTAGAGAAAGAGCAAGGCCAGTGAGATTAGAAAGGCACAAATTAGAAGGGACACTGATTTCTGAAATTACTGCTGTAATCATGGGGGCTTCATGGATGTTAAAATAAGGAATGTTTTTCATGATGGCAGAACGCTGATCAGGAACAGAGATTACCGGTTTGTTCCTCATACTTGATTCTACTTCCTAAGTAATGAGATCACAGATGGTCATTTGAAAGAAATGACACAAAATGATTAAGTTGACTTTGCTATAGCATGAAGAAAAGGTGGCCCCGGGTGCACATTGAGGAGTCCACATTATACAGTCGTTCTCTTGGTTGTTTTTATTTGGGAAATTCATTTGTCATGTTATGAATTAAACCTAATTCCATTCATTCAAGAATATTTAGCCAGAGTCTTTTATTTTATTTTGCTAGTAACAACGGGATACGGTCGTCGGGTCACCAGCAAGTTGATCGACAGTCATTAGGTCAATACCATTAGGTCGACATGCATTTAGGTCAACAAGTGTCTAAGTAGACATGGGTTAGGTCGACTGGGTCACTAGGTCGACATGGGTTAGGTTGACAGTCAAAAGGTCGACATGGAGTTTTTCACTGTTTTTTGAGCCAACGTGTCGACAGGCAGTATATTATGACCTACCATCCACTAGGGCGTGGTGGGAGAATAAAACAGTGTGCCGAGCCAGAAGTATGGCGAGCGCACACGCTGCATTTTAACATGTGTCCATGTGGACTGTGTTGGGGGAAAAAAAAACAGTGAAAAACCCCATGTCGACCTAATGACCCTGTCGACCTAACCTATGTTGACCTAGACTCATGTCGACCTTCCTGCATGTCGACATAAATGCATGTCAACCTAATGGTGTCGACCTATTGACTGTTCACCAACTTGCTGGTGACCAACTGATCCACACTTGTAACAACGTGGTCATTGGTCTCAGCCAGCAATGACAGTATGTTGTATGATTGTTCATACTGTCCCTCTCCAGCGCTCTTCACATGTATTTCACAGGGCATTTTTCCTACATTCGTTATTATTTTCAGTAGTAGTTTTTACAGTATTGAAATCGTATAGTTGACACCCAAGGCTCAGCATGACATAATATGTAGTGTGCTAAGGTATATATACACATTATATAGTTCTCTGGAGATCAATGTAAAATAAATGAAATTTACAGGGACTCAAATTATACAGCAATGATTTAACCTCTGCAATAGTATAATACAAGGTATAAGAATCATCTCCATAGGACAAATCAGCAGAAAACAGCCCAAATACTCATGTTGTGTAAATGAAGTGATCCAGAGAGACCGACACTTCCAGGGCACAGATGGTGTCCAAGGAACAACAAGGGAATGTACACGTACAACTGGAGAAACTTCTAAAAGTCCAATAATTCTAAATGCTGACATTCTGATAGAAATGTGTGTGTGTATTTGCTGCATACTGATGCACTTATTTTATAGCAAAATCATGTAGCTTATGTCCCTCTCTGGCCAATATGATAATGCTGTAATTATAGCTGTATTTAGATATTTTGTATTGAATGCACTGATAGTGCTTGTTATTAATGCATTTTAATACATAACAGCACTTCTGACATTTTGTTTAGTTATTGTCAAATATATTATATTTTATTTTTAAGGCTTACAAAGACTTCACATAATTTTCAAAGGATAGTAGGGTCCTATTTATAGGCCTAATTCAGACCTGATCGCAGGACAAATTTGTTCTTAAAATGGGAAATACCATGTGCACTGCAGTTGGGGGCTGATTAGGGAGGCCAATCGAGGGATCCCAGGAGTTTGGCCTAAAATCGCCGGGATTTCAATCCCGGGATTGAAGCTTCCAATACCGGGATTCCGGGATTAGTAACCCCATTAGAGTTTGTTTAAAGCCGGGCAGCGCTGAGCACCAGAATATGGCTCAGACGCTGCCGGCTGACTGTTCCTTACCCCCGGTGCTGCTGTCGGGAGTTGGGAGGGACTGTGTGCTGACAAGCATGGCGGCGCCCAGGCTGCGCAGCGTGACCCCTGACATCACGTCACGCTGCGCAGCCCGGCCGCTGCTCTGCCTGTCAGCACAGCACACTGTCCCAAAGCCGGACAGACGCCCGCTGTTACGCCCCCAGCCTTCCGCCTACCCACCGGAGATAGATGTCCTGCTGCTGCCCTGGATGGGCAAGGGGAGGATGTGCGGGGTGCAGCTTTAGAAGAAATTTATATTGACATCTGGGGGAGGGGAGGTTTTTTTTTTATTAAGGAGGCCAATCCCGGGAATCCCGGGAATGAGCATTTTTCAATCCCGGGATTGAAAAAATGCCCCGGGATTGGCATCCCTAGGGCTGATGTAATACTGCAATCTAACTCTCTCTGCATATGTTACATCTGCCCCACCTGCAGTGCACATGGTTTTGCCCATTTTGAGAACAGATCTGATTTAGGCCCTATGTCTCTGCATTTACTCAGAAAAGATGAGAATAGAAGAGTAATGTTCAGTCACACTGAGGGGTACATTTTCTAAGATGGGAGTTCTATTGAAGATGGAATCTGGTTGGTTGCTCTGGGCAACATCCTGTCTTAAGTAGAACTCCCATCTTAGTAAATGTAAATACAGATTTTTTTCAAAACCCTTCTCTCCAGCAGTGCTGTAGACCCTGCCATTGTTCCTGGGAATATCTGTATTGCGCATGCAAATCACCGAAAATGGCCACGAAGGCCATTTTTCCAATGTTATTTGCAGCTCTGCAGCAAGCACCGGGCTGATGTAGCAGTAAGTATAATGATGTGAGTGCAGCGTTTGCAGTATCTGGACACCCTGGACCAGCCTGTGGGCTGTATCCACATTTGAAGAATGCACTTTTTTTGCAGCTGCAGATATTATTATAAGTAACTTCCCATCCCCTGTGCAATTTGAGACCTTTCCGGGATGATACCAAATATTGCCCATTCAGGTGTCAGGGGTAAATAATTAGCCAAATGTTGGGTAGCATAGGACCAAATCTGAACCCAGAACCGTCTTATTATTGGGCAACTCCATAAGCAGTTTAGCAATTCTTCCCTCTGGGATCCACAATTCTGCCCTCTGGGATCCACACCTAAGACATAAATGAGTTGGTAACATTCCCATAAGATAACGACGATGTGGCGACAGATAAGTTCAGTGAAGTGTATTTAAAAATAGTTCAGGATAAGAAGTTGCGGGTACAAGTTTAACTGATAATTCAAATGAGAGAAAGTGATGGAAACCGGTCTCTCCATTGTGCCATTCCGGTTTGCTGGGTATCATAATTTGGAGGGTTACGAAGGAATGAATAGTGCACAAAGATCGCCTTGAATAAAGAATGTTCCTTTAATAACAAATTGTCAAACGGATTATCATAATCTTTCGGAGAGAGCACCTTGGAGAGCCTAGCCAAATAGTGTTGGGTTATTTTATTTTTATACTCTGTCCGTACTATCTTATCCTATGTAAGCTTTGGACGTTATACAACATTTTTGTATCAGTTTTCCTGGTTTATTCTCCTGTATTTTACACGGCTGGTTTGTCATCATTAATTGCTGTTTCTCGCAGTAAAAAGTGATTGCTTGAAAAACCAATAAAGTAATTTTTCAGAGTAATGGTTAGTTGTGATATTCTAGCCTGTGTATACACTAAACAAGTACGCAGTGTGTGGTCTGTGCTACACAAAGGTTATCACAAAGAAAAGGCAATGCTGTGTCTTAGTGGGTATACTAAATATGAAAGAACACTTTATGATGAATTCCATTGTGAAGTAATTAGATGTGTGGCTTATTTAATATTTTAAAATGTTTTAACTCTCATCCTAGGTTTCTCTTGCATTATTTATAACACTCTATTGCCTACATCTATCAACGCAGTCATGAACAATTGAACATCACGCTGAGCGTTTCTCTGGGAGAGTTAGCAGTGAGTTATTCTATTGCTATAAACACAAAAGAAAGGAAACCTTATTCTCCCTGGATATAAAATAAAAAAAATCATGTAATAATGTAAAGTATTAATATTTTTCTACTTTTTTTAAATTTAATCTTTTTTTGAATCTATAATGACTTCCTTATAGTTGTTGTGGAGGCTACTTGTACATGCTGGGGCTGGTACAGTATTGAGTATACACTTGTGTGCAGTGGCGTAACTATGGAGGGTGCAGGGGGTGCTATGGGGCCCGGGCCTTTGGGGGGCCCGAGGGCTAAGCAGGCATCCCCTGCACCCATTAGACCTTTCTTAGTAGGTAGCCGCAGTGCCGCCGTCCCTCCAGCTTCTTCCCCTGCCATCATTGCGCGCCGTACCTCCTCTTCTCCCCTCCGCCAGCAGCACCTTTGGTTTGCCTGAAGGGGAGGAGCTGGTCTGGCTTATCCAGCCTCTGCTCTCCCCCCTGTCTCCCTGATGCTGCCGGGGCTCAATGTCACTACCTGGTGACCAGCCCCGGCGCGAAAAAGGAATGCTGCGCTGCTGGCGCTGGCAAAGAGACCCGGTGGTGCCAGATATGAGGGGACACCACTGAAGACATATGCTGCCGCTGAGGGGACGCCAATGAGAGCATCCGCTGCCGAGGAGGGGAAGCCACTTAGGAGATCCACTGCTGCTGTTGTCCCGGCGCCGATGTGGAGGTAACAAGCTCTATCTCTCTCTCCCCCTCCATTGCTCTGCCCCTATTCTTTCTCCTTCCCACCTCTTTCCCCAACTATCTCTTTCCTCCATGTCCCCTCCCTCTCTTCCCTTTCACCCCTCTCTCTTTCTACCCCCCCCCCCCCCCATTCTGTCACTCTACCTGGCACTCTGTCTACCCTCCATCATTCTCTACCTCCTGGCCATACCCTCCTTTCTCTCCGGCATTCAGAGATGCTGAAATAGATGGTAACTCCTGAGATAAGGGTTCTCCTGACTCACAGGCTTGTTTAGCACAGTACATAAAGAAGCTCTTGCAGCAAGTTGCAGGCCTGGAGTCACAGTCACTTTTTATATGGAGGGGGGCCCATAGCAAGATTTTGCTATGGGGCCCTAAGAGTTCTAGTTACGCCTCTGCTTGTGTGAGTTTGCACTATGCATGCTCCTGTATGTACACAAGTGTAGGTAATGCACAGTAGAGGTGTACACATTTCTATTGCATCTACAATTACGATGATCATGTAGACAGTTCATGAGTGCATATTGGTGGAACTGCGGATAATGCAGCTGGACAGGAAAATAGGCAAACAGAAAACTTGGGGGCCGATACACTTATGTTGTTGGGGCCCCTATTCCTCCTGTACTTGAGGGCTGATACACTTATGTTGTTGGGGCCCCTATTCCTCCTGTAGGTACAGGCTGGTTGATCATTGACTCATCCCCATTTATTTAGCCGCACTTCTTAATAATATCGCTCCAGCCTAATCCATCCACTCATCTTCGACTCACTCCTTGGTGTCTCTCAGCCTCATTCCTAACATGTCTCGGTCTAATCCTCCCACCCTGTCCCATAACACCAGTCTCAGTGTGTTTCTTCTTCATCCTCACCTGTGTGTCTCTAAGCAACCCACTGTGTTTACCAACCTCTTTCAAAAATAAACATAAATTGGAGAGTAAGAAAGTACCAGCCTATCAGCTCCTGGCTGCCATGTTACAAACTAAGGGGCTCATTTATCATTTAATATTTGTGGCTAAATTCCTGAAGGTTTAGCCGCAAATATTAATTATAGCCTGAATGTATCAGGAGGGACCACAGCAGGAATCTCTGATCCCTGCTGCAATCCCTCTGCACTGCACTGCAGGTTACTACAGGGGATGCAAAGCTGGCCGATGTATCAACATCGGGAATCATCGCTTCAGGTCCCTGGGCACCACCATTCTGAGATGGCGGTAGCCCATTTTAGCCTATGGGCCTCAGACCACACTGTCAATTGTGGCTTCCAGTTTTTAAATATGTGGCTAAACAGAAGTGAATTATGTTCCTCACCACATAACTGGACCTAAGGATGACAGATAAGCACAACTTATTTAATGTAATATTGTTTTCTGAAATTCTCAGTAGAAAACTTTGCACCTAGGGGTGCCGTGACAAATATTCTGATAATCTAGTGTGCAAAAAAGTTTGGGGACCACTGCTTTAGGTGAAATGAGAGCACCATACCTCCCATTTGATCCTATTTCCCCATGTTCGTCATTCTAAATTGACCTCTCTTCATTTTTATGTTAGAAACATTTGACAATAAACACAAGTGTGCTTCCCACAATTCATCCCATATACAGTATGTCTGGGTGCTGGACTCTGTGCTCCGGACATACTGCTATGCTGGAATATATTAACATTAGGACTTTCATGTGTTCTAGTTTTCCAGGACATGCCATTACTGTGCTGCTGGGAATTGTAAAACCAGAATGCTTATTTTCATAAAAGGATTAGTGGGAAAATGACTGCTCAGCTTTAGCAAATCACGGGATCGTAGAGCTGAAACACTCTGCGCAGCACATGGGTGTCTTGTTTATTTTTCTGATTCAAACTGATGGGAGACCTGATTCAGATATAAAGATTCCTATATGTATAATACATATCCATATTAGCATGGTGAGCAGCACAAAAACATGGACATGCCAGGATGAGTCTGCAAATCATTGTGAGTAAAGGAGACTGTTTCTATGCATTACTGCTGTACATGCATTGTTTCTATTAACTTCTTAGCCACCAACCAGACACCTGAATGTGTAATAATAATAATAATAATAATAGTAATAATACTAATATGAATTGCAGGAAAGAGCTGCACTTGGTACCATAACAATGTGCTGAAAACATCACTGAATGATTAAGTGGGTTGTAGCCTCCTCTAGTGGTCAACAACAGGAACATGTTTAAAAAAGGTTTGTAAAGGTATGAACTAAAGGCCCGATTCAGACCTGATCATATGGTCACAAACTTGCACGACCAGCTTTCAATTAAGACGCCGCCCGCTAGAGTGAAAGCCTTGCTAATAATGTGCATGCTGTGCAAACTGATGTGTACGGCTACACACCCATTCTTAGCCTTGCAAATATGTCCGAAACCTATGGTAACAGGCTCACCATCCAATGATCGTTACAATAGACACAAGTCATCGCAAGTGGCGTAAAGCCCTGAACTTACTCAACGGTGCAATGTATAAAAGCATATCCGGCTTGGAGCTGACGTGATAACCTTCCACTGAAACACTCAGGCACTCCTAGAAATGTCTTGTACACTCCAAACGTTTTTTTCTGGCACCCCTGTGTTTTTCTTAGCACTCCCACTAAACAGCAGGTTTCCACCCCCAGACGCCTACTTCTTCTCAATCATCTTGTGAATGGTGTGCACATAAAATAAGTTGCAGGATTTCATTGCCGGATGACTTTGCACATGAGTACTGCAAACTGTAAGCATGTGCAATGTATCGATAATCGGCCATTGTGGTCATTCACAGCCGTGCGATCAGGTCTGAATCAGACCCTAAACGGGATGTGATGTACTTTTGCATTCACTAAAACTTGTGACATAATCTGCCTGTACTAGCGCTATTATCTGAGCAATGAGTCTGTTTGGTTTGGAAACATAAGGGTGGTAAAAGCTACTCAACATTGGGTCCCCCAGCATCACTGAGCCAGACACTGCATTCACACACCCAGGAAGCTTGCCAATTGTATGCATACCTCCCACCTTTCGCGGGACCGTCCCGTTTTTTTGGGCCGGCAGTATCAGGCGGCGGGAGAGGGTGGGGCGGCAGTTGGGAGTCCCCCAGCATGACGTGAATTTGTATATATTATGGCCTCATTAGCATAGACCACACCCCCTTTTTGGATGCTCGTGCGGTGTCCCTATTTTGCATCAGAAGAAGTTGGGAGGTATGTGTATGTACGCATAATGTACATGTATGTGTATGCTTGATAATGTGTATGATTTAGAGGGATATAATCTTATATCCTCAGCAGATCACACTCTTTATACAATCCTACCACATAACTACTTATTTCTTCACTTGTATAGTTACTTATTTCTTCTCTTTTTGATCCCTTCCCTGGCTAGTTGCTTCTCTTCACAGGCTCATCTTGCAGTTTCCAATTCCTGTAAAAAAAAAAGTATTTGGTTAAAAGGAATATAAAACATAATTAGTTGTAAATTAGACCTATCCTCTCATGCATCCCTCCAGACCTATCCCCTGGTGTCTTTTCAACCTCTCCCCCTCCTGAGTCTATCCAGCTGCATCTCTCCAGTGCCACCAACCTGCATCTCTCCAGTACTACTGTATCATCACCAGCTGTGTCTTTCCAGCACCATCAAGTATATCTCAGGTGCCATCCCCCTGCATCTCTGCAGTGCTGATTTACCACATGAGTCTCTCCAGTGCCATCGCTTGTATCTTTCCAGCCACACTCTGAAGCATCCTACTATTGCGGTCATCCAGCCATGTGCTCCTACACCTGTCATTATCCTGCCCTTTATTCCCCCGATGTCATAATCCAGCACAGTGCCCCTCCACTGTGAAGATCCTGCCATGGACCCCTTCATTGTCATCAACCTGTCCTGTCTTCTTCCTGTGCCACTCCCACTCCCTTCCTTCTTCTACTGGGCTGGCTAGATGCTCCATATGGTGCCTCGTCCATTCATCTTGTTGGTTCTTGCCACAGGAGGGGAGACAGGCTACAGTAAGGTAAATTTTGAAGGAAAAATAAACCTTGTGCAACAGAGCAGCCTGACTGGTTCTAACAATGTAGAGGTGTCCAAGTCCCCTCCACTAAAAACCATCACACACAAAAACAATTTTGAAGGAACCTATCTAGCAGATCTTTCTTCTGGCTCCCAATCGAATAAAACATGCAATGTAACAAAGAAATGGATAAAGTTAAAAACTGTGTTACACCATATCCATTTCTTTGTTACACTGCATGGTCTTTCCGATTAGGAGCCAGAAGAAAAATCTGCCGTCTGGATTTATTACAGAAGGACTGCCTTTAAAAGAGTGCCAGATAGGTTCCTTCAAATTTGTTTTTGTGTGTGAGGGGAGACAGGCTGTCAGGTGGTTGTGCCACATCTTCTATGCTGAGACTCTTTTTGTGACTCCCCTGAAGAGTCCCTTTCCCACATAGGCAGAATGTGCATTCAGCTCTGACATTTGTAGAGCTGTAGTGTAGGCAGAACTATTTCGGCCTACCGATAGAGGTGACCAAAAGTGGTGTCCCTAAATCTGGACCACCTCTGGCTCAAAAGTGTAAACCATTAGGACGGGTGTGGTATAACACACCGACAGTCGGGATTCCGACAGTCATTAGCCCGACGTCGGAATCCCGACTGCACAGCAGGGGGAGCGCAATGAAGCCCTTTGCGGGCTCGCTGCGCTCTCCACGCTGCAGGCATGGTGGCGAGCTGTGCTCGCCACCTATTTTATTCTCCCTCTATGGGGGTCTTGAACCTCTATGAAGGAGCAGGCGGGATTCCGATGCCGGAGTAATGACGGTCGGTGAGTCGTCCGGCACCCCATTAGGACCAGGACACTTAGAAACCTCACCTGAAGAGGGATGCCACACAGGACAGAGTTCTGGGACATTACACACCGTAGAAACTTAGAATGTTATCCAATTGGACCTAAGGGGCAGATTTATTAAGCTCAGTGAAGTGATAAAGTGTCTGGTTTTTATCACCGGCCAATCAGCTCCTACCTGTCATTTTTCAAACCAAGCCTGTAACTTTACAGTTAGGAGCTGATTGGCTGGTGATAAAAAAAACAGACACTCAGGGCAGTATTCAATGACTCTAATCGCGATGTGCAGCGAATCCTGTTTAGGATTCGATGCACAGTCGCCGTGTTCCGGAGGGCTGGAGCCCTCGCTGCCAGCCCTCACTTACACGCTATTCAATGAGGCAGGGGCTCGCTGCCCCTGACGGCGAATGGGAGCCGGGGGACAATGGCAGGCAGGGAGTTGGAAGTCTCCCTGCCTGCCCCAGAACATATGTGGGGGGGGAGGTGGGCTCCCCGGGAGCCAGGCAGCACAAGCTGCCCCCCGGGAGAGCCAGCAGGGGACCAGGCATTCACTGCTCCCGATCGTGCATATCTAATGATCGGGAGCAGTGAATATATGAATATGTAATGAGCGGCTCTCGGCTCCCGGCCCCCTGCTGGCTGCTATGTGTAAAAAAAATAATATATTTTTAAAATTAAATATATATTCATGTGCTGTAAGCACATGACTAAAAATAGCATGCCCCTTCTCAGAATAATATTCCTGATTTTTTTACACCAAATTTAAAAAAAAAACAACAACATTATTTTAAAAGTTCACATTCCACTTCACCATGAAAAGATGGCGATTGCTACACGGTGACACACAGCGAAAATCACTTAGAAAGCAATTCGCCATCTTCTCATTGAATACACTCATGGCGAATCACATTGAAAAACCCATTGAAAAACCACAGCGAGTTGCGGAGAGTATCAGACGGTGAATTGTCCGTCATTCACTGTTCACCGTAGGCGAAAAGTGCACGTTGAATAGGGTGATTCACTTTCTGACACAAAGAATCACCTTCAAAAGCGAAAATAGCACAAATTCGCCATGAAACATGGCGAATTGGCCTCATTGAATACTGCCCTTTGTCACTTCACCGAGCTTAATAAATCTGCCCCTCAGTTCCAATTGAGGCAGTTAAGAATCAGCCCCATGTGGGGGAAGCAATGAGTGAGAAAAGCAGCCCGTTAGGAACTGTCCCATGTTTTCAGTGTACCAATCTGCCCCTGATCTTGAGGTGTTCCAGTTGTTCTAGGTGTCAATCCTATTCCAAAAAATAATAAAGACAGTTTGCAGATCATAGATTCCTGCAAACTACAGTATCCTCATTACGAGCCATTTTGGTGTCATGTGCCAGAAAGAACATTATCGTCATCATCATTCCACCTCCCCTGTTCCCTGAGACGCACAAAATGCGTCCAACTCGCTGCATTTGTAGCGAACCTCGCTGTATAAGAGGATCCTCACCATCCTGACACGGCGAGGATTTGGCCCTTATATTGAATACAGCGAGGGGGTTTGATGGCGAGGATGGCCTGTGTTCAGCGAGGAAAAGCCATACAAACCCCCTTACCAGCCACACTGAATACCGCCCAATGTCTCTACTCACACGAAAGGATCCTTCCATGCAAAACTAGGCGAGGACCCTGGTCAAATACAACCAATGAAGCCAATCAATGCTTTTTCAGCATCTAATGATGGGAGAAGCAGATGGACTGAGGCTTTATCGAAATAACTGAGCAAATGAAAGGCCCAGCTTGTGTTATCACTGGTCTGTTTGTCCAGAATAAATCCCCCTTGCTCCTGATTACTCAAATAGGCAATAGATTGATGGGCTTGGAGTACGTGCTGGATTTGGGAATATCCTAGCTTTCAACATTTCTGCAGGATATCCAGTTTGTTTGTCATTATGCAATGCTGTAAGGGTAGGCCCCAGTTCAGGCTGTAAGGGTAGGCCCCAGTTCAGGCTGTAAGGGTAGGCCCCAGTTCAGGCTGTAAGGGTAGGCCCCAGTTCAGGATGTAAGGGTAGGCCCCAGTTCAGGCTGTAAGGTTAGGCCCCAGTTCAGACTGAAAGGGTAGGTCCCAGTTCAGGCTGTAAGGGTAGGCCCCAGTTCAGGCTGTAAGGGTAGGCCCCAGTTCAGGCTGTAAGGGTAGGCCCCAGTTCAGGCTGTAAGGGTAGGCCCCAGTTCAGGCTGTAAGGGTAGGCCCCAGTTCAGGCTGTAAGGGTAGGCCCCAGTTCAGGCTGTAAGGGTAGGCCCCAGTTCAGGCTGAAAATGAATGTAGAAACTATTAGTGAAACTGTCTGGGCCCAGGGCAATGTCCATTAGCAAAAATAAGATGCTCTTTGAACTTCCCCCTTATTCCAGTCTGTACAAAGTGCCAGTGAATCGGTTGGTGAAAGTTTAGGGAGATTAAGAGCATCCTAGAGGAAAGTCAAAATAATAATATTAATAATTTCATTTATATAGCGCTCTTTCTCCAACCAGACTCAAGGCGCTATCAGAAACAATGTGCATAATACAGAAGATTTAAGTAATACAGCAATAGACAAACCACACTGACATAATATGAAAACATTTAATGCACCGTAGGCATAATATAGGATTGCAAAGAATGGGTTGTTTGCAGTGTCCTTACGCTCAGAGTACGGTCCCAGCAAAACCGGGTAGGCATCAATTGGTCTACAGCATGATGGTCGACACCATTAGGTCAACATGGGTCTAGGTCGACATGGTAAAAGGTCGACATGGTTCTAGGCTGAAAATTCATTAGTTTTTTGTTTCATTTCATTTTTTTACCTGAATGTCAACACAGTCGACATGTACACAGCTTAAAGTGCACCGCATCCCCTCGCTCGCTGCGCTCGCTATGCATCAGGCACGGTGCCTCGCTACGCTCGGCACACTATTTTATTCTCCCACCACGCCCTAGTGGATGGTAGGGCATGAAATACCGCCTGTCGGCTCAAAAAACTGTGAAAAACCTCATGTCGACCTTTTGACTGTCGAACTAATGACCTGTCAAACTAACGGCCTGTCGAACTGATGACCTTTCAACCTTTTCCCATGTCAACCTTTTCCCATGTCGACCTAATGACTGTCGACCATCATGCTGTAGACCAAATGTCCGCATCCTGCAAAACCACCAGGCCCATGTATTTTTCATCCCATTCACAAGTGTACCCAATGAGGCAGCCATGTTGGGCGCACTACGAAGGTTACACTGTGGGAAGTGAGCCATACAAGGACCCAATGTAGACATGGGAAAACAATAGACATCTTTTGTTCTGTCAGCACCTCTGATATTTCAAACCAATTTCACTGACAACTGTCCTGAGTTCAACTCTTTTAGAAGCCAGTCCTATTACAGGATGCTGGATGTTCCCAGTCAGACTTCTGCTCAGAATATTGATGCTTCATTTTAGAGTCATTGGCTGTGATTTACCCTGGTGACCACACATTTGTCTTCTGCTCTTTGCAGTCCTGACAAGTAAGATGCCACGTTTTTCCTGGTTCCCTGCATGATTTTCCCACAGCAAGCGCCTCTGCTTACACCTTGCTCTGATGATTTTTTTTTTTCTATGAATGCTAATGGCTGGATTCAGCACTAATTAGAAGTACAATCTGGCATCCTTCTAAATTAGTGTCCTTTAATATTTTATATATTCTAATGTTATATTGTAACTTGTAAGCTTCTTTTGTTTGATTTTACTGTTACTATTGTACTGTATTTTTTTGCAAATGTAGCCATTGTGTAAATTAACTGACAAACTGTGGGCAAATGGCAAATGTAGCCATTGTGTAAATTAACTGACAAACATTGCTTTGCTATTTACAGTACTTCCTTGAGTTACATGTAGCTTGTCTTTGTGAGGCAATACTGCCATCCAGTGGACAGAAATGTGTTTACCACTAGGCCTAAGTTACCATGCTTCTAGATATCTATATAAATAAAAATGTAAATGTTCGTTTGTTCAAAACCTTAAATCTCCGAAAGTTCTTCACCGATTGCTTTGAAATTTGGACACAACGTTGCATTCGTATATGCGCATGTTTTTCTATACATTCTATTATATAAATGATGAAATTGCACAGTATCAGGCTGGAAGATACATAAGCAGCAATAAAACTGTATGGCGAATTCTTTCATTTCCGATACATGAACGTTGTTCACTTAGCAGTACATCTAGAAAATTGACAATGTGTTTATTTCACAGCTGCAAATGTGCAACAAGCACATCGCCGGCTACCACACACATAATTATCGTATATGCATGTACACATGCAATAATTATTGCAAAGGACAGCTCTTGCTGACGTTTGCGTTGTGGCTGGCGATGTGAAGCGGGTCCCCAGCGGCTCCCCCTCCCTCCCTTACCCGGCTGCTGGCTGACCCGCCTGCTGGCTGTCGGCCATAGCTCCGCCTCCTCCTCCCTGCATCCGGAAGGGGATGTAGGGGCTAGGGGGGAGGAGGCCACTGGTCCAGCCAGCACAACATTGTGCTGCCTGGACAAAAGTGATGGTGGGGGTCGGCGTGGGTCCATGCGGGGTGGTGGGGGTCACGGTAAGAAGCCCTTTGGCTTTTATGGGGTATTGCCAGCTTTTGCTAGCGATATCTCCCGCAGTGAAAACCAGGGATGCGGATTTTCCTGCATATGAAAATGCGGGAAAACCCCTGGTAACGGGGTTTTTAACGCATTTTCGGTTTAGCGCATCCCGCCCATGGACAATTGCTGCATTGCTGCATTGAGCTGCATAGCCCTTGTTCCAAGATAGTAGAAGCAGACTATGCTATACATCAGGATCGAATTGGTATTAGGAACTACATAGCACGGTGCGATTTGCACTAGGTGCTATGCGATTTTGACTATCTAGTCGAAATCGATAGTGCAAATCTCACCATGTGTACACAGCATTACTACCAAATTTTACACAAGAGCTTATTAAAACATGGCGGAGGCAACCAAAAAATTTAATAAAAATGAATTACTATTAATTTTTAATTCATTGAAAACCACATTTTTTGCTTTACGCTCATTCTGATTACCAAGGTCACCGTTCACACCCACTGATATAAGCCCATCACTACATATGCACAGTGCGACTCACACTGATTGCCGATAATCTCTGAACTGAGCAAAATTTACGGTTGCATCTATCTATCTATCTATCTATCTATCTATCTATCTATCTATCTATCTATCTATATTTTCTAACATATAAAAGTGAATATGTGTCTGTCTCTATACAAATAAGCAGTGTACAAGGGAATATCGTGACATTTTACATATGAGCGTATTAAAACACGGCCAAGGCAACTAAAAAATTCAAAATCAAAATTAATTACGGTTAATTTTTTAGTAAGTAAAAAGGAAAATTTTGCTGTACGCTCATATGTATGTTCCAGCATAACTCAGGAAGTACTGCAGCGATTTACACCAAACGGGGTACACATATCAGTTACAATCTGTCAGCATACACTGTGGGGGTAAGACACCCCTAGGGGTGAGGCAGCAGCACAGAGTATTTCAGCAGACATTGTAACACTGGAGTGACTGGAGCAATTTACACCATACTTGTACACATATCAGTTATAATCTGTGAACAAATACTGTGGGGGTAACACAGCCCTAGCACCCCTAGGGGTGAGGCAGCAGCACAGATTATTTCAGCAGACAGCATAACTCTGGAATGACTGGAGCAGTTTACACCAAACTTTGTACGCATATGACTTACAATCTGTGAACAAACACTGTGGGGGTTACACAATCCTGCCCCTTCCTAGGGGTGGGGCAGGATATGCATGATATGTCAGTGATGATAGGGCTGCATGTGACAGTTTGAAGTTTGCTGCATTTAATAAGGACGACTGAGTGAATGTAAATCACGAGGTAGCTTTTCAGTAAAAATTAAAAATGGTAAATTGCATGATAACCATAGCATGTACAGGAAAACCCATTTCCGATTTGATATAACCACTGAAAATGTACATAGGAACAGTTGGAAAATATTATGCAACAGAAAAAAAAAGACTCTTTAAAAAAAAAAAAAAATCAAGAAAATAGTACATATGTTTAAATTACGGAAAGTGAGGAAAAAAAGAAACCAATAATCACAGTACAGGGGGGACGGGGGGGGGGGGGGGGGGGGGACGGACGACAGTACATGTAGGTGCTTGTCCTCCCAAGCGGAGACCTCTCTCTCTCTACAAGCTGGAAGTAGTGGTTTTTTTTTTTTTTTTTACATATACAGAGAACAGAACAAGCAATTCAGCTAATTCACCTTCATTTTATAATATTAATAGGTGAGGAAAATATGTGTGTTCAGGTAAATATACTTTACTGAAAACCAGAAACATAGCAAAAGGCACATACAGGCCCTTATTCTGATCGGTGCGGATATTCCCGCTTGCGTACGGCCCGCCGATGTTTATCGTCTGCGCATGTGCAGAGGTCACTCTGCGCATGTGCAGGCGATTTCGCCGCATGGATTCTTTATACGCCGCACAGGGGGCGTAGAGGGGCGTGAGGGGCTACTTAGCCTCATTACCCTATGCATACGCCCCCCGTTTCATGGGCGTTCCCATGCAAACGCGGGGCGTATGCATGGTAATGAGGCCGTGACGCGTGGGTACGGGGCGGGCATCTGACATCGCCGGATGTCAGCTGCCCGCCCCCATACATGATTTCACACGGACAAGTGTCCGTGTGGTCTTGTGTTGCGGGACCTGGTGGAGCGTGCGGCCCTGCATTCGATGTTCGACAACCATCGAATGCAGGGGCAGCTCCCAAGACGGAGGAGGCGTATCCCCGTCCAATTTCATGCGGATCGCCACATATCCGCGTACGGACGGCAGGTGGCGATCCGTATGGAAGGCGGGGATTCGCCTGCACGGTTGCGGCCGCATATTCTGATCGGGCCGCACCGATCAGAATAAGGGCCACAGTACTGTACAGCCATTAGAAGAATCCACAAGGGCAGAACCATACTTGCCTACTCTCTTGGAATGGTTGGGAGGCTCCCAAAAATCACACGGCCCTTCAGACCCACAAAAAGGTAAGCATTGGATAGCAAGGGTCAGGGCCATGATGACACATTGGTGTCTCCATGCCGTGCCCAATTTGAGAGCTCCCTGTGACACCAACACAGCTTCTCCCAGCGGCGTAGCTACGTTTTGGGCGCCCCCCCGCCATTAGGGGGGGTCGCCCCCGCCGCCCATTCAAACCCCCCGAACCCCCGCATCCTTACCTTTCGCGCTGGTCCCGGCGGCTCCGTTCTTCTGCTGAGGACCACCACAAAATGGCCGCCCCCATACAGCACACAGTTTCAGAGAACTGTGTGCTATATGGGGGCGGCCATTTTGTGGTGGTCCTCAGCAGAAGAACGGAGCTGCCGGGACCAGCGAAATAGGTAAGCCTGCGGGGGATTGGGGGGAGGTGTAACTATAGCACCGCAGCCCCCGGCGCCCCCATATGCACAGCGCCCCCCCCCCCCCCCCCCGCGGTGGCGGGGGCTGCGGTGCTTTAGTTACGCCATTGGCTTCTCCCTCCCAGAGGCGGCAGCAACAAAGTTGTCAGATACGGATAGAACAAGTCTATAACGCTGGCCAAGATTACACAAAGAAACTCTATTTATTGCAAAATATATTGTAAAATGTATTACTAATTACTATTCTAATTAGTAATGTTTGAATAGTGCACCTGCATCTTTGTTCTCTTTGTGGACCAGATGCACTAAGCTTCAAAAGTGATAAAATAAGGAATGATAAACAGCCAGCTAATCAGCTCCTACCTGCCATGTCACAGTCCGTGAAAAATGTCAGGCAGGAGCTGATTGGTTTGTTGTATATCACTCTCCATTTTATCACTTTTGAATCGAAAGGCCCATACACACTGGGCGACTTTGAGCTGAAAGTCGCTCAAAACAGCCTGTTTGAGCAGCTTTCAGCTCAAAGCCACCCAGTGTGTATGGTCCGGCAATGAGCGCTGCTGCGCGCTCCCGCATCATCGGGAAAGCTGTTCATCCGCTGGTATTACCAGCAGATGAGCGGCTTTGAGGACGGCTTTGCATAGCTCTGACTTGCCGTCAGCCCCGGGCAAGGGGAAAGCTTCTCAGTGTGTATGCACTGAGCGGCTTTCCCCCTAGCGATGATAGCGATCATCACTGTCCATACACGCTGGGCATAGTCGCCCAGTGTGTATGGACCTTTAGTGCATCTTTCCCTGTGTGTGGCACTATAAGTCTCATTATAAGGTGTGCAGTCTAGGGCCCCTCCCAGGGCTTAAAGTGGTCATGCAGAGGTGGGGGAACTCATTTCTCTATGCCACCTAATTACCCCCCTCCCCCGATTAGGCAGAGACATGGTCAGTGGTGGGGTATTTGGTACCCCCTACAAACTAGAATGCTTTTCTTTGAGAATTACTGTGCAAGACCAATGTGGAGGTAAAAATGTCCCACCTTCACCATTGAAGGTGGTGGAACTCAGTTCCACCTTGTTCCCCCTCACTTTAACCCCTGGCCCCTCCCCATAGAGGGGTAGAATTACTAAGAAGCTGCTTGTCAAAGCCACCGATCACAAACCACACCTGGAAATGCAAATCTACCAACACCACACAGAAATGCTGCATATCATATTACATTCATAAATCAGAAAGCCAGTAATTGCAGTCAGGAAAGCATGGTTAGTATTTCTCAGTTCCTGGTAATTGTGCTTCTGATTATGTGCAATACGCTCATAATGATTTACACTAACCCAGTGGAGCTTTGAACAATAAAATTAAAATTATATAATATAATAGCCAATATTTTATAAGATTTTCCAGTTACAATTAACTGTTCAGCCAGAAATGTGAGCTGGCTCTTTTTGCTTTGTCTGGCTTTTACTATCTGTATTGAGTGGTGGGTTTCCCTGGGGCATGATAAACCTACCAGAGCAGGTTTGTCCTGCCCCAGAAATACTCACCACTCAAGCTGCAGCCGCTACCCTTCTGCAGAAGCCCTTGCTCCCCTATGGCTGCTGTTGCCAGCTTTGGCTATTTGCAGCCGCTTGGTAAAGTTTGCGGCCACTCAGGGGGGGCTCGAGAGAGCTCAGGTGTTTGTGTGCTCAGGCGCTCAGGCACTCCTTCATTCATGTTTTTGGGCGTCCAAACACACGAACACTTAAGCACTCCGGAGTCACCCCGAACTTCACTAAGCTGAGAAAGGGAGGATTGTGGCGGGGACCGGCGGCTGAGACCAGTGACCGATGGGGGGAGTTTTGGAGTGACGTGGACCCCCACAAGGGAGTATGGCCGGTGCCCGTCGGGAACCCGACTGTCAGTTTAACAGTCGGGATCCCAACGTCACGTAAATGACTGTCAGGGTCCCAACTGTCGGGACCCCGTCCGGCACCCATTATACCTCCCTTCTCTCATTATTATTGTAAAGCTTATATCTTTCTTTCATAGCTTTGTAGTCTATATACACTTGTCCTTGGCAGATCAGACTCCAGATCAGTAGTGACCCTTGCAGGTAGCAGCTCAAATTCCCAGATTACATCATTGTGGGTTCCGGAGATGCTGGGCTGCAACCAGGGACCAGTCAGTATGTAGTTCCAGCACATTGACAGGAGCCAGGTGCTGTACATAATGTTACAGAATAGCACCCGGCTGCTGTCACTGAGGTGAATTCATGGTACTTGTGTATTATCACGGCGCCCAAGATTTTCATCGCAGGGCATCTGATTGCATCGCATGCGATGTGATCGCATGCAATGCGATGCGATCGCATGCAATGCGATGCGATCAGATGCGATTTTAAATTGTATGACATGCATTTTTTATTTGTACAAGCACCCTGATGGGTGCTTACTATGTTAAGTGCACCCCTATTGTTAACGCCACCCCCACTATCAACGCCAACCCGAAGCGTGGCAAGTGCAGCGAGCCCGCGAGGGGCGGCGGTACGCATCCTCCGGCCTTTTCATACCCCCACTATCCACGTCGGCGTGGAGATGATTTTAGATAGTGTGGTGAGCGCAGCGAGCCACCGAACCCAAAGCGCGGCGAGCCCCGCGAGGGGATGCAGATTACTTGACATGTATTCTGCGTCCGCTCGCCACGCTTTGGGCTCGGTGGCTCGCTGCGCTCGCCACACTATCTAGTATGAACTCCACGCCGATGTGGATAGTGGGGGTATCAGAAGGTCGGAGGACGCGTACCACCACCCTTCACGGGCTCGCCATGCTTCGGGTTGATGTTGATAGTGGGGGTGGCGTTGACAATGGGGGTGCATTTAACATAGTAAGCACCCATCAGGGTGCTTGTACAATTAAAAATCGCATCGCAACGCATGCCATTTTGCTGGCATGCGATGCTATGCGATATTTTATTGTGCATTGCGGGTCTTTTCACCCGAATATCGCATTGCATCCCATCGCATACCACTAATTAAGGTATGCGATGCGAAGGGCGCTGCGTTAATACACAAGTACCGAATCCATTATAATGATGATGGGAGGATTGGGGACAGAAAGATGTACATACAGATGGAGCCAGCTTCATTCATCCCGACAGCGTGCTATATCTTCCTGTCCTGGCATGCCATTCGCTGAGACAGGGCCGCACGAACTTCACAAGCATTTGTGTGTCCATTTCCACGAATGGTGCGCACGAGCATCTCACATGTGCGCCTCATTTGCATTATGGTGCGCTGAATGGCATGCCGGGATCTGCTCTGATGAGAGATCCATCTGTAGTAACATAATTGTGGAGGTTGAAAAAAGTCCAAGTTTAACCTATAAGATCTCTTGCGGTGTAAATGACGACCCCAAAACAATTATTCCTTCTTAAACGTATTCATCAGACCCTTCTCTGGCATAGTATTCCATAACTTAACTGCCCTTACTGTGAAGAAACTAGTGTTCACGCTAGACTGATTTTTAAAGGGCAAAATGCGCCCTGCCCCTCTAGCAGCACCCTGCTAGAACAGCCTGCTGCCTGTCCCCGCCAGTGCGCATGGGGAAGCCCAGCAGCACCGCCGTAGATGCCCAGTGCTTTCCCAGCATGACTTTGGCAGGGCCAGGCCCGCTATTTTGATGATGTCGGTGGGCCCGACCCACCTCCTTTGGTGCCAGGCGCCTCCTTTGGTGATGTGGGTTTCCAGATCCGCCCCCTTTGATTATGCAGCGGTCCCGACCCGCCTCCTTTGGTACCAGGCACCTCCTTTGGTGATGTGGGTGTCCAGACCCGCCCCCTTTGGTGATGTAGGCGGCCCGGGCCCCCCCACAACAGTGACATTGGCGGGCCCGGTCGACCCCCTTTATGTTGCTCCCGTGCAGCACCGCCCTGCCCTGCTCAGTTCCTAGAAGGCAGAAACCCTCTCTCCGCTTGGTGCGAGCATTCCTCTCCTCTAACCTTAATGGGTGACTGCGTTTTCATTAAAGAATAAGTAGTAATAGTTAAGGAAATAAACAGTACTACTGCTGTAATGGTTAAACTAGGGATCACAAGGAAATGTAATATATACCTAGCAAGAGAACTATTTCATATACTGTACTGTACAATGTAGTGTTTACCTCACAATGAAGTTCATTCCAGTGACCCAAGATATAATACCGATATAATTTTACTTATCAACTTATCATTTAGTTATGAAATGACCATATTAACAGGGCTGTAACTAGACATTTAGCTGCCCCATCCCATATTCGAAACAAGGATAGTGCGCTCCGCATGTGTGCACCAAAGTGAAGTGGTGTGACTTCATGGGAAATGGCATGGCCACAAATAAGTACCAATTCCCATTACACCACACAGTAGTGTCCGTTATTTTACATTACTCCACATAGTAATGTCCATTATCCACATTACACTGTTCGTTAGTACCCCCTATGCACATTTCACTGCACAGCAGAGCTGCTTATACACATAATGCCCCAGTAGAGCTCATCCTCCTTATTCCCCCTCCTCTTTCTTTTTACTCCCCTGCATTTCTCATCTTCCTCATCCCCACCAGGCTGCTTTGCATCATCATCATCATCATTCCTACTCTAAATTGCTTCTCATCATCAATTTTCCTCATTCATACACATCATTCCTATTTGTTCTTCTGTCCCAGCTGCTGTGAATTATCATCCTTCTGTAGAAAACGTAGCATATAATTCCCAGGTCCTCAGGGTAAGCTTGAATTTGCCATCAAATTCTTCTGCAAATTCTTTACCAATACTAGCAGCCTCACCCTCTATATTTCACCAATCATATGCAGCAGAACATAAAGAGGACCCCAACCCACTATACATATACACAGCTGGAGCAGAAAACAAAAGGGGGGGGCATACCCCCTATTACTGTAACCATTAAAGAAGCAGGAGGGGGAAAATGGAGCCCATCCTTGAAACATAGAATTTGACGGCAGATAAGAACCGCATGGTCCATCTAGTCTGCCCCTTTTTTAAACATGTTACCCCAAACCATATTTGATCCTTATTTTTTTGTAAGGATATCAATATGCCTATCCCAAGCATGTTTAAATTGTACTACTGTATTTGCCTCTACCACCTCTGATGGTAGGCTATTCCACTTATCTACTACTCTTTCTGTGAAGTAATTATTCCTCAAATTTCCCCTGAATCTTCCTCCCTCTAGTTTCAGTGCATGTCCTCGTGTTCTGTTGCTCCTCTTCCTGTGAAGAATGTCTCCCACCTGTCCCTTGTTAAAGCCCTTGATATATTTGAAAGTTTCTATCATGTCCCCCCTTTCCCTTCTCTGCTCTAAAGTATACATATTAAGATCTTTTAGTCTTTCCTGGTATGTTTTGTGATGTAGGCCATGCACCATTTTAGTTGCCCTTCTTTGTACAGTCTCTAATGTATTTATATCCTTCTGGAGATATGGCCTCCAGAACTGAACACAATACTCTAGGTGAGGTCGTACCAATGACCTATACAGTGGCATTATTACTTCTTTCTTTCTACTGCTGATACCTCTCCCTATGCAACCAAGCATCTGACTTGCCTTCTTCATTGCTTTGTTACATTGCCTACCTGCCTTTAAGTCCCCTGAAATAGTGACACCTAGATCCCTCTCTTCCTCAGTAGTTTCCATTATAGTGCCATTTATACTATCTTAGAATCCAATCCCAAGCTTTCAAGTTTATTTAACAAAAAAGGAAAATGGGGGGTGTTTGAGCAGCGCTATGTACAGTAAAAAATGAATAAAGTATTATTGTGATAAAAAATTAGTGAAGATTGGTTAGATCTAGTACAAAAATTTATTACTCTAAAATAGGAAATGACATGTAGCCAGAATACATGATTATATAAAAAGACATGGATAAAATGTTCGTATCTCACCAACCAACCAAGGAGATTGAGTGACCTGGATATTCCCGCAAGTCCAAACGGAGCTGAGGTAGTGTCCCCAATTAGGCAATAGGGAGGGAGGACCAGATATAATGTCCAGGAGCGGCCCAAGTTGGCTTGAATAACCGACTCCCTCCGCTAGATGGAGTATAGCGGGCTGGTATCCTCAACCTCTACCTTTTTGCTGGGTGATTGTATCCAAATTGGACGGGGTCCGGATGGAAAATGAGCGGGTTAATATTCCCAGGGTCTCCTGTTGATATGAGTGTAGTAACTGGAAAGGTTGGTGAGAAATCCTAACCGGTTTCGCTGCTCCAGGCAGCTTTGTCAAGTTTATTTAACAGTCTGCGATGTGGGACAGTGTCAAAAGCTTTACTAAAGTCTAGATACAGCCCCACCTTGATCTATTACTTAAGTCACCCAGTCAAAAAAGTCAATAAGATTTGTTTGACTTGATCTTCCCCCAGTAAACCCATGCTGTTTTGGATCCTGTATATTGCTGGTTTTGAGATATTCTACAACTCTTTGTTTTAAGAGTGTTTACTATTATACTGACTCACTCGGGCAGAGTACTACTGCAGTGGGCTTAGAGGGAAAAGAGCGGAACAAGAGCACAATTGTCTGAACCCATGCTGCAGCGCTTCTGTGACCTGCGACTGGGTCTTCAGCGCTGCATGGAATGCCGAGCACTGCACCGGGCTGCATTATTTTCTCAGGGTCTTGCTGTCCAGGTGTCCATGGAGAGTCCTTCCAACATCCGTGTCATACTCTGATCCTTAAAAAGAAAAACCCTTGACACTAAGAAAAAAGGGATGTGGTAATAATGAACACACCTCGGCAAATGGTGTTTAGAGGCCCCCCCACTGCCAGATGCAGCCCAGAGTACACGCTTGCTAGTTTACAATAAGATGCAAATGTATAGAAAAAGGTGGGGATGGGCTGCGCCAGCAAAAGAATGCTAAACACTATAAAGAGTGTGATAGTGTTTAGCAGCCTATTCCCCCCTTTTTCTATACTCTGGTCCTTGTTTAAGTTGGGTGGACTGCGCACTCGGGAGGGGGTTTGGGATGTGGGTTGTGGATGGGAAGATGTAAGATGTAGTGAGATAAAGAAAATAAAATAAGTCAGGGTAATCAATTTAATTTGTACAGTGCTGTACAATCAATTTTATTTTGAGTGCTGGTAAAGGTAGGGGTGTGGATCTCCTCAACTGAGGATGGGTGGGGGATGGGAGTAGTCACTAGGACCCACAGGTTGGTGGCCTCCTTGTCTCTCACTGTGGGTGCAGTGCGAGGATGTGGTACCAAGCGTGTGGTCCTGGAGTTAAAGTGTAGTGGGATCTCAGCTGTGTGCAGGGGGAACCCTTGCGGGGATGGGGGTGATCAACAGATCCCCTTCTACCATAAGAGGCAAGTGTTCTTGTGTTTCCCCCTGTGTGCAGCAGGGTCAGAGTCTGTCCTGTGGTGCGTGGGCTGCGTCCTGGTCCCGGGTGCCTGTTAATGCAGCTGTGGGTGTAGTGAGGGGTATGCGTGGAACAAGGAGAGGCGTCCCACCCCTTGGGCGAGATGTATCAAATGGAAAATGCGGTAAAACCCCGGTTTTACCGCATTTTCCTATGTATCAAAAATGATACCGCAGTGAAGGGTATCGCCACCTTTGGGTGGCGATACCCTTTAGAAGCCTATGGGCTTCTTTTCGCCGCCCGCCGACGCAAACCCGCCGCCTCGCCGACTCCCCCCCCCTCTGGCTTACCTTCCAGAAGGGTCCTCCTGGACCCTGGAAGGTAAACCTCTCCTCCCCCTAGTGACGCAGCCGGACATCCTTCCGGCTGCAGGGGGGAGGAGGAGGCGCCGGGGACAGCTTGCTTAGCTGTCCCCAGCGTGACGCCGCGTGAGGGATGCAGGAGCCGGCTGGGAGGTGCCCGCACCGCGATGACAGCCGCATATGTTAGTATACTCATGCATGGGTGAGAGCTTTCCACATCATTCGATGGTCGGCGACCATCGAATGATGGGGGAGGTTCCCACAGGCATGCGAATGGATGTTCACATAAAACATCCGTTCGCATGCCGAGTGACCGAATTCTGCATGCGAATGGGAGTCGTGGGCGATACATTTGCTAGGCAGGGTTTGGGACATTCACTTCAGCCCGTGCACGCATTCGAACGAAGCGATCTGAATAAGGCCCAATATTTGTCTGGGAAACTACAGTCCTGATATTCAGGATGTTACTGTGACACTTACCACCTACCTAGAATAATGCACCTTTTCTACAATGCCAAGTTTGTTCAGAAATGGTTTGAAGAACATGATAATAAAATAATCCAAATATGGCCACCAAATTCCCCAAATGTCAGTTGTGTGTGGGATGGAAAGGGTTTGTTGTGGGACACAGCGCTCAATCCATTATCTTTAACATGCTGTAGTGGTGCGGAGTGATAGTAATTAAGCAGTATGTTATTAATACAAAATAAATACAATTTAAATATAATCTGTCACAAGTTTCTATAACTTTCAGAATGAAACAGTGTATTGTTACATTCCGTGAATGTTGCCCGTATCTGAATTAGTCAACAGTCCTGATTGTTGTGATTAGGAGGGGATGATAAATGTTTAGCACTACAGATTGACTGCTGGTTGAAAGAATATTTACTTGTTTAAAAAATGGTCTATATCTGAAAACAGTACACATATACATATATACAATGCAAACAGTATTGAGGCAAGATTAGAACTCAATTATAAAACTAAAACAATAAAAATATATTTAAAAATGGGAGTTGAGGATTTGTAAAAATGCTAATGATCAAACATGCAGGTAGTGGCTCATTAGTATTAATAACAAGCAGCTATCCGTCTTACTGTAAAGGTACAGTATAACATTTTGAAAGTTTATGTGTCCATCAAAGTATTTAAATAAGTAAATGGCTGGTGTTGGTTTCTGGTGCAGACTGCGGCTTCCCATCAGTTGCATCTAGATATTATTCATTAGTTGATTGCATCCAGATGATGTTAATTGGTCAGTCAGATTTGATCTGGGATGTTGTGTCCTAGCTACCCAGGTAGGACTGCGGGGGAGGGGAAGGTAAATTGAAGCTGTGTCGGTCCGGACCTAGCAGTCACCAGGTCAGCTCAGCCACTGGTCTCCCTGGGTGCGATGCTCGAGTTCTGCTGCTTGCAGTCTTAGTGTTTGATGTGTGCGGCCCCAGCTGGACTGCTGCTAATCGCCACATGCTTCTCCTACCAACAGACCTTGCTTTACTTATCAGCCCTGACTGTCTATCCTCTGTTCGTACCTCGTGTGCTGCTGCATGCGCTTCTTAGTTCTTCTTGGTCAGAAGACCAAGAAGACATTAAACCTGCTTTCTTTGTTTAATGTCCTGGGTGGTTTAAATCACATTACTAGCGGAATCCAGTGTGTGATGCGGGTTTTGATCTTTTATGTAAGCTCCAACGAGTTTCTGCCCATCTTGGGGCCTTCCTCTGGCAGACCCAGTCTGTGGGATGTGCCGAAAAAACAAGTCCTAACAGGGAGGGCCCAGTTTGCAACTTACAATATTTGTTGCTAAATTCTTGCTGTCAAATTGCAGATGACACTTCCAAAGGTCCTGCCAGCATGAGAAGAGCCTATATAATATTAGGCAAGTGGTTTTAATGTTATGACTGGTCAGTATAATATGTGCATGGCCTGCTCTAACAAAGACATACTTTTTCTCACTCGCCCTGCCCCATTCAGCACACGGCCAGCCAGGTACACCTTAGATGACAAATACACCCCTTCCGATGCAGCAGCATACACAGTTCATGGCTGGATGATAGGACACATGCGATCTCCTGAATGGTGGCTCGCAAATATGAGTATATGTATATATGCACATGCGAAGTGGACACTTTATTAAGTACACAAGAATACTTGCTCCAATGTCTATTAAACAAATTATGTGGGCGCAACTCAAAGCACGGAAGCATGGCGCCAGGTGGTATTGTTCAGTCCAAATACCAAAATGTGATCTGTCACTTTGACATTGGAATGATTGTTGGTGCCAGACGGAGCACTGAATATTTTAGAAACGGCTGATCTCCTGAGCTTTTCCTACCGAGAGAGTGGTGAAAACTTGTTAATAAGAGCACTCAGAAGAGAATAGTAAGTGGGATTTATGCTGACATGAAGCAAAGTAACATTACAACAGTGGTATGCAGAAGAAAATCTCAGAATCCACAACACATTTAACATAGGAAGCAGCAGCAGACCACAATGGGTTCCACTTCAGTTACTGTGGTTAAGAACAGGAAACCTGAGGCTCCATTGGGCACAGAATTTGAAAAGTTAAGATTGGAATAATGTTGCCTGGTCTGACAAATCTCAATTTCTGTGGCAGCATGCTGATTGTGGGGATATAACCTGGCAATAATAACAATTGGGCCCATCCTGCCTTGCATCAACAGTTGTGGTGTAATTTTACAGTTAATGTTTTACAAATTAGACCATATGTAATATTATTTTATACGATTTTCAAAAGCGTACCAAAGTATTGTTGCTGCCTTATGGATACAGTCTACCCATCTTCTACGTGACATCAGCAACCGCCCCCGATTCGGCGATCTGTGGGAATCTGCAAAGTATGGACTTACTTTTCATGCGAGGGGATGCGTACACATGCCCTCGCATGCTAGCAACAGGATTCGTGGGGAGTGCAAGCGTTCAGCTGGGTGGCATTTACCTGTTCGCTAGGCTGCGATTACATTGGCCTGATCCGGACCCATTTGAATGGGGTCGATTTTCTGCCCAGTTTTTGATGGTGGGGGTCTGCGCATGCACAAACTCCCTGTGCGAACCCCTTCAGTGAGTATCACTTTGCAGATTGGAAGGGGATGGACAGGATTTGGCATTGTATCAATGACTCACAATCAGGGGACTTGAAGCACCCATGGTACTATGCAAGCTGTCCATCACAGCAGCCACAAACTCCATCCAACAACTTATGGGCCCCATACATCAGCAATCACAATTAATGGATTTCCAGATCCAGAGATTTTTTGGCCAGATAAATGGATTCTACAATCTATTTGACTTGCACACACATTACAGATTTATTTCAGTGATCGGCAGATTTTTCCATCTAAAGATTGCATCTTCATATCTGGAAATTGCCCAATCAATTGTCATTTCAGCTGTTCATAATGTAAATAGATGAAGAAGACGAATTGGGAATGCCCACACATATAAAAAAGATCCGCAGATAATTAAGCATGTTTAAAAATCTGATTAAGCAATCGATTGGCGATCCCTATTAATTTTTGATTGGGATTGCCAAAAGGGGGAGCCCACACATCTAAAATTAATTGTGACAATCATCTCCAGATCTCAGGATTGTCACAATTAATTGCTGATGTATGGGGCCCATAACTTTACTCTTAGTAATTTGCCATTATCTCCATCACAACTAGCATAGCTAACTGCACAAATGCTGCCATTACTACCTATGTAAAACCTGCTGTAGCTTTCTTCCATGATAAACCTCTAACCCCACCAAAAATAATATGATACATTTTAAAGGCTAATAAGACAGGACTCCCCCATAAGGACAAATGATACAAACATGTTATCATCTCTTATATTCCCTACAAGTATAACCAGGGTGCTCAGGGCCTGATTCAGGAGAGGCTGCAGAAAAGCTCACAGCTGCAGATACTGATGGTGGCCCATCGGCAACTTTATGTAAGTGCCTCTACAAAGTCCTTCCTTTGTGTACCTCCAATGAACAAACACTGAGAAGCCCACTTACAGAATCTGTTTGTGAAGTCTTTAATGTGCACAATCCTTATGGCAAGTGCAGTTTCCCTGTGCGAGTGGTACATACCAATTCTCCCAAAGGTCTCCTCGTCTCCAAGGAAACCCCATTCTCAATTTGCCACAGAATCACATGAGAATTTTATCAACTTGCTTCTAGGGCAGACAGATGTTTTTCAATTAAATATAATTATTCAATAAAAAACAGTGCCCCATGGTGGACAAGTATGACTGCCCGGCAGAGACATTCTTACTCTGCTTACAATGAAAGAATTATTCATATTTTTAGGTCAGTGTTTTTATTGCAACATCGGGCATCACTACTAGCAACAAAGGACACAAATATTCTAAGAACTCATCCAAAATAATCAGCAAGTAAACACATGGTGGCAGTTTTCCATGAAGAGGGTGTTTATTGGAAATATTTTACACTTCTAGTACAAAATGAAAACCATATATTAAGAGACTCTAAAACATGATCAGAAAATAATTAGAAACAAATACATTAAAAGTCATACTATGTGAAAATATATCCGTGCACATGAAAAATGCAATGCTGAGAAACAAAGAAACGAAACTACAAAAAACTATGACATTCATTTTTAGACTTTAGGCAAAGTCAGGCAAAATTGCACTCCCTAATTCTGTGTTATTATGTATGGTTACTCTAATACCCCTTTCACACCGCACTTGTAAAACGGTATAGTGCCGTTTTTTTCACATTTCAACACGTTTAAGGCTGCAGTGGGAAAGTGCCAGAGTTGATTTACTGGTTTAAGATAACCGGTATTTCAAAGCGTTTATAAAGCAGAGTCCTACATGTTTCAGAGCCGTGTTTTATGCAGTGAGAATGGCTCTGAAACGGCATTTAGCAAAAAACAACAGATTACAGACCTGTGATAGGCTGTCCCCTGCATTCTGCCTTGAAACGTGTTGAGGGGATTAAAACGGGTTGACTGATGTGAATGGTATTTAAATGGTATTTAAAACGGTAATCTACTGCAATGTCAAGGCTCAGACCCGTTTTAAATACCGTTTAAAAATACCGTTTTTTTTAAACATTTAGGCAGTGTGAAAGTGGTATAAGAATAGGCATTGGCTGTAGAGACCTAGAAAATATATTTTTTGGAGCTCAAAGTGTCACCCCTAAAGAATGACATGCGTATGTCATCTCTAGATGCTTTTTCCCAAATTCTTTCTTTTTAGGCAACAGCAGATTTTTTTTTTAGAAATAAGACTAAGGGTTTATAAGACAGGGTAGTGATTCACATTCAGCGCGCATTCTTTAAAGCTTGGTAAATGTGTTCTTACACGGATAAGCCAAGCAAGTGAGTGAACGGACATGTAGATATATCCACACACTTTCTGACAAGTGTTCCTTTGCGCGTCAATGTCAACGTTGCCAGCAGCGTTCACAAGCATTGACGCTCACACAAACGTTTTGTCCTTGCTTTTGAGATATTGCTTTTCAATGCCCCTAGGTATGAGCCGGTTCTGTTAAAAGCTTTGACCGTTACATTTTACAATATACTTTCACAGTAAAGTATCCCAAATACCTTGTATGAAAATACAGATTTTAAGAGCTGGTATATTAAACTGTACCAACCCCCACCAAATGCTGCTTATAAGGGGATAAGATATCCATGTGCTTGAATTTATCATTTTTATCAGATTTGATTTATCTCCCAATATTATGTTTTGGTGCATTGCAATTACATGTTTAGCTGTGCCACAATGCTGTGCCACAATGCTGTGCAATACATATTTCACTGGGGCTGTCATATGACTTCAGAACGTCACATGGTGAAAGCCAAACTATTCAAGTGTATATAAAAAAAGGATCATTAGTTCAGCAGTCAAACATGTCTGATTTAATATTAGTTATTATATATATATATATATATATATATATATATATATATATAATATTAGGGGAGACTCCATCCTGTCCTTTACTGTATGTGGAACAGTCTGTGAATCTGTTTATTGAACTTCGCCATACATTGAACAGCATAACACACTCAGCCTGCACCAGTTGTTGCCTGTATAGTCATGCGTGTGATTTTTTTTTTTAACTTTTTGTTGAGAAGTAACAAAAACCCCCATGAAACAATGTAGGAAGGAAATGTAGATATGGTTACATTTAACACTATAATCTCCCTTTCCAACATGATTATGGAAGGTAAACAGAGTACCTTAATTGTACATTCCTTCTGTTTATCTAGAATCGGAATGAAATTTTCTATAAAGTTCAGGTTTTTTGTTTATTTGCACCTTGTGTTGTTTAGATTACTGTAAGGATTGCCTCCGAATTGTTTTGACATGCAGCAAAGTACATTCCATCCTGTAAGAAATCTCTTAGCAAATCATTTCATATAATTGTAGGAGCCAAACACAGTAGTAATAAGATGATATTTCTTCAAATAAATAACTAGTCAATCAGCCATTTCACCAGACTAGTGCTTGAGGAACAGAATCCCGAAATACTGCGGATTGGGAAACTAAGCCAATGGTAGCATTTTTCTTTTCAGTAGTACCCAAAACAAACAACAAACAAGAATCCGTATTTCCTCAATGTTTTTTCAAAAGACAAACAAAAACACAACCCAACCCCCCCTCGCCCCAAAAAATATATAAACGCTACCACTTTCAGCATTGACCTTACAATGTACGGTAGAGATCCTCTGTTGAATATCTTAGTAGTGTTAACAAAATCAGTAGTCATTTGATCAGTAGAGCCAACTCTAAATAATAGAACAACATATGAAAAAGTGTGTCTTCTTGTTAGAACTAATGGCAAAGCAGTCCTAATAAGTTATGGTCAAGTCCAAGTCTAACGCTAATTTATTCTTTATTGAATGGAATGAAAAATGATAGAAGGCTCCGTAAAAGGCAGCCTGTAGTTTGTATCGGCAATAAAAAAAAGCATCATTTCATCGGAAGGGCAGCAGTCGTGGTCCACTGTGTTTGGTTCATCAGTCATCCATATGATAGCTGTTCCCACTGCCCGGTAGACACAGCAGTCTGCTGCACACATCAATTCATCACAGCAGTTTTGTAGACCCCAAGTCCAGGTGAAGGTCATCAGTCTTTGCAGTCACTGTGCTGGTTTTCTCGTCAGTGGTGCAATTTTCATCACAGCGTTTACTGCAGAAGAACCTGCCCTCCTTATCAAGAGCTGTGTTCTGCAAATGAAAAGTCAAACTTAAGGTACACATGTAATGCTGCTTAATATAACACACTCAAATTGTAAGCATGCACTAAGCAGAGGAATGGAGAAGTAACCATGATCACACAGTTCTGGGGTAGGTTTCTGAGAATAGATTTCAGATAGGATTCTCAGGGTTTATGGAACCATAATGTTCAGTGCATTTAGGATAATAATAAAAAAATATATATTTTATTAAAATGTTAGAAAAGGACAATAAAAGTATATTCATATCAGAATTTCCCATTATAGTCCAAGGGGTCAATCCTATTAGCTGTGAAGGGTGCGATGTGCAGTTGCCATGGCGTATCAATGCGGGCAATTACACTCAATCTCGAACCCTTTGTAGGCTGGTTTCAGTCCCAATGCGCCAATATTGCTTGCTGCCCTATGGGCCATTGCGTGAATTCAGGCCGCCGTAAATGATCTCACCTGCGACATCACTGCAGCCAATGAATAGACCCGTTAGTATTAAGGATCACTATACTTGAGTGCAGATGTTTAAATGAAAATCGATGAAGGCACTAATTAAGTCTGTGACCAAGCATGGATAAATGTAAAACCTGGACTGTAATAGCAGGGCTTGCTAGCGGGTACTGCTGAATGAGTGCGCAGGAGCTTGCTAAGAATGGTTTGTACTAAGTAGCAGGAGTGATCAGGGCAGCCGAGAGGAATGCCGGGCCCCGGTAAAATTTGTGGGGCATGGCCTAAGTGTGGGAGGAGTGGGCACCTCCCGCACTTAGGCCACGCCCCCAAAATATTTAGAGGAGGGTGAAAGAAAACTCTAAAAACTGTAATCTCAGCAGCAGCACACACCTACAGCATGTGCTGTGCTGACAGCAGGCTCAGCATGACCTCTCATGCTGTCAGTGAGACACTCATGCTGAGCCTGCCGTCAGCACAGCACATGCTGTAGAAGTATGTGCTGCTGTTGCTACCTGGGAGGGAAGAAGTGGGAAGGGAGGGGTCAGACCAGGGCCCCTGCGGGGCCCCTCCAACAATCCTGGGCCCGGGTAATTAGTACCTGCTCCCCCCCCCCCTCTCGGCTGCCCTGGGAGTGATACACACCTACATGCTACACTATTTAAAGCAAACATCACAGCTACAAAAGAAAATGTGTGCAATACATAAAGGCTACTTAGTTTTTTAAGTGACATGCAAAGGATGATATTTAAATTGCCAACACTGTCACCTGACCTAGAGGGAATCATATGCACAAAAGGGATCAGCACTAGGATTACAGAGTCTAATCATCTGAATGTGGCCTGCAGCTGCTACCTTCTCCACAAGGGACAAAGGCAGCGCTTAGAATAGGATTTGAGAGGATGTTGTTGTTGTATTTTTAAATATTTAATTGCATTTTTTTTAATTGCTTGCAGATCTCAGTTTTTCTGTAGGATCACTATTACATCTCCTCTCTCTCTCCAGTGGGACAGGTTATAGTGTTATCTGTGCAGCAGACAGAGCATTGCACGTGCCATTAGTACATACCATTGTCCTGGAGCTATGCAGAGGGAAGCAAGGCAGGCAATTGGAAACAGGAGGCATGGAGGAAAGAAGCAAGGGATAGAAACTAGACTTACTACAAGCAACATCAAAACAGAACAGTAACAGCATTGTATATACAGTACATTCTGCATTATAGAAAAAAGATTTATTAGTATATAGTGTTCTTTACCATTCACATTCACCTATTCTGGAGGAATGCACAGCACCCACATTTGTATTTTTATTGTGGTCTGAAAGAGGCAATGCGCTCTTGTATCTAGAAGCCACTTACTACTTGCCTGCCTTGGTCACAAGTTAATGCCTGCGGCCAACACTGAACCACTAGACAAACGATCAAAGTGGGGGATCTCAACTCAACCGCAGTGGATATTGCCAGAGCAGAGACAGACATGGGAGGCTGGAACATGCTGGTGGCGATTCACACTCAGCAAGAAGTGAAATAACTGCTTCCTCTTTCATAGCAGGACTCCTGTATTTATTGCATTAGATAAGTACATCAGATACTTGATCAAACTGCATAAAGTTGACATTGGGACCATATACTCATGCTCAGGTAGGTATGGGATGAGTCTGAGTCAGGCGCAGGTAAAGCATCTGCCGCAGATCGAAATTGCATGGGCGAGTCATGTAATTTTGATGAATTTCTGGATGGTAAACAAGGAGGTGGGAGATGGTGGCTACAAGTGGCAAACGCGTCTGTTCCAGTGACTGCATGTTGGATGCATGTTAGTGGCCATGGTCCATCGGACCTTACACTGCGTGTAAGCAAGGGCAATAACCAGTACAGCCCCATTGTTACATAGTAGGTGAGGCTGAATAAAGACTTGCGACCATCTAGTTCAACCTATGGTTATAACAGCTTATGTTTCTTATTTGTACCTATGGATGTTTTTAACCAATAAATGTTTATCCAACCTTATTTTAAACGTATTGTTTTGCTATTGAAAGCAATACATTTTTAGATTTCAGGCTTACAGATGTGTCTGTGGGAGCATATACATCATGTGATCCTATAGATCACAGGAGTGTGCACAATGAACACACACGTCCGTGGGAACACTAATAGCGCTGACTTATCTACGTTTGCTGCTACCAGCAGAGCATATGAACTAGGATTCATCTGTAAACATGGCAGGAACAACTTCCTGGTGTTAACCCGGGACATATATTTTACAGTTTTCTCCTGGCGTAAAACCTAAGAATCATTTAACACACATCATTGCAGGTCCCAGGGGCGGGCTGGGCCGGGGGGCAGATTGCCATGTGCCCCCCAGGCCGCTCTGGCTGGACTGCTGCGGGCCGTGGCCGCCTTACCTATGCTTACACTGCCGGTGGCCATGTTCCTGTAGTCTTTTAAACATGTCTGCGGGCTGCGGCTACAGGAACATGGCCGCCGGCCTCCACAGCTACGTGGAGGAGGGCCCGGGCCGGCCGCCTGTTCCCTCTGATCACCCAGCAGTAGCAGACGCTGGGTGTGGACGTAATGAAGATGACGCCTCCCACCCACGCGTCTGCACTGCAGAGAAAGGAAGCAGGCACTCGGCAGGCAGGCTGGAGAATTGGGGGACTGATCAGCAAGAAATATAGAAAATCTGGGAGTAAGTGAGAATCAAACTCACACATAAAAAAAATATATTTCTGATGTTTCCTGAGGTGTCCCCCTGTATAATAATAATAATAATGCCATGACACCGCAGGCTGCTCCCCCTGTATAATAATTTGTGTCATGGCATTACTATTATTATATTATACAGGGGGAGCAGCCTGTGGTTTCATGGTATTACTTTTATAATATACAGGCGGAGCAGCCTGTAGTGTCATGGCATTATTATACAGAGGGTGCAGCCTGTGGTGTCATGGCATTATTATTATACAGGGGGAGCAGCCTGTGGTGTCGTCATGGCATTATGCCATGACACCACAGGCTGCTCCCCCTGTATAATAATAATGTTATGACACCACAGGCTGCTCCCCCTGTATAATATAAAAGTAATGCCATGACACCACAGGCTGCTCCCTCTGTATAATAATAATGCCATGACACCACAGGCTGCTTCCCCTGTATAATAATTTGTGTCATGACATTACTATTATTATATTATACAGGGGGAGCAGCCTGTGGTGTCCTGTCTTTTACGCAAAGGTGCACCCTCTGGTGCCGTGTTCTTTATGCAGGAGAGCAGCCTGTGGTGTCATGTTCTTTATTTATGCAGGAGAGCAGCCTGTGGTGTCCTGTTCTTTATTTATGCAGGAGAGCAGCCTGTGGTGTCCTGTTCTTTATATATGCAGGAGAGCAGCCTGTAGTGTCCTGTTATTTATTTATGCAAGAGAGCAGCCTGTGGTGTCCAGATCGTTATTTATGCAGGAGAGCAGCCAGTGGTGTCCTCTTCTATTTTTATGCAGCTGAGCAGCCTGTGGCAGGGGCGGAGTGGGACGCCTGGAAGACAGGCAAATTTTCAGTGTGCCGTGTCCCGCACCCCTCTCAGTGGCCATTCTCCTACTAAGCCGGGCTTATACATATAAAACCTCGGCTGCCACAATCGGAGCTTCTGCACTAGCGCAAAATCTCAGTTAACCTGGAGCCACATGACAATAATGTGCTCTAGGCCAGGGGGTAGTGTCACTAGTCCCCCTGCATCATAAATTAGGCTGGCTGCAGTAGACTGTGCGTGTGGCAGCTGCGGCCACTCTCGCTGCCATAGGTGAGCAGCTCCGCCTCCTTCAGCTACTCAGCTGTTTAAGGAGGCGGAGCTGACTAGCTATGACAGTAAGAGCATCCGGAAGCATCTGCAGCCAGCTGTAAGCATGACAGGAGGGGTGGAGTGGTGTGTGCAAAAGCCCTCCGCCGGCTACTGTGAGTTTGTGTGTGCCAGTGCCTGGCTTCCCCTGATCCTTGTGCGGGTAGCAGCTTGCGGTGTCCTGATATTATACAGGGGAGCAGTCTGTGGTGTCCTGTTATTATACAGGGGGAGCAGCCTGTGGTGTCCTGTTATTATACAGGGGGAGAAGCCTGTGGTGTCGAAAAACCTCCATTTTAATGATGCGCTGTTACTTATGGGCCAGTGCTCTGGACTTGCCCCCTGGGCTAAAAGTTGCCAGCCAGCCCCTGGCAGGTCCCCATAGTGTAGCCTTTTCTTCATGCATCTGAATTTGTGTAGCAGAATGAGACCAATCCTGCGTCAGCTCCAGTGTATATATCTTGTAATATTTGAAGCACACACTTTAAATTAATTCCCAGATTAATATCTATCTATCTATCTATACATGTTGAGCAGTTTATAATCCATTGTAACCTGTCAATAGCATTGTAAGATTAGTAGAAGTCTTATCAGAGGCATAAAAGAACGCTGTGCCGGAAGCCAAGCTGAACACCTCCACCAGCAAGAAGTGAGGAGCAGTGTGAAAGGAATGAGATAAGTGTGCATGCAGAGCTCTTATCACAGTGTACAATAGATCATTATACCAGGCCTCTGCTTCATTCTCATCTCCACCGGCCCAATAATGCAAGACACCTTATGTAGGGCAGAAGTTCCATGTTACAAGTCAAACTCAAACTGTGAAATGAGATGTAAACAGCATTTTACAGTCTGAAGAGATTTCTTAAATTATCAACTCTAAGATAAAAAAACAAACACAAAGGCACCCGTGTAGCCTGTAGCCTTTCGAGCCGGCAGGCAGCGCAGTAGTCTGAACACTAGGGGGCACATACTGTATTGTTCAGAATGGCAGGAAAATGGAATACCGAGGAGAGGTGCAGCGACCGGGTGCCGGACGGGGTCTCGACAGTCATTTACTCGACGTCGGGATCCCGACTCTTAAAACACTGACCGATGGGTTCCCGAAGGCCACCGAACTGGAGAACCAATCAGAAATCAACAACTGTGCATTCTGATGGGCCTTCCCACTACAAAGGAAACAATTGACTTCCATGACAGCCAATTGGTTAACTTGAACCTTCTCCAGTTAGGTGGTAATGTAACTAGGTCCTATTATAATACATGAAGTTAAAAAAAAATATTTGTGAATGCAACCAATTACTGTATCATGTAGGATCAAATAAAAAAAAAATAATTTTTATATGGTTCACAATAAATGCAATGTACTATTTGATCTGATTTTTAAATTTCAAATGCTAAACTATTGTGTAATAACACTGTCACATGCATCAGTTTATGAATGAACAGGCATGTAGTAGTGAAACACAAACATTACTCACCATGATCACAGTCGCTGCAGCAGTAGTGTTCGTCCCTTTGGGCATTGAGTTAAAATGTTGTTTTAATTTACCTGTGACTTCAACCTGCATATTATTCCCTTGTGATGCATCATCCTGCGTAACATACAGGCATAATCCAAGATATTAATCATCTATTTAACTATTATTGCATTTTTATCAGAAAAGCTTTATATTTGATATGACTGTGCAAGTACAGTACATTAATTGTTAATACCGTATATAGCAACAAATGTTTAACTCTAAATGTGTTACACACATCACTTGGGGGAAAACAGGGGAAAACAAGGAACAAATAATAGGTTTCCACTACAGCCTTAATGCAATCAGTGCAGTTAATGTACCTTACACCTTACTTGGCTAGGTCATGAGTACTGCAGTACTAAGTATTTATGATTAATTCGATATCAGATCTGACATAGGGGGCAAGATGCTCCAAACAAAAAATGCTGTAAAAACCCTGTTTTCTGGGTTTTTACCGCATTTTCATATGCAGCAAAGCCCCACCGCCGGGGCTTCACTGCGGGAGGTTACGCCAGTTCTAGATGGCGTAACCCAAGCATTCCCAACCACGGTCCTCAAGGCACACCAACAGTGCAGGTTTTAGTGATATCCAGGCTTCAGCACAGTTGGTTTAATCAGAATCACTCAGGTACTAATTAAGTCACCTGTGCTCAAGCCTGGATATCACTAAAACCTGCACTGTTGGTGTGCCTTGAGGACCGTGGTTGGGAATGCCTGGCGTAACCCCATGGAAGCCTATAGGATTCTCTTCGCGTCCCCTGCCGCCCTGCGCCGCACCCCCCTCACCTGTGTCCGGGCAGCCACCCCCTGTGCTGCCCGGACCAGTGACCTCCTCCTCCCTGCACACTTGCACAGCTTCCGGGTGCAGGGAGGAGGAAGCGGAGCCCTCACAGCGGGGTAAGGGTTCAGGGAGGGAGGGGGGACCCGTTGCAAATCGCCGTTCATCATCTTTGCATTAATAATCGCATATGTTACTGCATATGCGATTATTAACAATGCTAATGCCGGCGATGTGCTGCGGGGGCTGCTATTCCATTCTGATGTGATCAGATCACATCGGGATCGAATCGCACAGCAAGCCACCCGACATGCATGCGATTTTGACTATAAAGTGCAGATCTGCACTATATAGTCATTGCAGCTCTGTCTATCTGGGTTTCGATTTGTGCTGTCCCGGGAGCGCGCATCGGGATCACAAGGTAAAAAACCTGTGCGATCTGCATACGATCTGCACGCGACCCCGATGTGATTTTTGACTATATAGTCAATATTTTATGCTGGATTGTACCGTGTGTACACACCATTTCTTTAGGCACACACAAACAAGTACAGTACTTGTTTTATTTTACACATCCCCCATAGTATGCCACCTCTCTACAGACATAAATGGGGGAGGATAATGTACACTTTGTATATTTACAACAACATACATTCTATTTGACATGCACGTCTGAAATCTTTGACAAAATCCAGAGTTATAACATGGTGATTTACCTCAGCGTGTCACTCCCACCCCTAAACCGGTTACATCATTACATTACAATGAGGGGCCAGGACCACAGATGTAGGGGACAGTCCTGAGCACAGAATGACACTATGGGCAGTTCTGCAAGCAAATAGCTCCCTGTGGCCTGTGCATTTGGTTTGCAGGGTGCCCCGGACCGCACCCGCACAGCCTAGAAAGTTTTTAGCAGTAAGATGGTCAGTGACTTTGTATGGTGAGTACACACGGTACAATTCGGTTGCTCAGCAATTTTGACTTATCTCTATCAGCAGTATATTGCTCAGCGTTTTCATCAGCAACCATCGATTTTGGCGGAAAATTGAAAGCAGTTCTGTCTTTTTTTAACTAAAAATCGCTGGTACACAATACATTGTGCACCAGCGATTTTTTGCCATAATTGAAGGAGCATGCTCCTGTGACCATTAAGAGTTGGGGCATTATGGTACTGGCTAAAATAACCCCATGTGTACAGGGCTTAACATGCACTGTGATAGAATGCCATCTTTACATAAAGAAACTTTGTCAAATTTATCAACTACTGGAGTTGCCTCGGGCAACTGAATGAATGAATCTGGGGTTAGTAAATGCCTTGAGCATGATTCCTGCCAACTGTAATGTTTGGTGGAGGATGAATAATGCTCTGGAGTTTTTTCCTTCATTGCTTGGCCTGGAACCCTTCGTTCCAGCAAAGGGAAATGTTAATGCGATTTTAGAGAATTTTGTTTTCCAACATTGTAGCAGCAGATTGAGAAAGACGCATTCCCTTTATAGTGTGACAATGCTCCTGTGTATAAAGAAAGGTCCATAATACATAGAGATTGCAGAGCTTGAGGTGGAAGAATTTGACTGCACTGTGAACTGGAACGTAGACTGTGAGCCAATATCATGTCCTGCATCACTAAGGGCATATTTATTAATGGACGCGGCCAGCCCCCAATAATAAGTACCAACAATTCATGGTAATACGGAACCCTCATTCACCTAAATGTATTATTAGGGAGTCACCGGGAGAGGGGCTATGATAGGATCCGGTCTCAGTGATCAGTACAAGTAATTTGATCGCAACTGTGATCCCCATTACTTTTTATTTCTGCCAAATGCAGATTCGCCAACATCGGTAGGCACATGTACAAGCAGGCAGCGGAGGGGGACCTACAGATCCCTCTCCTGAAATATTCTGTGGATTGTAGCTCTTATTTGCCAGGCGAAGCTCCAGAATAGTTAATAATCTGACTACTTTGCTGCTGTCCCTCGGGGGATACTCACGAAGAAGCAGGTACTCCCCCAAAACACCAATTATCTTGCAAATGATTTGATCAAATAGCCGCCGGTGCTCTTGCAATTTAATCTAGATAAAATTCGTTCCAGAGTCATGGAGGCTGTTATAGCCATAAACCGGGACCAATTCTGTATTAATACCTTTGGCTTGGAATAAGATGGGCAACAAGTACATATGGATTTAGTGTTGTGGTGCATACAAACGTATGTATATATATAGGGTGTAATAATCAGCTGGAAAATGTGGGATATGGGAGGAACTGCTAGATCACTTATAGCTAATGAGAGCTTAACAGGGTTAGGCTGCAGGTAGGGATGATTAGAAGTAGAGGGAGACGGTTAGGGTACGTAAGGAGCCCTTGTCAGGATCCTCTGTATCCCACACACTGGTCACACATATGTATCATACTCCCATTACTCTCATCCTTCACCATTGGCGGACACCGTGCACATCTCAAATACAGGTGAACATTATCGGATTCCATCCTTCACCTATCCACATGAGGATCATTGTGCACCGAAGCCTTTTCACCACCATCATCCAGTGATTACTTCTTGGGGTACATCGCTCCCAGGATCCCTCCGGTGATACCTATTACCATCCATTCACCCCTATTGGAGGACTGAACACTCTGGATTCCTCCGTTGATATAAATTACCATCTATTCACCCTTCATGGAGGACTGAACACTCTGGTGAGCATAATAATTAACCCCTGATCCTCCAGCGGCTATTATACATACCGTAACCATCGTGAGGACATTCACTTGGACATCTTTGAGAGTATTGAACCCATCACTCGGTAACGTGCACTTACCTTTTTTCCACCAGTGATACTATCACAATACCAATACCACACCCATCCCTCAAGGCTTGGCTAATTGATTTTATCATTCATTCCAATTTACTTTTTATTCCCTTCCTTTACCCATTTATGTATTATTTATTGTAACATTGTTTTTATTGTTATATGCTATTTGATTGAGTAAAATTGTGATACAGCTTCAAATAATTGTCATCATCATTTCATTGGAGCCTTTGGCTTGTCACCTTCCTTTTTTCCTTTTCAAAAGTGGGGAGTGACTACCCCCACATATGAGCAGCAGCTTTCTTGGGAACTCAGTCTCAGTATAAGCGCCTGATTATTCCTAGTGAATAGTATTTTCCTCAATTCTGTATTAATACCTTTGGCTTGGAATAAGATGGGCAACAAGTACATATGGATTTAGTGTTGTGGTGCATACAAACGTATGTATATATATATAGGGTGTAATAATCAGCTGGAAAATGTGGGATATGGGAGGAACTGCTAGATCACTTATAGCTAATGAGAGCTTAACAGGGTTAGGCTGCAGGTGGGGATGATTAGAAGTAGAGGGAGACGGTTAGGGTACGTAAGGAGCCCTTGTCAGGATCCTCTGTATCCCACACACCGGTCACACATATGTATCTCAGATAATGGTAATAACTAGGGGGATATAAAATACACCATCCTACTCGCTTTACAACTTGTCAGAAATGTGCAGAGTGGTAAGAGACTGTACTTACAGACACCCAAGGGTGAGAGAGGATCTGTTCTGCCATATACCTTTCTTCTACATTCACTTGTAGCATACAGCTAATCAGCTCCTAGGAAGAAAACAGAACAGTCATTGCACGCAAAGCTGAGTTCAGTGTTTGGGGACTAGATTCATTTTACGATTGATACGAAGAACCTACAACTGTTATGTTAACATGTTGTACTCTTCTGTAACCACTAGTACTGTGGAGAATGACCAGCACATGAAATTAATTACAGGTCGGACAAAGATATTTCGACCGCACAATTTTTCATGGGATGGCCAATTATCCCATGATGCTTTGAGGCTAAAAAAACACCAAGGACACATCCATTTGTAACACCCCCCCCCCCCCCCTTCAATGAAGAATTTGCACTAAACTATTTTGCTGCACAAAAGAGAAAAAGTGATCATAATGGATACTTAAATGTCTGTATTGCGATTACTAAGATGAGGACATTTTTCCAAATGTTTGGGAATCACGATGCCATAGAGTATCAGACATTTTTTCACTACACCTCATGGCCAAAAGGTTATTGGGAAACTCAGTAAAAAAGATTAAATTAAGCAAACTGTGTTTATAGGTCATTGTTAGGTTCATTTATGGTGTGAGGGACAGAATTTACTTCTGTTTGTCCATTTGTGTTATGATTGGAAGTCACCAGCTCTGGTTTTGCCTATTACATTGACTATACATATTTTGAATTAATACTGAACCACTAACATAGAGCACCCTTGTGAGTGCTCTGAAGCACCCAGTTTGGAAGTCCCTGAATTAATCTATTGATACTGAAATGTACATAAAAAAAAACAAAATACTACAGAAAACATTCAAACGAGAAACTTTGGTTTTGAATAAGTACATGGCATCACTGTTGTAGGGAAGATTTATAAAACAAATAGGACTAGGTTTGCAATGAGAAAGGACACGATTATAGCTGGGATACAGGGAGGATGCCAATTCCGTGACTTCTGATCTACTACACAATCAAGTTATGATGTCTCTTATCAATTGGCTCAATGGCAGACAAGACAGAGCATGAATTTTGCACTATCCTGTACATCTATCCAATTATATATATATATATATATATATATATATATATAGACTTTAGGTAGGCCGGGCACTGCTTCCCTTGGAGCGTTGCTGGTCGGGTGCCGGTGTCGGGTAGGTATGTAGACTTGGTGGGGTAGACACAGCACTCCAGACGCGTGGAATCTCAAGAATATAGAGTTTTATTGAAGACAGCCGTCTGTCTTCAATAAAACTCTATATTCTTGAGATTCCACGCGTCTGGAGTGCTGTGTCTACCCCACCAAGTCTATATATATATATATATATATATATATATATATATATATATATATATGTGTGTGTGTGTGTGTGTGTGTGTGTGTGTGTATAACTGGCATAATATTGAGCACAATGTTTACATAAAGTGACAAGAGAGCTAATTTCTTTGTTATGTCATTATTGTAGGTTGCCGGGGTTAAACTTTACATGCTTCTTTAAATCAATTTGAAAAGTTTAAATAAAACGGATTGAAAGAAACAAAAACAGGACAAATTAGTAAGTACTAATCGGTAACTGAATGGGACGACTCAGTGCTGCAAAGTAATAGCTTATTAGACAATTACTAATGACGGCCAGTGTCCATTTGCGACCATTATTTCCTCAAGGCACCTCATAAATATGGGATCTCTAATTGGTTGAGGTCAGAGATGTCACATCACATCTACAGACAACCCTCATATCAGTGACTGAGGCTACAGACTGTGTCATGCACCCTACAAGCAGAATGCGAATGGGGAATAATCTGCTCTATTAGAAATTTCTAAGGCCCTACAGTAAAGTGCATTTGGCACTCATTGTGTCTTCTTGTGTGAATTATTATTCATCACCAGTATGAGTGTGTATGGTATATGAATCTTGTTTCCTTACATCCAGAATACATAGGTTAAACATTTCAAATCTCAAACCTTAGCAGAGTCTGTGATGTTATCCCAATATGGGGAGGGAAATTCCAGCTTCCCAATCAGAATCTGATCGAAGAGATCTTCCTGTAGGTTATTCTCACTTTAGAGGATGAAAAGCACATGATCAGAATGGTCCGCAAAAGACTATGACATTTTTATCTAAATACAGAAAATCATTACACTTTCCCCTTAGAGATGTCCTTTTGTATTTAAAACATCCCTGTAACACCCAGACTACTGGTTTATACCCATTATAAATTGGGTTCAGTTCAGGTTCAGCGATTTTGAGTAATCAGATCAGGTAATCAGCTCTGAAATGGCTGCAGGCTGATTTGCTCAGATAGGTGCAAACAATAACATCATAAAAAAGCTTATTTACTAATCCATGTAGACAAGCAAAAAAAGAATAAAATACAAAAAAATCGACTACTACTATATCCATAGCACTAAGGGCATATTAAGAGAGAAGGGGGTCCGTGTGCAGTCTCTGTCTGGGCCCTTCTCCTCTCCTCTCTAGCCGCAATAGAATCTGAGCAATTGTCGCCTGGAGCTGTGACAGTCTACTGCGTATGTGCAGGTCTATGGCGAAATGGTGATTTTCTGACTGTGCATGTGCAAAATGCTGGGAAAATGGCCTAATTTTCCCGGCGATTTTGCAGCACTGCTGCGGCCCCCCCCCCCCCAACACACACACCAACGGACACTTGTGCCCCCACCTCCAGAAAGTTAGAGGGGCCTTTTCTCCATGTCCTATTTTTTTTTTTTTTTAAGTTTAAAAAGCACTGGTCGTAAAACAGCACAGGAAATACTAGGACATTTCTATCTGGGCTTGCTGATTGATTTAGTAAAAATAAACATTGTATACTTTGTTAAAAGGCAGTAGAAATGCATATAAATACTATAGGTCAGTGGGCAAATATAGGGTCCTTACTGCTAATATTCGAATAGTTTTCTTTTTAATACTACAAGTACAAAATTGAAACGACTTTTCATTGTATGCATTGTAAAGAACATTTTTGTACTAAATATTTTCAATCTTTATGATAGTAATTGCATACATTAGCAAGTCAACATAACCCCAGAATAAAGCATCTTCTTTTGTAAGCAGAATAAAAATAAATGTTACCTGCGGAAAGGTGGGAATCCACACAGCAAGATATAGGTGATCACACCAGCTGCCCATATATCAACTTTTAAGCCGTACCTAATTATGGAAAACAAAGCAAGTGTATGAGGAATTTCTGGCCACCTACATTCACAATGGAATGATCATTAAAATGTTTTATAAATTGGAAAGTTGATTTTGTTAGTATAACTCTCAGGATACTTTAATATATTTGCTAGTAAATTCTCGACTGAAAGTTTTATCATTTAAGCTGCTTATTTCTTTGGAGCTTCCGTCCCATAATGTTTATGTCAAGAAGTCTGCGTGTATAAATGAATAAGGCAAGAAGTAGCACTAGGCGAGATCGGATATTACAGACCGCACATATGGCTGTTCCAAGTCAACTAAACAAACATACATTAAACTACATTAACTTGCCATTCTGGTGTCCGGATGATAGGTCAATGTGTCCACTCCGTATGGCCGATATACATTAGGTCACCAGGTACAAAATGTCAACATGCAAAGGTACTTAAGTTCAACGTTTTCAAAAAGTCGGGATGTTCAAATAGTCAACAAGTTTTTTTTTTTTTTACTTTTTATATTTTACTAACCACATGGACTATAACTGGGTCTAGTAACTGTACCATAGCAAATGAAGCCAGCCCACAAAGGTTTATGTTTCCACTAATTTTGACATTTAGATGAATAAATATACAAAATGACAGACAAAAAATAACCCTGTGTCACAGTGTTTGTTTTGACAAGGATTTGCAAAATAGTTTTAGTCTAAGTCACTTACTTAAAATTGTAGTTGGTCAAAAGTCAAAGTCACATTTTAGTTTTTAGTCAAGATTTAGTCAGTAGATCTCAGTTTTCATTTAAGTCTATAGTTTTAGTTAATGTTTTAGTCATAATTTTTGCAATTTAAATGGTTCTTGTTACCTAGCACGGCGCCCGTCGGGTCCCATCACATACCTTAACTTAAGAGGGGACGCGTAATACGTGTGAAGTAATGCGTGTCCCTTCGCGGGGCTCGCTGCGCTCACCATGCTTTGGGCTCGCCACACTATATAAAATTAACTCAACGCCGACGTGGATAGTGGGGGTATGAAAAGGTTTGAGGACGCGTACTGCCACCCCTCACGGGCTCGCTGCGCTCGCCATGCTTCCTGTTGGTGTTGATCATGGGGTGGCATTTGACCCATCAGGGTGGGTATACAATGAAAATTGGGGTCTGGGGGGCATTTAACATTGGGCCCAATGTAAAATCGGGTCTCAGGGACCATTTAACATTGGGTACAATGTAAAAATCGGGTCGTTCGCGTCGCATCGCATGCGATTTGGTCGCATGCGATGCGACCGATTTTTCAGACCCGATGGCATACAATAGAAATCGTGGGCGCCGTGCTAGGAAACAAGTACCATTTAAATTATACTGTAAAGGACTTTGCTGAAAAAAAATGGTACTCTTTACTTAGAAGGGCGCCCACGATTTTGATCATGGGCATCGTTAGTAAAAAATCTCGGGCATCTCGGGCATTGAATGCACTAAAAAATCGGGTGCGATCAACCGACGAGATGCCCGAGATTTCCCATAGGAAACAATGTTAAATGTCTCAATTGACCCAATTTTCCTGTTCAATGCCTCAATTGACCCGATATTTCCATAGGAAACAATGTTAAATGGGCCACAGAGGCCAAATAGGCACCCTGAAGTGTATAATGGCCACCCGAATTGTTAACGCCACCCCACGATCAACGTCAACCCGATGCGTGGCGAGCGCAGCGAGCCCGCGAGGGGCGGCGGTACGCGTCCTACGACCTTTTCATACCCCCACTATCCACGTCGGTGTGGAGTTGAGAATAGAAAGTGTGGCGAGCGCAGCGAGCCACCGAGCCCGAAGCGTGGCGAGCGCAGCGAGCCCCGCGAGGGTACGCGGACAGCCGTGAAGCCCGCGAGGGGACGCGGATACCTGTGAAGGTATCCGCGTCCCCTTGCGGGGCTCGCTGCGCTCGCCATGCTTCGGGCTCGGTGGCTCGCTGCGCTCGCCACACTTTCTATTCTCAACTCCACGCCGACGTGGATAGTGGGGGTATGAAAAGGTCGTAGGACGCGTACCACCGCCCCTCGCGGGCTCGCTGCGCTCGCCACGCTTCGGGTTGACGTTGATCGTGGGGTGGCGTTAACAATTCGGGTGGCCATTATTCACTTCAGGGTGCCTATTTGGCCTCTGTGGCCCATTTAACATTGTTTCCTATGGAAAAATTGGGTCAATTGAGGCATTGAACAGGAAAATCGGGTCAATTGAGACATTTAACATCGTTCCCTATGGGAAATCTCGGGCATCTCGTCTGTCGCATCGCACCTGATTTTTTAGTGCATTCAATGCCCGAGATGGCTGAGATGGGCGCCCTTCTAAGTAAAGAGTACCAAAAAAATTCTTTAAAATTCTACTTCAAATCCAAGGATATAAAATTTAGTTTTAGGGGATGTTAGGGGATACCAAAATTTCCCGACAGGGGAGATATTAGCACTCGCCTATTCAATGCTGTATGCTTTGCTGGAAACTGCCGCGGGCTGTCGAATTCCGACAATTCGTGGCCGTTTTCACCGATTTTAGGACTTTCCTGGACATTGAATACCAACAGAGGATTTAGTGTTGGAAGCCGGCAAAAACGGCCGGGATTCTGATTAATCGGGTCGTTCTGATAGTTGGAATCCCAGATTGAATACCCCCCATAGTCTTTGTCTTTATGCTTAGTTAAGAATCACTGGATCTCAGTTTTCATTTTAGCAAATTAGCATTGCTGTGTCAACCATGTGCATGTCAACATCTTCAGTTGCCTACGTTTGACCCTGTCAACCTAATTCTGATCAAATAATAATAATCCACACCTATATTATTCATTATGCTGTACTCTGTACAAAAGAGTACTTTGAACACAATGTTTGCAACACACTTAAGGGTAGATGTATGAAGCGGTTATAAGGGAGAAGTGATAAAGCACCTGGTACTTTAACACCGGCCAATCAGCTCCTACCTGTCCATTTAAAACCCAACCTGGAACTTAACAGTCAGGAGCTGATTAGCCGGTGATAAAGTACCAGGCACTTTATCACTTCTCCTTTTTGCTGCTTCATACATCTACCCTCAAATACTGTAGGTTTTGTCCAATAAATATCAGGGCACAAACTATTTCAACATTTTCTATGCTGTCAACAATCACATTGCTTTGAAAGTATCCTGTACAAGACATACGAGTTAGCGCACATTTATCTCAACCTTCAATAACCAAATACAAGCAAACAAAACATGCAGTTGAGAGGCTGCTAAACTTAACCTTACCCAGTCTCTGCAATTATCTCTGGAGCAACATAGGTTGGTGTCCCACAGACTGTGTACAAGGGCCCATCCACTATTGTAGCCAATCCAAAATCTCCAAGTTTCAGAGACTTTGTTTTATCAGCATATTCACATACCTAAAATAAAATTATTATTATTATTTTTTTTATAAAACCTAACTTGAAAACAAAAATATGGCATTTATAATAATTACACACAGTAACCTAGGTATTCATATATATTAACTTATCCCTATACTTTACTGAATAGTACACATATGAACCTTTTAGTGCTAGAACCACAAGGAGGCACTCCAGGGTGTTTTAAGCACCTCTCTTACTAAGCACGCTGCCTCGTTAGATCCTCTCCACACTGGAGAACTCTTTTTGTAAATGTTTTTTCTATGTTGTATGGCTGGGTACACATTAGATGATGTGTGTACCCAGCAAAATCGGTAGCAACGGGATCAGGCAGCAGCAAGTGCATATACACTTACTGATGCCGCCACAACAGCATGACCCTAGCTAGCGATGTCTTCCATCAGTCGTGAATGCAGGTACACACTTGACGATGTGCCCAATAGGCCGGTCCGATACGCCAGACACGACAACATATTGTCTAATGTGTACCCAGCTTAATGGTGATGGCACTCTGGAAATGTATAACAACCTCTGTCCTCAAAATTTTCTATTCAAATAGAAAAACACTGCATACCCTGCTCTAAGTAGAAGACAAATATTTGCTTTTTAACCCCTTCCCGACATTTGACGTACATTTACGTCATGGTCGGGATGTACTTCCCGACACATGGCATAAATGTACGTCATGCCTTTGAAGTGCCACCGCGTCTATAGACGCGGTGACAGAGGGACTATGTCTGCTGTCCCTGACAGCAGACATCCTCCCTCATTGCCCAGGGGGGGCAGCGATGCCCCCCGTCATGGGCGATCGCTGCGATTGGCTGTTCAAACGTGAACAGCCAAAAGCAGCGTTAAACTGTGTGATGTGTAAAATTTAGACTCTGCTGCCCCCTAGTGTCCAAAAAAATTAAAGGTTTAAATAATGATGTAATAATAAAGTTTAGATATGGTTTATGTTAGTTATTAACTATTTTGAGTGGTATGATTATTTGTCTCACAAGCAGAAAATTTTACATTTTGCAAATAGCAAAATGTTCAATTTTTTTACGACATTTTGGTATTTTTCACAAAAAAAAAAAAAAACTGTATCGACCAAAATTTACCACTAATTTAAAGTACAATGTGTCACGGGAAAACAATCTCAAAATCACTGGGATAAGTAAAAGCAAAAAAAAGTTATCCCCACTTAAGTGATACATGTCAGATTTGAAAAAAAGGCCTCTGTCAGGAAGGCAAAAACAGGCTGCGGCGGGAAGGGGTTAACATGACATGTTAATCTGCACAATGTTATTGTAACTTAATGTCACCAAATATTTTACAGATTTATCTGATTAGCGTAAACTTAGTACAAGTGACGTCTACCCAGAACACCCCTCCTTGCAGCCTCATACAGCCAATGTACAAGAACTATGTGAAATGTAAAATATGGCTATCTTGTTACACTGTATTACATAAAAGCACCACAGGGAATATTTAATCAATGTTTAGGAAGGTTTGATTCTTCTCAACAAATTGTATGCACATTGTAGGCGTCTGGATTGTATTCCCTGTGTTGCAGTAAAAAAGGTCTTTTCATGAACACTTTTTTTTATTGTATCACTGAGGTATGAAATGAATCAGATGAAAATGTAAATCTATGCAAATTAAAAAAACATTAACAAAAAAGTAAATGCCTCCATGTGGGAAATGTGGGTACGGTAGCACACAAGTAGATTAACCCATACAACATAACCATTTCATTTGCTCCAGATCAGATTAGAAGATTCCCTTAAATAGACTAGCTCGGGAGATCACTGCTGGACAGCTTACTATCATTAATATGATCCTTGCTTTATCCTCCAAAATACCAATCACCGAGAATAAATCCAGACTTGTTCTCTAAATAATCCATTTACTATTCCATTCTAAAATGGTATTAGCGCTACTTAAAACCAACGCCAGTTATCTTCTTACAGTCTGTCACTTTAGTTCAGCACTTTAACACAGCCAAAGCTTATCAAAGTAACCTGTCTGCAGGATGTCACGCATAGTCTGGAACACATCATGCTTGGCGTATTGAAAAATTAATATAAAGGATGAAATGCCTGATATTTCTCACAATCTACAAAATGTTATGATAAATATTAAGAAGAGAGAATCTCAGTTAGAGATGTACCCAGCAGTCCCATATATACATACACACGTACACATATATACAGTACATACACAGACACAATTTTATTATGAGAATAAGTAAAGTTTCTTGAACATCCTTATGATCATGTATCAAACATAGTATTTGGTAGGAATCATCATTTGGTACTTACCAGTAGGTTTTCAGGTTTGATATCCCTGTGAACTATATTAAGGCTGTGAAGATATTCCATAGCGCTAGCAAGATTATATACCATCGCACTGCCATCGCGCTCTGTATACTTTGTTGAAGATGTGATTGCATCAAATAAGTCCCCACCCTAGACATACAGAAGTTGGGTAAGTGGTCATTAATATAGCTGAGAATACAAAGATTCAAAATACAGGTTTAAATATTATCTACAAAAATACATTTACACACAGATGTTTTAGTGGGGCATTAATCAAAGTGCGGAGAGAGATAAAATTGCGAGAGATAAAAGTACCAGACTAATGCCCCTTTCAGACCGCACATACTACCCGATATTTTGCAGATTTTTTACCGTTTCAAAACGGTAATATGTGCGGTCTGAAAAGTCCACAGTGATTTTACAGTTTCCCCAAAAAAACGGTATTTGGAAACAGTAGAAAAGCAGGGTCCTACCCATTTCAGTCTGAACGGGTCTGAAACAGTATTTAGGACCCAGCCAATAGTGAGCACAAGCTGGTCCCGCTCTGTGCATATCTAATGAGCGGGATCCAGTGCAGTGAATATTTAAGGAGTGGGCGGGGACATGCTCATTAAATATGCACTGCGGTCATTAGACCTGTACGGAGGTATTTCCAAAACCCCAAGCCCGCCCCCTGAGGAAGGCATTTAAACCCCCCCCCCCCCACTGAGGCATCCTCTCTCCCCCCACCCCCCATGGAGGCATCCCCCCCTCTACCTGGGCATCGCACGAAAGGGTTCATGCTTGCGGGCAGGGGGTCATTGCGGCATATGTGAGATCAGTGGTGGGGTCCCTGCGGCAGATGAGAACTATTAGACCCCGCCGCTGATCTCACATATGACGCAGGGACCCCCTGTTGTAGAGTTGCTGGAAAACCCAGTGGCAAATTAGATGAAACAGTGCACATTGGTCTGTACAATAGTTCCTAATAGGTAGGGTTCCACCAAATAAAATAGACTACATAGGTCAAATAAAACTTTATTAATTGGTGATGAACAAAAGGAAGGCCCTGGAGCTACCTGCTCCACAAGTTATAATCCTGTGTTGGATAAACAGCATATCATAGACTGTACTGTGAACACTCCAATATACAGTAGTTATTGCTTTTCTCTCATTTTAACACTACACTATTACCTGCAATTGTATTACATGAGATTGTGATACCTATAATAGGTATATTTACAAGAGTCCTTATAGTGTGATGCTATGTAGCAAATGTACTCTATGGTCGCTTACTGGTCCAATGATAACTAAAGTCCCCTAAAATATATTGCTGTTTAAAACGACTATAAAAAGTACAATTCATTAGATTGCAGGGTTTGAACAATGAAAGTGAATATGGATTGAAACATGTCTTTTTTTTATCTGTAGAAATGCAACTTAGCATGGCCAACAATATTCTTTAATACAAGATAGTTAAATATAAAACATTTGCATTAGTTATTCAGTATATTATTTGAACTTCTACAATTGCAATGTTTAAATAACAATTTCAATTAGTGGGTTACAAGCATAATCATTAGCTATACTGTAGGATCCAATTTAAAATCCTCTAATCTTATTACGGTCTCTATAGAATGTCCAAACATGATTAAAGTAATCGGAGCAGTCCTCTTACCTTGACTAATTCCATCACCAGATAAAGCTCTGTAGTAGTGTCCATCTCTTCTATAAGCATTATAATATTGGGATGTTTAACTTGGCGCAGAATTGACACTTCATTCTCAATCAGATGTTCCTGTTAATTTCAAATCTTCATTAGAGATCATCCAATGTAAAACTTTCTGTGCAGTTATTGTAGGGACAAACAGTGGATAATACTCTACAAATACGTATTGTTTCGTTGTCAGACTCCTGTTATATTTACAAGACATAATTTTTTTTTTACTATTTCAAGTATTTTTTTATACGTTTGTTTGGTAATCAGGATGTTTTTGCCTTTGTCATGACATGCTTTTATTACACGGAGCAGTGCATGCAGGGTGGGTGTAAATCATAGCGGCACCTTAGCCAAAACGTCAACCTACTGCCCCAACCCCCACTGCCACCAATATCTTCTTTCCAGCTCTCAAGTTAAAGTACTTTAACTTCTTAGAAGTTCCACAGCCGCCACTTGCATTAAGTACAACAAGGTTGTCTTCCTAATAATCATCCTTCATTTTGTGATAGGCAAACACAGTGGCATGGCGTGGTGCGTGCGTGACGACTCCCTACGCTACCTAAAGTTGCCTAACAGAAGAGCCAGATCCGACTGCATGCTGCCAAAAAACATACAAAGTAGTTAATTAGGGACTTTACTGCCAGTATCAGGGACTTCATGATCTTGCATACTCGCAAAAAATATTTTGGGTTAAATGGGAAAATATCTTGAAACCTACCAGTAGAGACGGCATGCATTGCCATGGAGATGGGACTATGCCACCCAAATTAGGACATTGCAGAATGGTCATTTGTCCCACAATATTCAGATCCCATTGTAAAGATTTTGGGGTACTGTATATTTACTAAAGATTGATTTAAAATCGATTTCCATTGATTTTAGATCAATTACAATAGATCTTAATCAATGTTGGGTCCCCTGGGTTAAACCGCACATTTACTAACAGATGTTTCTATATTTATTTTTTAAATGTAAGGCAATGCATGTTTTCACCCTGGATGCCAAAGTTTGATTAAGATCGGTTTTAATCGAACCAAAATCAGTTAAGAGAGACCTTCAGTAACTATACCCCTTAGTGTTTTTCTAAACCTGTGCAACCAAACCTATGGCTTTCCTTCTCTAGAATGACAATATCCCGGTATTCTGGACAGTCAGGGATCCCGAATCAATTTGCTTAAAATCTCCAGTACTTTTAAGAACCACTATAAAACGTAAACTTAGGGTCAGATATACTGAGCCTAGAAGAGAGATAAAGTAGAGAGAGATAAAGTACCAGCCAATCAATTCCTGTCCATTTTCAAACACAGGGCCAGATTCTCTAAGCTTCAAAAGTGATAAAATGGAGAGTGATAAACAGCCAGCCAATCAGCTCCTGTCTGACATTTTTCAAGCACAGTATGTGACATGGCAGGTAGGAGCTGATTGGCTGGCTGTTTATCACTCTCCATTTTATCACTTTTGAAGCTTAGAGAATCTAGCCCACAGCCTGTAACATGGTATTTGTGAGCTGATTGGCTGATACTTTATCCCTCACTTCTGTATTACTTTTGAAGGTTTAGTACATATTCCCTAAGTCACTCACTGTGATCCATTTTCCTGGCAAAGATATGTGGGCCTGTTCAGTGTTCCCTCTAAGCTGTGCGCGTGTGCACACAACTCGTCGAGTGTGCGCACAGACATTACAACAGAGCGTACAGCAGCAGTGGTCCGTTTTTGCAGTTTTGTGGACTCAATTAATGTGTGTTTCACCCATTAACTACATTGTCTGCTATGTTTTGAATGTTTAAATGTTTAATATCATTTTGAAGTAAAGTTAACACAAATGCTGAATGTCATTTTCCAGTTATATATAAGTGATGCACAAAAAGTTCAATTTCCTTCCAAAGTTGCACAGCCAAAATCTTTTGCCGCATACAGCTTTCGTAAAATTAGAGGGAACATTGGGCCTGTTGCAGGCATCCATTTTGCACATTTCCACTCTATGCACGTGCACAAAAGAATAACATGCACAGGGCCATATGCATATCTGTATGTCTTACACACTTGCAGTTCTTTCAACTTAGAGTAGTGGGACAGGAGGGAAAGAGCAGACATGTGGAGAACAAGTACAGGTGCAATTATATGATGTCCTTACATGAAAATTAATCTAAAACATCAGCACTCATATGACCTGGACTAATTATCAATAATGCAAAGACGTGAATGAACAGCATGGGATTCCCCCCTATTCTCTGCATCTAGCACCAGGCAATGGAAAACTCTTTGCTGGTCACGCTATAACAGGAAAGCCAGCTGTAGGGGTCTTCCTGTCATAACGTGACACAGCCCTAGCTGACTCCATTTATCAAAAAAAGAAATCTGTAATTCCAGTTCCCTAGTTCCAGCATACATATGTTTGCCAGGGGTCAATAAAGTCTTGTAAAAATCGTTATTAGCCCTAGCCACATGCTGCTAAATAAAAACTACATTTAAGGTGGCCATACACACGCAGATTTATCTGCAGATCTGTCTGGTTGGAACAAAAATATGGTTATGGATGAGAACAAATGACAGTTGACCATTTGCTTGGAAATGCTGGAAAACTGACAAACTGTCACTCATCCATTACCATGCTTTTGTTCCAACCAGCCAGATCTGCAGATAAATCTTACTAGTGTATGGGCACCTTTATCATGAAAAAAATATTTTATTTAAACCTCTTTTTAATTTCAGTTTGTAACACTTATGGAGAAAAAAAAAATATATTTACAGATGCCGCATAACCCTTTTTATGCCGCCACATCATAAACTATAGGTCAGATGGTCCGTCACAGACTACCCAACACACAGCAGCTACACTCTGACTGCTCAGAGTATAGAAGTCACTATAATTAGTTAGCAGTGGCTACAATCTATGTGTGATCAGTCACAACTGATACAATCTAGATCATCGCTAAATACATATACATACACACACACACACACACACACACACACACACACACACACACACACATATATATATATAAAACAAAGAATGACCCCAAGTGCGCCCTAAATGGTCAATCAGCTACTCTTTAGATCCCCCCTGTTAGTGGGAGACAAGGTGAGGGTAGAGATAGAATATATAGACAGCGCTAATATTATCTACCACTTTATTACAATGATTTGGATAAATCCAGAGGGATAGGTATAGTTGATAACAGCACAAATTGTATTTTTATTAAAATTCTTCGTTAAAATCTCATGATTCACATCTGATCATTCCTTTCAAGACAATGGTTCTAACCATATGCGTTTCGTCTTTAAAAATACTTCATCAGGGGTTTAGACAAATGGGTAATGAATCAGAAACATGATGAAAATAGATCCTTAAGACAGATTTTTTCAAAACATCCAACGATCTACAAAGAGGTGGAGTGTCTCAGATCTATTAGAAAGGTTTGTACGGCAAGATGGTCTGTCACATTGATTTCAAGATAAAAATCAGCATATAGGAAAAGGGTTTAGTGTATGAATACACAGAGTGGCAATGAAGTACTGGCATATCTTTCCCAAAACCAAGATGGCGCCCGGAGTTTCAGCGGTGAATAAAGGACCAGAGCGCACTATATGAACTTGGGAACAGATATGAACCAGCAACTCCACAGCGGAGGATGAAGGAAAACACACCCCGTACAGCTACAGATGATAGACACCTATGGCTCGTGTGCACCGGAAGTGGGGCAAGCGATTACCGGAAGTGCGGCAAAGAGACATCCGGGACCTCTGGAAACCGGAAGAGGAGACGCCGATCACGTGGAGGGCTAGAGACCGCTGGATTGGGCATCCACGGGATAAAACTCAACCCAGAACTTCAGATCACACACTCCTTGAAAAATACCTCAGTGGAGGTGGAAACGCGTTGGTGGAAGCCGAGGAGAGTGTTTGGGAACTGTGAAGTGGACAACCTACACCATCTGGATCACAGGAGAGGAAACCGGTACCTGCCTGTGAGACCCATTACCTTGATGCGAGTTTAGAGAGCTGCCTAAACCCAGTTTTCCACCACCTTGGCCAATTTTATTGTGATTTTATTGTGATTTGTGTGTTATTTGTATATATTAAAATTACTACACTATATCCGGTCCTACCTATGCTTTATCCCTGTTTGCACACCATGGTCTAACACACCTGGGGAGCGAGCCCATATACAGGAGAAAGACGATAGAGACCTGAATATAGACTTCAGGGAGGAGAGAAGTGGGGTCTACACTGATCTGCGCGGTGGAAGCTGCCTGTATTTATGATTCAAGTTGAAAAAGGACACACCCAAGCCTTTTATAGAAACTGTGCAGGAAAAAGAGCTTACTTGAAACGGTGAAATATGGGCGCTACTAACTGTGTGTGAAGGAGGGGTATTTTATGTAAAAGGAGGCTTATACTCCCCTGTTTATGTCCTCCTGTTGTCTTCCTTTTCACTGTCCCCTTCCGCGTTTGTGCATGTAAAGAGACAAGGGAAAAAAGAGAAAGAGGGCAATGTCCCTCGTGTAATCCTGTTTTGACTAAATTTGTCAAACATAAAAATATTCTAAAATTTTCCAAAGGACAAGGAGTGATAATATATACATATAAATATATATATGGGTATTGGAGGTTTTATCCCCCTTTTCCAATACACTCACAATGTATCAATTTCAATAATGCTTATCACAAATCATATACGGTCACATGTAGACTTCAAACAACGACTTTGTATTGGGGGTAGATCCCCCTACTCAACGTACTCACTCGACGTCTGGTACAAATTCGTATATTATATGGGTCTTTTAATCCTCAGGATCCTCTATTCTAGGTCCTGTAACGTGCCTCCCAGATTTGAGAAGAAATAGCAAAAAGAACACCGCGAGATACTGTATATAGTAAAAAACAAGTATCTCTTTATTTCAAAATGGTGTCTAAAAAAACATACAATGCTATATAAACATGTAACCACTCTGGAGTCACTGGTACTACTGTAAACCGGTCAGACCTGAGAACCTGAGATGTAAAAACAGTGGGCAGGGTAATTGGGGCCCCGTTTACCTGACCACTGGTGTCTTGCAGGTGTTCCCGTCCAATAGACCATAGACATCCAAAGGGTAAAAAAGTGTAAGAGAGGATCGTCCACCGACGCGTTTCGATCCAACCGGATCTTTTTCAAAGGCACCTTTGAAAAAGATCCGGTTGGATCGAAACGCGTCGGTGGACGATCCTCTCTTACACTTTTTTACCCTTTGGATGTCTATGGTCTATTGGACGGGAACACCTGCAAGACACCAGTGGTCAGGTAAACGGGGCCCCAATTACCCTGCCCACTGTTTTTACATCTCAGGTTCTCAGGTCTGACCGGTTTACAGTAGTACCAGTGACTCCAGAGTGGTTACATGTTTATATAGCATTGTATGTTTTTTTAGACACCATTTTGAAATAAAGAGATACTTGTTTTTTACTATATACAGTATCTCGCGGTGTTCTTTTTGCTATTTCTTCTCAAATCTGGGAGGCACGTTACAGGACCTAGAATAGAGGATCCTGAGGATTAAAAGACCCATATAATATACGAATTTGTACCAGACGTCGAGTGAGTACGTTGAGTAGGGGGATCTACCCCCAATACAAAGTCGTTGTTTGAAGTCTACAAGTGACCGTATATGATTTGTGATAAGCATTATTGAAATTGATACATTGTGAGTGTATTGGAAAAGGGGGATAAAACCTCCAATACCCATATATATATTTATATGTATATATTATCACTCCTTGTCCTTTGGAAAATTTTAGAATATTTTTATGTTTGACAAATTTAGTCAAAACAGGATTACACGAGGGACATTGCCCTCTTTCTCTTTTTTCCCTTGTCTCTTTACATGCACAAACGCGGAAGGGGACAGTGAAAAGGAAGACAACAGGAGGACATAAACAGGGGAGTATAAGCCTCCTTTTACATAAAATACCCCTCCTTCACACACAGTTAGTAGCGCCCAAATTTCACCGTTTCAAGTAAGCTCTTTTTCCTGCACAAGACTTCAGGGAGAACTTTGAGCGTTCCTATCCCTGGTTCGGAGGCGGAGAAGAGGAGACGCCATCTCCATAGTAGGGACGTACCTTTTCTCTACTTTACTGCGCTGGTGGAGGGGTCTTACCACTCTGTGTATTAATACACTAAACCCTTTTCCGATCACTTACAAGGTGTGGGGACACCTTAGGTTTCGATCCCATCACTGGCTGCATAGTTATACATTTGCGCAAACTAGTGGGAGACTTCCAACTATCCTTTTTAAAAAATCAGCATATAGTTCGATGGAAGTTCTATGCCAAGATTGAAATAATGGGTCACATAGGATTTAAATATTGACAGGGTGGAATCAATGCCTGAAGAGAATCTAAATATGAGCTCCTCTAGCAGACATTGGTCAAACCTATCAGGTGGTGGTTAACATCAGCGCTCTCTATATAGTCTATATATTGTATCTATATATCGAATATACATCCAAAGGCCAGGGGAAACTCCTCCTCCTTATGGATAAAACCAGCACAGGATGCAATTGTAACTTGCAAAAATTAGTGTATTAAAAATAGCAACATCCAAGCCTTGTAGAGGCAATAGAGAATGGCATGACAACATAGTTAGAGCATCCTTCAGGCAATAAGGCTGCCGTTTCGGTGCACTCACGCACCTTTCTCAAAAGGGAATATAGGGTATAAAAGGAAATATAGGCCTTTAATCCCGTTTGAGAAAGGTGCGTGAGTGCACCGAAACAGCAGCTGTCAAGGGACGCCTGGCTAGGAAGCCTATACAGTACAGTATACTGTTTTATTGCCTGAAGGATGCTCTAACTTTGTTGTCATGCCATTCTCTATTGCCTCTACAAGGCTTGGATGTTGCAGGTTTTATCCATAAGGAGGAGGAGTTTCCCCTGGCCTTTGGATGTATATTCTCTACAATATTGATGACCGGGCACGGACATTTGCCACATAGGCGTTGTACAGTATAGCTGGATATACATATATATATATATATATATGTATATATACATACATACACATATATACATACACACACACACATATATACATACACACACACAAAATGGTGAAAGCTGGCACTCCACTCTTTTACTGAAAAAGTACTTGCCCGGGTGCCCTCCTGGGTGCTGTAGCAGATAAATGTAGATACACACATATACACACACACAGGTTTGTAGAGGCTCGGCACTCCCTTGATCTTGACAGCTACCCTGGTGCCTTCTGGTTCAGTGGATAGGAAGGAAATGAAGCAGGCAGCGGCACTCACTGGGATTTTTCAAACTGTGTATTGTACACAAAAGCCAACGTTTCGGGGCTGGCACGCCCCTTTGTCAAGGTGTGGGTGAGTCAAAAAAGCAAAAAAAACAGAGGGAACGTGTACATAGCATAGGCATCACTTGCATCTTAACCACGTCGTCCCTCCAACAACCAGTCATGATGCTCGACAGGCTGTTTCCATGCTACAATGCACCTTAGTCATGGGCCATGACTAAGGTGCATTGTAGCACGAAACACAACTAAACACAAATATGGACCTCTAATCACCCACTCTGATGATCTGTGGAACCCGTGTGATATATTTAGACACACGGTCCCAAAAAAAACAACCAGAGGGGGGTGGAAGAGGACCAAATAATCGGGCGCACAGTAATCGGTTTTATCAGTAAATCAATAAAGATTTTCAGAAAAAGAGTGTGACTTGCTGCTCTCAATTAAGGCTCTCTGTGGTCCTTAATAAAGTTAAATACAATAAACGAGCAGAATATTATTCTAGAGAGCGCAAGAAACACTGCAAAGTTTTAATCATATAAAAGTACAAATTTATTTAATTATAAATAAAATAACATCTAATACTAAAAAAATATATGTAATTAAGCATACAATTTGTACATTAATCTCTTAATCAGATTAAAAGAGCATAAAAAAGAACCGTGTCCTTTAGCCAATGACTGCCAATTAATAACTCAGAACACTGACATTATGCGATCCAATGGCCAATTTGTTGTTTGGGGTATTTGTAACCACACATTCAGTATGTAGCCAATTGTAGCATATTGGGTGATTGGAAGTGGAAATAAGCAGAGTCCAGAACTTGAAAATAAAGATATTGCACTTGATTATTTGGTTAGGACCCAATTTGTAGATGGAAACAAAAGTCAGTGGTAGAGATGTAGATTCATATATATGCCCGTGGGCTTCTCACTTGTAGCCTCTCTCTCCGTCAGCGTGAGGTGTATAGGAGCAGGTAATGTGTTAGATCACAATTGCCTTCACAATCTTGAAGGCAATTGTGATCTAACACATTACCTGCTCCTATACACCGTCATTGAGACTTTGTCAGTGGGCTGTCCTGTGTGACGCTCATCGTCATCCTTATTCCACATTACAGCCAATCAGCTCCGGTTTTCTCCGGGCAATCTATCTAGCTTGAAAAGCCGGGCACTAGTATTCACAGTCCATTAAAAACAGAGCACTAGCAGCAATTAGCCGCAGTTATATTTTTTAAAAAATATTAAGCATAAAACTTAAACCTAAAAGATGAGAAGTATTTATCTACATCGGAGGTTCTATATTAATAAGTCAGTGATATAATCACATAATCCTAGTTTTTTACGGAGGCTTATCTCGTTCAATTTTAAACTAGCCAAATCCGACATGTTCTAATATCAGGCATATTATTTATTATTAGGAAGTGAAAGATAATACTTCATTTAAGAGATGAAGATTCATGTTAGACCCGTCTTTTAAACCTAGAGAGATTTTACATGTCATAACCCCACAGTAGCACATCGCAATCCCACATATATATAACAGAACAGCAATTTATCATACATAATTTATTGATTGTTTTAAGTGTGCAAACTTGTTAATTGTGATTTACATTAAAAATACTACACTATGTGGCGCCCCCATTGTCCTTCCACTTCTGCAGCTATCTAATACCCGCTGGACACGGGTCTATATACTTTGGGGAGCGACGGTCTATATATATATATATACACGTTAAGTGACCGTGAAAAAGCATGCTTTTCATGTGCTTCACTATATGGCACGCAACGCACAATTCGGAGCACCAATACTTATAAATGTATTCTCCCTTGTAGTTTACAACTTATTTCCAACGTTCAATTAGGTTTTCAATACCTAGTTGGTAGAAATCACCTGGTGTAGACTCGAAAAATTCATTCAACCAAGCTCTCCCACCATACGCACAACATCTTTTTACGCGGATGAAGATCTTGTTTCATGCGCGGGGTCGTTTGTTTACCTTGGCTAAGCCATTCCTTACACTGGTTCATATTGATGTACAGGCACCATTTTTCGTCGCCAGTAACGATTCGGTAAATAAATCGTTCCTTGTGTCCATGAATTGAACGGTGACAAGCAAGCAAACCAGCGGAGATTGTGGTTCGTTGATTTTTGTTGTCGTCACAAAGCATGCGGAACTCATGCTCCACACTTCTGAACCTTTCCTATTGTTTTTGTTCCCAAAACAACCAAATAATGTGGTTTTTATCTTTGAACTGGTAAAGTTCCTGTCCCTGATGTTTATGCCTACTGCTACTATCCAGCCATTTAATTAATTAATAAAAAAATTAATAAAACTTTGTTTTCATTGTGTTTGTCCTTTGCTTAAACTGTTCAATACAGTAGACTGTTGGCTTCCCAGCCTCTAGTTTCTGTAGTAATAATATGTATGTTGCCTTTCTTTCCTTCAAGGAATGTATCAAATACATTCGCCTATTAATACAGAGGAGTCGGAGTCGAGGAGTCGGCGTTAGAAGTACGAGGAGTCGGAACATTTATCTACCGACTCCACAGCCCTGGGTATATATATATATATATATATATATATATATATATACACACATACATACATACATACATAGATACACACACACACACACACACACACACAGACAGACCAGTCCAGATCAGCGGCACCCGTCGGGCTTCTCACGGAGGAACAACACACGGACACCGTGTGTTGTTCCTCCATGAGAAGCCCGACGGGTGCCGCTGATCTGGACTGGTCTGTATATGTATACTCAGCTGTGCACCGCGGCAATTGATTATCCCCAGTGGTGCAAGTAGAAAAAAATTCTTAGTGGTACTGTGAAAAATGGGCGTGGTCATGGGCGTGGTCATATGACACGAGGGGGAGTGGCTACATGACAAAACTTTAAAACACAATGACATTTCTTTTTGGGCTTGTGCACATATATGCCCCCACAATGCCAGATATCATTTACCCCCACAGTGCCACACATATATGCCCCCACAGTGCCAAGTATGCCCCCAGTGCCAGATATGCCCCCACAGTGCCACACATATGCCCCCACAGTGCCACACATATGCCCCCCAGTGCTAGATATGCCCCCAGTGCCACACATATGCCCCCACAGTGCCATACATATGCCCCCAAAGTGCCAGATATGCGCCAGCAATGCCAGATATGCCCCTAGTGCCAGATATTCCCCCACAGTGCTTAGTATGCCCTCAGTGCCACACATGCCCCCACAGTGGCACACATATGCCACTAGTCCCAGATATGCCCCCACAGTGCTAAGTATGCCCCCACAGTGCCACACATATGCCCTCACAGTGCTAGGTATGCCCACAGTGCCGCACATAAATGCCCCCACAGTGTCACACATATGCCCCTAGTGCCAAATATCATATTCCCCACAGTGCCACACATATGCCCCCACAGTGCTAGATATGCCCACACAGTGCTAAGTATGCCCCCAGTGCCACACATACGCCCCCACAGTGCCATACATATGCCAGCAAAGTGCCACTTATGCCCCAGCAGTGCCAGATATGCCCCTAGTGCCAGATATGCCCCCACAGTGCCACACATATGCCCCCAGTGCCAGATCTGCCCCCACAGTGCCACACATGCCCCCAGTGCCAGATATCATATGCCCCACAGTGCCATACATATGACCCCAGTACCAGATCTGCCCCCACAGGGCCGCACATATGCCCCCAGTGCCAGATCTGCCCCCACAGTGCCACACATGAATGCCCCCACAGTATTCAGCAGCAACTCACCGTCAGGTGCGTGTTCTCCCCCTCCTCTAGTTCCCCGCCGCCGCTGCCTGCATCTTCCCTGGGGACTGGAGGGGAGCGCATCTTCCGTGTCTCCACTCTCCAGCCCTGCAGTCTCTCTCGCGGGCTGGCTCCTGATTGGCTGCCAGCCCGCGAGCTCTGATTGGAGAGCAGGCGTCTGTGTCACAGTGACACAGGGAGGGGAAAGGAGATACGAGCGATGCGCTCCCCTCCCCTCCGAACGCTATCAGCTGTGGCGGGGCGGCGGAGGCCACGCCCCCGTCACTTCCATATGCGCGCATGCGCATTGAGCATTTTTGGGGGCATTTGTTATGGCGGTACGGGGTACCGGCAGTATATATTTTACCGGTACGCCGTACCACCCCGTACCGCCATACTTGCACCACTGATTATCCCCTTGGAGGGTGCCGGCTTACTGGACATTTATATATATATATAATATATATATATATATATATATATATATATATATATATAAAAATACTGCTTGTGGAGCTGCGTGTGGCTTTTTCATGGAGACTCTGGGCTGCTTAATAAAAAAAAATGATTTGTCTTGTCAAGTGGAGGAGGAAACGCATCTTATCAGCATCATGGTACATGCTTTAATTATTCAGATGCTATAACATACTACTGTAAGCGGAGTCACACATACAGTATCTTAATACAGAAGTGCCTCCGAACATACATGTACAGGTATGTCCTCACACATTGTGTTGGATGTTTATCAGTTGCTGTAAACTCATAGATGTATTATACCTGCACGTGTAATGTGGGTATAACGCTATCTGCTTCTGCTCTTTACTGAGACAGGAAGCAGCAGCGCCAACATGTATTAACATCTCAATTTACTAATGGGATCTGAAATGGATTCCATTTCTTCAAGAGAAACTGTTTTAATGATTCATAAGGAACTGGGCTCTAGTCGCAATTCAGATGTGGCTGGAGATGCCGTCGCCGCTGCTTACAGCAATAGCACTATTATGGTAATGCAGCATGAGCCATGCATTACTGATCCAAACTGCATCCACGGACACACTCTGGGATCATCCATGGCAAAACAATTGCTACCTAGAGGTCAGGAAATCTCCATCCTGTGACGGCGAACAGACCACGCTCGTCCCCATTTGGATAAACTGAGGCCAATAATTGGTACTTTGTGACGGACTCTGCACCTCCAACCACATCCGAATGACTAATAAATAACATAATGACAATCATTACTATTATTGTTTTTTAAATAGCAGATAATAAATGTGATTTATATTCGGATTCACCGTATGAAAACATTCACAGTTACAGAGTGCACAGTATTTGGATGTTCTGCTATGTTAGTATTTGCCTGCAGCTATTGTGGCCAACGCAAAAGTGATATAATTGTGCAGCACCGGCTCTTTCAATGTGATGCCTTTTATGCTACAGTATGTACGCGCTTTTGTTAGTTAAAGGGCATTAATATGTGCCCATATTTCAATGGAAACAAAAGATCAAAATGGAAAATTGTGACAATGAAACCTGTGACTAAAATATTACTAAGGCTTCAATTATAACTATTTCATGTGAAAATAATAATTAAAAAGAAAAGAAAGTTGAACTAGGTTAGCCATCACAAAAAAGTACAGTAGTTCAGGGGCATATGTATAAAGCCTTAAATAGAGATGATGAGAGGGTGATAAAGAGTGATAAACGTCCAGCCAATCAGCGCTTGTCATGTTACAGGCCGTGTTTGAAAAATTACAATTACAGATGGGTTAGCGCTCATTCAACCCGTCAGCGTGCCATAGCTTTCAGTCTCGGCAAACCGAGACGGTAAAACATGGGGCGTCTCACATGCACACGCTTCCCATTGCCATGAATGCAAGCATCTCGCACGTGCGCCCCATAAAGAGCGCATAGAGACGGCAAGCTGTGGCACGCCGGTGTGTTGTATTCAGAAAGTCAGCTTTCCAACGACATATCACAATGCATGAAAACAACAGAAATAGCATGATGACAGCAACCTTAAGGGCTTATTCGATTAAACCCATCTCCGAACTTAGATTGTCCTTTAAGATGATAAGGTAGTGTGCAAAGTTTGAAGATGATTAGTTACAGCGTTGGAGAGTTATAGTGGACCATCCATACAGACATAAAGTTCAATTATATGTATGTAGATACACAAATACAGTAAATACAACAAAAAGCAAGACTTGCACGCTAAAGTCTATAGAATAATAACATTTATATAAATACTACTGCTCTTAAAATGCATGTGGTATAAATGGCATATTAAACTCGATGACAGGTACACAGACAGAACACAAACACGGTTCCAGCTGAGCAACAGACTGGTGTCACATGATCAGTATTCCAGTGCAAGTAGCAAAAGACAGGTCACAAAGACTCCGCTGCTCAAGTGTCTTACTTTGTGTCCTATTCACTTTTTCAAGATATCAAATGTTAAGCATTAGTGTAATCGGTGAATGTGATACCTTCACTTCTAATTTCATTTTAGGAATGTGGATTATTCTACATTTAGTAATACAACCAAAAGTTATTCCCTCATCACATACTTTATACTATTATGACAATGAGATTATGGAGGACATGAAGGTATCTTTATAACGAGGGTGTCTGAATTTTGTTTTCACCAATATATTACATCAATGGATATGTGCATGAGGTCATGACCAGTGGAAAGATGCTAATCCTCAAGTACATTTAACTAATAACAGTGGAGGTTATTCTGATCGGTGCGGCCAAACGTGCGTATGTTCACTATTAACGTACGCTAGCCGTACGCGGCCGTTGGTGTTAAGTCCCCCCACAACTCAGCCGCATACGTACGGGCATAAACAACGTAGAAGGGGAGTGGCGTACAAATGAGCGTACGCCAACGTACAAGGACGGGCCAGCCCTTACACTCCGACAACTGGCGTACAATTGAGCGTACACCACCGTTTACGGACGTCTCTCGGCCGTCTTCCCACCGACTTCTTGCGGCTATCTGAGCGTACGCCAGCTTGCACGGACGGGTCCCTATTGTTTTCAATAGAAAAGTCAGCTTATGTCACCGCTCGTGAGAGTGAGCGTACGTCCGTGTACGCTGACATACCCTTCATATATATGGACCTGCAAATCTTGCCTTTCAACTATAATTATGAAAATTAATTAATTGATTGAATTAATTAATGTGCAAAATAGTGGGCATGGGCTTAAAACATTGCTGAAACATCCTTTGTAGGTGTTAGATGTGGTTTATGTTATTGTATCCTAAATACAAAACCTATGTTAGTATTAGAGTGAACACGTTGACACATGTCGACTTGTGTAGATTGAGTGTGCTACTGTGTAAAGTCTATGAAAGCACGTAGTGAATGTGTCGAACTGTTTAACAAATACCTACCTTAGCATATATAAGCAGGTCTTACAAAGATTCTTACCTTAAATTAAACAAACCTTTAAATGTAGAGAAGTATAGAAAGATAAGCTTCCAATGTGTTAGAGTGCTGTGTGTGGCTTGCAGGTAGTGAATTCATGGTTTTGACTTAATAGACTGCAGCATTGCTTATTACATTCAGGTGTATGTGTTTGAGTAGTAATCCGCGTAAATTAGCTAACCCAGGCGCACGCTGGCATGCGGTATCTGTAGGGGTGGTTTGAGATGTCGGTTGGCGGGCGCCTGTTTTGTGTCCGAAATGAACGGTGCTTTAGTCGATCGTGCGGTAGTAGCACCGCTCATTTTTGGTGCACACCCCCGTGTACGCCCATATTTACGCCCATTTTCCCTCATTATTTCGGCCGCTCCCCTCAACACGCCCCTATGCCGCCCCCAATACCCGTACACTCGCGTACAGGTTTTTTCGCACGTAGAGACCCGTCCGTAAGCATTGGTGAGTGGTCGCGCCTGCGCATTAGCGAATGTACGCATGCGCAGATCATAAAAAATCCCGGGACGTACGCGTACGGCCCGGCCGCTCCAACCAGAATAAGGCCCAGTATATCTAAGGAGAAGGATGTGTACTGGATGCATAGCTTAGAGATAAAATTAGGAGTATAGAAACGTGCGTCTATACACCCTGTATCATCATGGATCAAAGAGAATTGGAAAAATAGGTTTCCTCAAAAATCCTTAACATTTGAACCTGGGACAATGCAGAAATGGATGGAGTCCTATTGGGGCATTATACAACATTACGGCCCCTTCTTGCCTCAGTTTGTCAAAAACATCAACATAAAAGAAGTTTAATGGTGCCCACACACTAGAAAGATCTGTGCACATAAATTAGCCTTGAAATCTTTTGTCCATCCTGGACAAAAGATTTCAGGCAAGCGCACATTTTTACCAAATATTTTTCTTAAGATCCCATGTGCGTTCCTATGGATCTTTTGTTAAATCTTCTGATCTTTTGTGCAGCACGTAAGATCAGAAGATTCAGCTAAAGATCCACGGGAGCGCGCATCGGACCGATATCGGACGATTTTCGACCGATTATCGGTAAACATCTAACGATATATCGGCCGATTTATCGGAAATCGGCCCAAAAATCGTTCTAGTGTGTGGGCACCTTAAGTAATTTGGGCCCTAGTGCAAAACTAAGGTGCTTAACCAACATCTCTGTGAGATGTGCAAATAGCCATTAAAAATGCCAGTGTAGCGCACATAAGTTATATAAATTTAAATAAAAAATGTTAAATAAAAAAATATTATATTTCCTATATAAGATAAACATTACAGGTCATGATGATGAATAAAAATGTTTGCTTGCCAATTTTCTCTATTTTGACAAATTCACTCAAAGTAATTCCCTAGGCCACTAGCAGTAATTTCAGGCAGGGCAAATAAAGATTGCAGCAACATAAATAAATCATATTAAAAACATAACTCTGTCAGTACAGAACATAATCCTAACCCCCATAACACGGCTCACCATTACCTTTCCACAGCACTTTGCCTTGTCTATAATTTTCAGAGCAAACTCTTTACCAGTTGATCTGGGAAGAGAAAAATAACAAATGAGTAACTGCAGTATACATTATGTAAGAACTAAGCAACACCGCATTGCAGTACCGTGTTTAATACAACAGGATACATAGGGGGCAATTCAGATGTGATCGGTAAGGGCCAAATTTGCGCCCCCCCCCCGGCCAATGGTTGGGTTTTGTGCATATGTGAATATGTGCATGTACAAACCCCTGGAGTGACGACCTTCGGCGAGTTATCCACTCACTGTGGGCGTTCTCTTAATGGTGGGCTGGAAGGAGGTGGGCAGGGTGCACACACACAGGGGACAGTCCAGCATTTTATCAGCATGGCCACGCCCTTAAAACGCTGGGCGTACCCCTGCAAACTCAGATGTGTCCATGCATCCTCGGACCGGGTGGCTGATGTCACATGACGTCCGCGCCTGCCCCCAATTCGGCAGATAGCGGCCATCTGAAAAGTAAGTATAGACTTCCTTTTCAGAGCGAAGCCTGGAAAAAATCATTCGATGGTGTGCGACAATCAAACGATTTTTCCTCTGTGCAGCCTCATGTGAGCAGATGTGAAAGCATACACATCTGCTCACATGCTAGCGCGGTGATTCGCTAGGAGGATGCGTGTGTTTGGGGTGTGGTATGGCGGTCTGACAAGGGGAGTGGGCGCAAACAAGTTCCTTGCAGGCTCACTGCGTTCACTCTGCGGGCTCAGTGGCTCGCTGCGCTCTCCACAGGTTCTGTCAGTCGGGATTCTGACTGTTGGGCATTTAAACAGTCCGAATTCCGATGTCGGAATACGGACCATCAGAATCCCGACTGTTGGGCAGTCATCTGGCACTCGTGCGTTTGGCAGGACGGGGTTTACCTGCTCGGTAAGCAGCAAATATACGCTGCCTAGAGAGCAGGTCTGAATCGGGCCGATTGTTTCTTAAAGATCTTCTTCAAGATCAGGTTACATCTCGGAAAATGTTTACCATAACTCAGTGACTAGCTAAGGAATGGTATTCTGATGCGTATATAATGAAATTGCAAAGCTCATCTAACAAAGAAGCTACAAAGAAAATAATATGCTAATTGTGTTTTAAATTAGTATTTTTCGGTTACAGTGCTCCTACTAATTATCACTTCCACATTATGCCGTGTTAGAAGCAGCTTGTGTGTGTGACTCACACCGTTTGGTTTTCATAAGACAGTTTCCAATGGTTTATAAAACTATGTCTCTTCTCTAAAAGCAGGTCTATATTTAGTGTTCCTAGTGCTGAGATTAATATGAAGCTATAGGCCATAATAGGGGCATATAGCTGTATGATTCATTAGCTAATACTACTGTGTCAGTCAAACGCAATTAGCATATTTGGTCTTATTCTATGTTAATTAAGTTACCGACAGTGAGAGTTGCTGCATTATGACCCATAACTCTCCTAACATGGAGCAGAGACTGTATACAGTCAGCTGTAAACCTCTAACTAATGATAAGTCCTCTGCAAATGAAGCACAGTGCTGGTTCACTAGTCTCCATACTGGACGCCTATGGGTGCCGGAGATGCTAAATGTTAGTAAATATACTGTTATTTTGCTGTAAAGTCTCAAGAATAAGTAACATTATTGTATCATGAGTGATAAAGTAACAGAGGTAGAGCAAGTACATCCTTCAGATTCGGTAAGTACGCTAGATTAATTCCAATATTTTTGTATTGATGGTTTTAGAAATGTTCCTATAACTCGTCTCATGTAATCAGTAACCATATGGATTAGTAAAAATGGTCATTGAAAATGTTTCCCAAAAAAGATGAACCGCCTTGTGATGCCCCATACAGAAGCACATATTACAGTAATAAAAGAACAAAATAGAGAGAAAAAACAATAAAATACTGTACGTACCTTTCAACACATTCTTTAACAACGGCAAAATTGCCATCTCCAATTACTTTCCCTATTTTATATTTATCCAGGATAATGGAAGCATCAGGAAATCTATTTCCATTCAGTCCTAGAAAGAAATGATAGTCATGATAGTAGTGTCTGCACCAATCAGACCCTTACGAGTAATGGAAAATTTAGTATTTTCCACAGGACTTCGCTTAATTGCTCATTGGTTATAAGTAGTCATCAAGCACTGGGCAGTTTCGCAATTAAATCTTACTTAAAACCACAAAGGGGCTTATTTATCATTACTGAGAAATCAGCCTAGCTACTTAGAATTGCTTATCACCCCACATAGTGGCACTGGGAAATACATTTTAGACCTATATCGTTAGAATTATGCAAATTACAGAAATATCCTCATCCTGTGGGTGGAATTCTCTAACATCCGCCACATATCGCCGGCATTCGCATTGTTAATAATTGCATATGCACTAACATATGCGTTATTAACGCAAAGGACAGCTCTTGCGTTAAGAGCTGTCCTTTGCGTTGTGGTCAGCAATGTGCAGAGGGTCCCCCCTCCCTCCCTGGACCCTTACCCAGCTGCTGCTGCTCGGCCAGGGCTCCGTCTCCTCCTCCCTGCACCTGGAAGTGGTGCAGGGAGGAGGAGGTCACTGGTCCAGGCAGCTGGAGGCTGCACGGACACAGGTGAGGAGGGCGGCGCGGGTCACGTGGCGCAGCCCATAGGCTTCTATGGGGTTACGCCCACTCATTCCAGACATGCCGTGTGGTACATTGAGGCTAGATGTAGGAGGTGATATCTGTATATGTATTTACAGTAATTACACAAAATGTGTAGTACACTGGGATGGGGAGGAAAAGCATCTGGCTTTAGTTAAATTGTGTGTCACAGGAGTAGGCACCGTCTGCCATTGAAGTACACATCGCAGCATGTCAGTCCATAGATTCCGCATGCCCTAATAGCAGAACTGCGGCAGGGCCTTCTCACGTGTGCAATCTCCCAGCAGCTGAAGTGCCGCATGCTGTCTACCCTGATGTAGCATACAAGATGCTGATCGGATAAATTGGAAGGTGAGAGCCTTTGAATTTTTGAGCTTGTGACATTTACATGGCATACAGGACAACTAGGAACATCTGCTTTCATTCTGAGGTACCAGTAAACTTACCTTCTGGACTGTTAAGGATTTCAGGAAGACCATTCACATTAGATGTGGATCCACAATGAGGTGGAATCTAAAAAGTTGAAAAAATATTGGTAACTACGCTATAAACATGATTAGCAACGACACAATATTATTACTAATCATTTGCTTTATTCCAGCATATAACAGAGACCTATACATAGAATGTTTACTCTAAGCTAAGATCGCACCATAGTTTAGTGCGATTGCAAATGCAGGTAATGGGGTTGTATACACCTCCTACTACATCTGCATTGCTTAAGGATCGCATATGAGAAGCTACTTGTTATATGCCATCCAAGCTGAATCAGACCCAATATGCTCTTGCAGAAACACACACTAGTGCAATCAGAAGCCAATTACCCTCCCAGGAGGTCTTCAACTCTTGGATCATAACGTTACAGGGCAGTGGCGTAACTATCGTCCCGCAGCCCCCGCGGTGGCGGGGAGGCGCTGAGGGTATGTGGGCGCCGGGGGGCTGCGGGACGATAGTTACTCACTGGTTGCCTTCTGCCGCCGGTGGTTTTATTTGCACTGGGTCCCAGCTCTCCCGAGTCCCGGCAGCCGCAGCGCTTCTAATACAAAAAGGTGACACTTGGAAAATGGCTGCCCCCATACCGCAGACAGTTTTTCGTCTGCAGTATGGGGGCAGCCATTTTCCAAGTGTCACTTTTTCATTAGCAGCAGTAAACGGGAGAGCCGCCCGGGACCCGGCGCAGACGGAAGCGGCCACGCCGGCCAGAGGTAACACACACATACACACAAACACGTCACACATACATACAAACACACACACACACAGAAACACAACCCCCCTCCCCCCCCCTGCCGTACCCCGGCTCCCCTCCGCTCCGTTTTTTTTTACCGGGGGGCGCCTCCTGCATTGTTGGCAGGGGGGCGCAGAAAATCTAGTTACGCCGCTGTTACAGGGCTGTAAAATATTTTATTGATTTGGAAATAAAAATGAAAACAATGACTAGCCCAAAAACTGTACAATTGAGAATCCGAAAGCCTGCAATGTCTGTACATAGATGTTCTCCCATAATTCAGAACAGACATCCCACTTCCTTGTCTGCATTTGTCGCTATGACTAAGTGACTTGTCCGATCTCAGGGCTGAGAGGAGACATGACCGGACAGTTAGTCAGGGATATGTTTATAAGGAAATCTAATCTAATAGCCACATTAATACATGTAGTGCCGGTTACAGATGTTGCCAGTTGGGTTTTAGCAAAAAATAAAAAATAAAAGTACATTTTGGAGACTATGGTTTTTCGGAATCATTTGGATAATGGATTTTTGGATATGGGATACTCAACCTGTATTCAAAATTATTTAGTTAGAATTGAATTTTAATCGAAAGCAGAAATGTAGCCATGTCAATGTAGATTGACATGGCTAAGGTCGACACAAGCATTAGGGCAACAATGGCAAGTGAAAAGGTCGACATGCGTTTTTCATGTTTTTTTTTTTTTTAAGCTGACATGTGCCAACAGGTGTTCATTTCATGACCTACTGTCCCCTGGGGCGTGGAGGGAGCATAGAATAATGTGCTGAGTGCACACTTTGTTGGGGTCAGTGACGGTACACTTTGATGGTGTCCATGTTGACTGTCAACATTCAGGGGGCGGGGTGGCAGTGAGAAACTCATGTCGTCCTTTTAACGGTCAACCTTGCCATTGTCAACCTAATGCTTGTGTCAACCTCTTTCAGGTGTCGACACAATGCATGTCCCATACCCATGACCATACATTCAGCTGATGTTTCTTCTCGAAAACAAAACCCTAAAATGTGTTCCATGCAGTACAAACACGGGAAAGATAAAAGGGGGCTGTGCTTTTCATACAGCACAACAACTGCATAGAAGTGGACCTTTCTTTGATGCCAACATTGGTCAAGCACGTCTTAACTGCTGGCACCAAATCAGTTATTTGTCCCACATGTATCCTCACATCAGAAACTGGTTATAGCACGGACTATTGCTCACAGCGGCTTCTGCATATGTTTAACCCCTTCCTGACAGAGCTAGTTTTTGCGTTCCTGACAGAGCCATTTTTTTCAAATCTGACATGTCTCACTTAAGTGGGGATAACTTTTTTTTGCTTTTACTTATCCCAGTGATTTTGAGATTGTTTTTTCGTGACACATTGTACTTCAAATTAGTGGTAAATTTGGGTCGATACAGTCTGTGTTTTTTTGTGAAAAATACCAAAATGTCGTGAAAAAATGGAAAATTTAGCGATTTGCAAAATGTTAAATTTTCTGCTTGTGAGACAAATAATCATACCACTCAAAATAGTTAATAACTAACATAGACCATAAGTCTACTTTATGTTTCCATCATTATTTCAACTTCCTTTTCATTATTTTGGACACTAGGAGGCTTCAAATATGAATAGCAAATTCTCAAATTTTCAAGAAAATTTCAAACACTGATTTTTTTAGGGACCAGTTCAGTTCTGATGTGACTTTGAGGGACTTGTATGTGAGACACCCCCATAAATGATGCCATTTCAAAAACTGCACCCCTCACAGTATTCAAAACAGCATTTTGGAAGTTTGTTAACCCTTTAGGTGTTTCACAGGAATTAAAACAAAGTGTAGGTGAAATTTCAAAATTTCATTTTTTTTGCAGATTTGCAAATTTAATACATTTTTCTAAGGAACACAGTACATTTTACTAGAGAAATGTGACTAAAAATTGATTCCCCCAATTCTTTGGTTTTCATAAATATCCTATATGTGGCCCTAGTGTGCACGGTGACCAAACCACAGGCTTCATAATAGAAGGAGCACCTACTTGATTTTGGAGCCTCCTTTTTATGAGATTATTTTTTAGGCACCATGTAGGTTTCTAGGCACCATAAGATGCTAAAAGTTAGGTACCCCCCCACAAGTGACCCCATTTTGCAAACTACACACTTCAGGGAATTCATCTAGGGGTATAGTGTACATTTCAAACCCCCAGGGGTTTCACCAATTGTGGTACAACTGGGCAGTGAAAATGAAAAAAATTAATTTTTCATTTTCACAGCTCAGTTGTATCAAAATTGGTGAAACCCCGGGGGGTTTGAATTGTACACTATACCCCTTGATGAATTCCCTGAAGGGTGTAGTTAGCAAAATGGGGTCACTTGTGGGGGGGTTCCACTGTATGGGTGTTTTGGGGGTCATTCAACCAGAATCTGTGCTGCAAAATCCAAAAATCACTCCTTCCCTTCTGAGTCCTGCCATGCACCCAACTGGTATTTTTTGGTCACACATGAGGCATTGCCGTACTCGGGAGAAATTGGGGCACAGATTTTGGGGTGCTTTGTCTCCTTCATTCCTTGTGAAAATGAAAAATTTTGAGCCAGATCTGCATTTTTGTGTAAAAAAATGTAATTTTTTACACAAAAATGCAGTTCTGGCTCAAAATTTTTTATTTTCACAAGGAATGAAGGAGACAAAGCACCCCAAAATCTGTGCCCCAATTTCTCCCGAGTACGGCAATGCCTCACGTGTGACCAAAAAATACCAGTTGGGTGCATGGCAGGACTCAGAAGGGAAGGAGTGATTTTTGGTGGCGGAATGAATGGTGGGTGCTATGTCGCATTAGCAAGACCCCCGAAGCACCAATACAGTGGAACCCCCCCACAAGTGACCCCATTTTAGTCACCAGCTTTGGGAGGGGGGCTGGCGCTGCGGCTGGCGGGGGGGTGGGAGGGGTGCTGGCGCTGCGGCAGCCGGGTGGGTGGGAGGGAGGGAGGGGGGCTGCCGGGTGGGAGGGGGGGCGGCTGGCGATCGGTGGGGTATATACACACACACACACACACACACACATATATATATATATATATATATATGTGTATATATATATATATATATATACACACACACACATATATATATGTGTTCAATAGATGAAGATGCGGCGACTATTGCTCATTAAAAGATACGTAAACAGTAATGTAACCTGCCCTAGTCAGAGCGTGGTGTACCAATGTTTAAAAATAGACCTAGAAACTTTATGAATAAATTAATGGGTGCGATTAGTAATTAATAGAAAGTGATCACTAAATATGAGTAAAAAAGTTTTTCACATTTATTAATACAATATAAAAAGAATAATGATGCAGTACAAAAAAAGGGGGGGGGGGGGGGATCCGTAAAAATAAAACAATTTCTATCCTAAATATACTATTTAAGATTACAATGAAGAGACAAATCTAAAAAATATATATAAAAAATATAAAAAATATCAAGGTGCAAAAAATAAGTAAGGTGCTTATCTTTTAAATGAGGCAGGAGGGCTAGAGTGTCCCAACGCGTTTCGTCCTTCTGACTTTATCAAGGGATGCAAGTAGACTGAGACCTGACCTGTATTTATACTGGTGTAGCTCCTGCTTCCATTATGACATCACTTCCTGTCATCTTAAATTAATTTATATCAATCAAGGTTTCCAGACCTAATATATAGGGGGAAGGCAGCCCATGCTGTAAAACGCTAATATCGCTACTTAATTATGCATAAAACTGGTAAAAAAACATATTAGAAATTCATATACAGTTAATAACATTATGTGTGCGGTACTTCCGCCACACATCCGGTGTCCGTTCCGGGCTACTGCGCATGCGTGCGCGTTTATGTCCTCTTCTTCTAATAGCCGATTTCCAGGCTAACAAGGAATCTTTCAAACACCCGATTTCGCGCTACTGCGCATGCGCCCGCTTCCTCGTGTATGTCAGTTCAGACCCTCTAGTGCTCCGACTGCAGTCTGCATCAGGGAGTGGTGTGGTTCTTCCCCTTTGTTTTCTTATAGCGGCCGCCATTTTACCAGAGACTGTGGTTCTTTTTAAGGGTTTGTAAGTTGCGGTGGCCATTTTACATGGGATTTTCTCGTTTGGCAATATGAAATACAGAAAAAGAACACGTAAATACACTTATAAATACAGACTATTAATTTTTACAACGAAAGCTGCTGCAACTCGTTTTTTTAGGAGATGATTAGATATTTGGTGGCAGAGTTAGATTTAACATAACCAACGAATGAATCACAAAAACTGTATCAGTGTTGACATAATAAAGTGGTTAGTGCAATTAAGTGACAGGAGTAACAGTAACCACTGTGTGTTTATTTCAATAACCATATATTCTATAATTATTAAGGTGGTGGGTAGATAGTGCTATGATGTGAAACTGATTGCATAAAGGGCAATTGTGTAAAGGAACAGGTATCTGTGATGTGCAATTTATTAGTGAAGAATAAAAAACTGCTAACAATTTGATGTACTTCAATACTTTATTAGTGACCAGATTGTGTTCAAAACCTCTCTTAGAGACCGCATTCAATTATATAGAGACATTTGACCAAGGTTTTCATCGCATCAACTACAGCACTGAGTCTTCCCAGGAGGTCTCCCATCCCAGTACTAATCCAGCCCAGTACTGCTTAGCTTCCAAGATCGGGCGGGATTGGGCGTATGCCAGAATAGTGGTATGGCTGTAGATGCGTGAGTAGGTCAGGTCTGAAGGTGTCCTAATCCATGGTTCGTAAGAGAGGCCATGCTAAAGTGCTTGTGCTTATTTACATAATAAATTAATAAATTAGGTGGTGAAGGTGGTAGGGAAAATAAATACGACCTTATAAAAACGGGGCAATTTCATAACTTTCATTAAAACCATCTGGATGCATTGTTTTGAGCTCAAAAATCCAGAACATCTCTCTTTGTGAAAGTTTGTTAGCCAGGTCCCCTCCTCTTGGGCCCAGTTTGACGTGTTCTATTGCCTTAAACGTGAGTCCTTCAGGGTTGGCATCATGATGGGTTAAAAAATGTTTGTAAATCGCATGACTGTCCAGTTTATTTTTTATGTTTCTGCTATGTTCTTGTATGCGCAGTTTTAGCATTCGTTTAGTTTTCCCGACGTATTTAAGGTGACAAGGGCATTCCAACAGGTAGATCACTGAGGATGTGTTGCAATTTGTGAAGTCTTTAATTAGATACTCTTTACTACTATCTGCGTTGGTGAAATTTTTTCTGTTTGGGTGCACGTGCTTACAGATGTTGCATTTTCCACATTTGTAAGCTCCCTTGCATTTTGGTCCAATCGGATTGTGATTCTGTTTTGATGTAAGGAGACTGGGTGCTAGGATATCCTTTAGGTTTCCTTATTATAAGGAAATCTCTGAATGAACACTGGAACATCTTGCTAATGGATCCAGTACTAAAAGAAATACTCCCTCAGCGCCCTGAACTCATCTTCAAAAAATCCAGAAACCTAAAGGATATCCTAGCACCCAGTCTCCTTACATCAAAACAGAATCACAATCCGATTGGACCAAAATGCAAGGGAGCTTACAAATGTGGAAAATGCAACATCTGTAAGCACGTGCACCCAAACAGAAAAAATTTCACCAACGCAGATAGTAGTAAAGAGTATCTAATTAAAGACTTCACAAATTGCAACACATCCTCAGTGATCTACCTGTTGGAATGCCCTTGTCACCTTAAATACGTCGGGAAAACTAAACGAATGCTAAAACTGCGCATACAAGAACATAGCAGAAACATAAAAAATAAACTGGACAGTCATGCGATTTACAAACATTTTTTAACCCATCATGATGCCAACCCTGAAGGACTCACGTTTAAGGCAATAGAACACGTCAAACTGGGCCCAAGAGGAGGGGACCTGGCTAACAAACTTTCACAAAGAGAGATGTTCTGGATTTTTGAGCTCAAAACAATGCATCCAGATGGTTTTAATGAAAGTTATGAAATTGCCCCGTTTTTATAAGGTCGTATTTATTTTCCCTACCACCTTCACCACCTAATTTATTAATTTATTATGTAAATAAGCACAAGCACTTTAGCATGGCCTCTCTTACGAACCATGGATTAGGACACCTTCAGACCTGACCTACTCACGCATCTACAGCCATACCACTATTCTGGCATACGCCCAATCCCGCCCGATCTTGGAAGCTAAGCAGTACTGGGCTGGATTAGTACTGGGATGGGAGACCTCCTGGGAAGACTCAGTGCTGTAGTTGATGCGATGAAAACCTTGGTCAAATTGTCTCTATATAATTGAATGCGGTCTCTAAGAGAGGTTTTGAACACAATCTGGTCACTAATAAAGTATTGAAGTACATCAAATTGTTAGCAGTTTTTTATTCTTCACTAATAAATTGCACATCACAGATACCTGTTCCTTTACACAATTGCCCTTTATGCAATCAGTTTCACATCATAGCACTATCTACCCACCACCTTAATAATTATAGAATATATGGTTATTGAAATAAACACACAGTGGTTACTGTTACTCCTGTCACTTAATTGCACTAACCACTTTATTATGTCAACACTGATACAGTTTTTGTGATTCATTCGTTGGTTATGTTAAATCTAACTCTGCCACCAAATATCTAATCATCTCCTAAAAAAACGAGTTGCAGCAGCTTTCGTTGTAAAAATTAATAGTCTGTATTTATAAGTGTATTTACGTGTTCTTTTTCTGTATTTCATATTGCCAAACGAGAAAATCCCATGTAAAATGGCCACCGCAACTTACAAACCCTTAAAAAGAACCACAGTCTCTGGTAAAATGGCGGCCGCTATAAGAAAACAAAGGGGAAGAACCACACCACTCCCTGATGCAGACTGCAGTCGGAGCACTAGAGGGTCTGAACTGACATACACGAGGAAGCGGGCGCATGCGCAGTAGCGCGAAATCGGGTGTTTGAAAGATTCCTTGTTAGCCTGGAAATCGGCTATTAGAAGAAGAGGACATAAACGCGCACGCATGCGCAGTAGCCCGGAACGGACACCGGATGTGTGGCGGAAGTACCGCACACATAATGTTATTAACTGTATATGAATTTCTAATATGTTTTTTTACCAGTTTTATGCATAATTAAGTAGCGATATTAGCGTTTTACAGCATGGGCTGCCTTCCCCCTATATATTAGGTCTGGAAACCTTGATTGATATAAATTAATTTAAGATGACAGGAAGTGATGTCATAATGGAAGCAGGAGCTACACCAGTATAAATACAGGTCAGGTCTCAGTCTACTTGCATCCCTTGATAAAGTCAGAAGGACGAAACGCGTTGGGACACTCTAGCCCTCCTGCCTCATTTAAAAGATAAGCACCTTACTTATTTTTTGCACCTTGATATTTTTTATATTTTTTATATATATTTTTTAGATTTGTCTCTTCATTGTAATCTTAAATAGTATATTTAGGATAGAAATTGTTTTATTTTTACGGATCCCCCCCCCCCCCTTTTTTTGTACTGCATCATTATTCTTTTTATATTGTATTAATAAATGTGAAAAACTTTTTTACTCATATTTAGTGATCACTTTCTATTAATTACTAATCGCACCCATTAATTTATTCATAAAGTTTCTAGGTCTATTTTTAAACATTGGTACACCACGCTCTGACTAGGGCAGGTTACATTACTGTTTACGTATCTTTTAATGAGCAATAGTCGCCGCATCTTCATCTATTGAACACATTTCTTCTTTTAAGTAACTCACCATTACTTGGACTTTGAGGATTGGCTGACACCCCATATAATAAGTAGGGGGACATTGCCTACAATATTTACGTTAGCTGGGGACGCACAGGTGGCGCCACACATTCATTTTGTATACACATATATATATATATATATATATATGTGTGTGTATATATATATATATATATATATATACATACATATATTTTCAGTGCATATATTTTATTTTATAACTTTTTCAGCAGCTTGATGCTGCTGCTGCTGCTGCGGGGGGGAGGGGGGAGGAGGGCAGCGCTGCGTGCGCTCCAGACGCTCCGGGGGAGCCGTGGGAGCCGCTGCTGCTGCCGGGTGAGTGCCCGGCGGGTGCGAGGGGTGGGCTGCACATCGGTGGTGATCGGTGCTGTACCTGACAGCACCGATCACCACCGATCCCTGTGTTACCGAGCGGCTTAGCCGCCGGTAACACAGGAAACGCTGTGAATGGCTGTTCAGATTTGAACAGCCAATCACAGCGATCGCCGACCGGGGGGGGCACCCCTGCCCCCCCTGGGCGGCGAGGGGGGATGTCTGCTGTCAGGGACAGCAGACATCACCTAACTGTCACTGCGTCTCTAGACGCAGTGACAGTTAGAAGTCATGACGTACATTTATGCCATGTGTCGGGAAGTACTTCCCGACCATGACGTAAATGTACGTCAAATGTCGGGAAGGGGTTAAGGAATGGCAGCAGTAATAGATGTGAGTGTATTCTGAAATATGCTGCAATTGGTTATGTGTGAAAACATCCAGTATTTACAAGTTCAGCAATGCAGAATTCACTTATTCCAATGCACATTTTGGATGATGTCCCATTCTCCTATTAGGCAAGTTCCGCTTGACACGGAATCGCAGCCAGAAGACATGCTGAACACTTGCTCTAAATTACACTATAACAGAATATTTTAAGAAACAGATTATGAAGGTCGCAGTGATGGAGGCCTCGGTTCTGCTACAATGTAATGGCTATACAGTATATCAGGCATACAAATGACAAAGAAAGGGCATGTTCTAGATTCCAAGCAAATAAGACTGCTCCAAGCATATGATTAATAGTAATACGGACACTAGCAATTTGCTTATATCACAGAGAAAATTTTTTGGGAGGACAGCGCTCTACTGTGGATATTATTGATAAATTGAATAACGATTGTATTTTATCAACTTGAAATCCTGGACTGTGTCCTTTCCAGTATTACTTCGTATGGTTACATGCAAATAAAAACAGAAAAAAACACAAATTGTGTAGTAGTCCACAAACATATAGTCTATATATATGTAGGGGTCCCACGGAGCTATATTGGTTATATACACATGTTACATCTGCCCCCCTGCAGTGCACATGGTTCTGTCCATTTGAGAAGGAATTTGCCTTTGCGAGTGAACCAGAATAAGGACCATGGAGTATCACAGCTCAAAGTGAAAGTACATCACAGAAGCCATCATTTTTATGGGCTTTTAGTTTTAACTAGTATATCCAAAATGACATGTTTAGATTGAAACCGATTATTCCTAAAACTCCGATAACAAGTTGTTTTTAGAATTAATACTCACAATCATCATCATCAGGGCCATTACGAGGGAGGTGTGTAAGAGTCGGCGCTCTTATTGCCACTGCGTGTGACTAGAAGGGCAATGTTCTGTACCCTGCAGCCAGGCTCTCTGCTGCAGTTCCCGGCCGTTGTGTCCTCTGAACATTCTGGCCACCCACTATGCAGGCTGTACAGCTGTTTTGAGCATCCTTAGGGAGCTTGGAGAGGTGCAGTGCAGCAGAAGTGTCCGGATAACAATTCCACCCACACAAATGGGTGGATCTTTCTGATGGTATACGCTTAGGGGGTATAAGCGATGGATGCACCGGCTGCACTGCAAACTATTTACCGCTGTGATTATAATAAAAAAGTTTTTACATTTGGTAAAGTAGGTTTTGACTGGATTGTGACAAGGAAACTAATATGGGACTAACTGGTTGCTAGGGAACAGGTACACTTTTACAAAGTAGTACCTTTCATGTGAACCACTGCATAAAGACAAAGTACAAATGTACAGTATTTGTTAAGCTGGGTACACATAAGAGTGATATTGGGATGGTTTGTCATTTTGTAATGACAAACCATCTATATCGGCTAGTGTGCATGGGTTATTTGTGCACTCCCCTGCTCGTATCAACGTTGCCCAGTTTGCCAGGCTGTGTGGTCAGCTGGACGATTTGGCATTCAACCTGCTGTATGTGAAGGAAAGACGGAATATTATAGTATTCCGACCAGAACTCTGGCTTAAGGGATATTAGTGAGTAGTGGGTACCAGAACTCTGGCTTAGTTTATCCTTAAGATGGGCACACACTATTCAAACTAATAATTTTTACGCAGATTTACCTATTTTTTGCCATCACATCATACAGAGATCTGCTGACCTGCAATGGTTTAAATAGGGAACTAGCACTAGCTTCATATTGGTATATTTACAGGCATGAGGATTACTAGAGAATGCCTTTATTTGTTAGGGGTCTACAGGTTACTGTGGTGTGTGAGGAGGAAAAATTAAGTACTGGTTAGGGCATGCTTAGCAATGCGTGTTTCACATATAGCTACTGCAGATTTGGTGCACAGATATTAAATGGAGGAGAACATAAATGGGAATATAGCACTGCATGCAACATCTGTGGGTATCTGATGCTCAAACTCAAATTGGAAAGTAATGCCAAAAAATATGCATCTTTGCCATGACGTTAAACAGCAGATTTGGCTAAGGCAGCAATTCAACAGCTCACACAAGAGATTCCCCTTAAGTAATACAACTGTATAACTTTTATACTTATGCATTCTACAAACACATATTTGGCGATGGTTCTTGATTTGTTCCAAATAGCAAATATTTTTACCTTCAGGCCACGGAAACTTCCTGGACTTGTTGGAGACGAACAAGAAGATTTGGTAGACTTTGGAGTGGATAACTGGCTGCTTGGCGTTCCATTGACTAAGATATAAAACAATTACAGAAAAAAAACATAAAAAATCAACATGCAGAAATCTTATTGTAAGGCATAAACTGCTCTCCACACACCAAACAATACATTTTTGCAGCAAGCTCTGGATTCCAGCACAGCAGCAGCCCCTACTGTGGTACCTGATCTTTATGGAAACACTGGCCAGAAATGTGGGAGACTAGACACGATTGGCATCTTTTAGCAGTTCTCTTTCTTTTTTACTCCACCAGTCACCAAGACTAATGTATGCGGCTATACCTAGAATCATTCCCTGTCCAGTTACACAGCCCAATTCTACAATCTTTGATCGTGGGCAGTTGGCCCACCGCTTATCAGGGAAATCGTTTCTCCTGGGGGGTTATACAAAAAATAATAATAATAATAATATACAAAAAAATAAATAAATAAGTGAAACATCAAGCAACAAGAGAGCTAAAAACTAAAGTTATTTGCTCCCCCAATTTTTTTTTATTGGGGGTAACTGGATACCCCCTAGTAATTAAGGTATCAACATATCCTTGGCTAAATTGTTCTCCCTATCAAGCCCAGCTGACTAATGACCCAAAGAAATGGATACATACTGTGCACATAAACAGGAACTGCACAGTATATAGAGGAGGAAGCAACAAGAAGGATAATTTAGCCTAAGGACTCTCTGTTACAGCATATGCAAGCATCAGGTGTCAATCATTAGATCGACAGGATTTAGATCGACAGTTAATAGGTCGACATAAAAAAAAGAACGACACCAAAAAAAGTGGACAAGGTCAACACAAGCAACCGGTTGACACAGGAAAAGGTTGACTTGAGTTATTAAAGTTTTTCAAGCTTTACGACAACAATTAAGTCAATTTTAAAATACCCCATTAAGTCACCTGTCTTCATTATAAATAATGGACATAATACGTAATTAACATGTTTTTTTGTGCAACCCTTAATAAATAGGCCCCATAGAGGAGGAATAAATGCCCCCATAGCCAGTAAGGGACAAGGGGGTTGATGTATGAAGCAGTGATAAGGGAGAAGTGAGCCAGAGAAGTGGCCCATGGAAATTATACACCTGTGCTGTATAATTTTATATTATGCAAATGATAGATGTTATTTCAGTGCTGATTGGTTGCCATGGGCCACTTCTCCTCCCTTACTACTGCTTCATACATCTACCCCAGTGTGTGCTTGGATGATTAAGCTCAGATGTTGCAGAGAACAGGTTCATGAAGCTGGACAGGACAGTGAGTTGGCAGGTGAGCAGGTAAAGCCGGGAGAGAAAGCCACAATCAGAATGGCTCACCTGGGGACCTTGCTGTGGAATAGGCACTGGAGTAGTAGCCAGTCCTCTTTACTGCATTCATTTTATAACAAGGGTAGAGACAGCAAGAAAATACATTAATTAGCAGTTCACTTCTAATATACATAAATACTGAAATCAACAAGTAGCATCTGGGATATCTTCTGTAGAAATATTTGCCATTAATTCCATAATGATTGTGGTTATTATATCTCATTATTGGGGAATTAAATACACTATAGCATTAATGGACCAAGGGCCTATTTCTGGTTGCTTCGCAACCACCCTGCGTTCGCACGTGACCGATGGTGGTGCTGTGTGCATTTCTGCGCATGTGCATATGCAGGGTGCGTGCACCCATGGCGAAAAGACTGTTCGCTGGATGCACACACTCAGGACAGCGGGAGGTGGGCGAAGAGGGGCGGCTGGCGGCCCCATTAGCGTATGGGAACGCCCAGCGTTTCATGGGCATTCCCATGAGAACACTGGGTGTTGTCATGCTAATGAGGCCATGATGCGGGTGCGGGGGTCGGGCAGCTGACATCACCGGATGTCAGCTGCCCGCCCATTTCCTTCCCAGCGTGCACGCATATGTAAGTGACTTGAAAGTCACTTTTATATGCGTGCACCTTCCACATCTTTCGATGGTCCATTGAAAGATGTGGGATGTTCCCCCTGCCCTGCGAATGAATGTTACTGTGTAACATCCATTCACAAACCCCTGTGAGCGAGTCGTCCTTCCGAATGGGAGGCGCCAGCCAACCATTTGCATGGCGGGTTTTGGTGGACTCGCAAGGCTGCGAATCAACCAGATTAACCCCCAAAAGTGATGTACAAGTGGCACCAATATCACACAACTAATGCATATAGCACAAACATGCTTGTATGCCCTTTGGTTGCAATTAAGGGGTAATGGCTATAAAGTGTAATTGGTACAATTGAAACGCTGCCACCAACATTGATAATGTTCTTCTTGCAACCTGCAGAAGGTGCAGGGCAATTGGTAATGTTAGGGTACCACATTCTAGCATTGTGTGTGCAAGTAAACATTTTGGCCGTACTTCACACAATTCACTCCGCACTAATTCACACACAATATACACAGCACAATATGTGCTAGAGGAAGAGTTCCCCAAAATAAATGTTTTGTTACTATGTTTTTAAGCAGGGATGTTGCCTATACCAACCAATCAGATTCTGTCTATCGTTTTCTAGGAAGCTATATAGAAATGATAGCTAGAATCTGATTGGTTGTTATGGTAACATTACTAATATTTACATTAGAAGCTTTAGGGAAGTATTTAATCCCAGACGCTATTTTGACCGGGTGAAAATAGCGGCCCTTTCTGACATTATTAGGTCAAATGTCATCCAACCTATTCAATGCGGGCTCCGTTCTTCTGACTGGCAGACTATATTCTGACAGTCGTAAAGTCCCAGCATCAGTGAAAACGGGCACTGAAATGGCTGCCGATTCGAAAATCCAGCATCTGTTTCCGACAATACAGACTCACCTCCGTAGGGAGGCTAACCTGTTGCAGGGGATTCCAGACAGGGGGGTGATTCTCTAACACAGAAATGCGGTAAAAACCCAGTTATCAGGGTTTTTACCGCATTTCTGTATGCTCTAACACCCCTCCGCAGTGGCAGCGCTGCAGAGGGAATCACCAGCAAAAGCTGGTGATTCCCTGCAGAAGCCTATGGGCTTCTTACCGCAGCGCTGTTTGAGGGATCCGTCATGGATCCCTCCCAGCATGCCCTGCGGCCTCCGCCGTCACTCTGCGCATGCGCAGATGGACTCCCGGGTCACAGACCCGGAAGTGCAGCGCCGGCACCGCAATGCAAGGGACAGCTCTTATCGCAAGAGCTGTCCCTTGCGTTAATAACCGCATTTGTTAGAACATATGCGTTATTAAAAATGCGATGCCCGGCAATACAGGGCTGTGGATGTTACAACATTCCGCCCAGGGATTGAATACAGACGGTTGCTATTTCTGCCCGGCGGAGATAGCGGCGGGATTGAATACCCCTCTTAGTAAATTATCCCCCTAGTGTCCATATGTTATTTGGTGCAGGACTCGATGTGACAGATGCCATAAGAGGAGTAGCATAACATTTAAAACATCATCAATTTATAAGTAACTACAAAACATAATCATTGTGACTGTATAATATAGGGTACTGTAGGTGCCACTAGTCACCCCAGCAACTAAGTACACTTTCCAATGACCCATTCGAACAGCATTATCCTATTATTCCCAATAAAACATCCAGTTCGGATAACTTTTTGTAATTTTTTAATCTGTATTTTAAATCAGACTACCCAATTTGGATCACCCAATAAAAAGCACGTGTTCTCCTGAAAACATAGAGGTTCACTGGAAAACTGAGCTGATTTCAGGGATTTCAGAGAGTCTATTACCAGCAATCATGGATAATAGTATATCAGTGTATGAATTCTTGCCCTCTCATATATGGATAGATGGCTCTTTGGGACAATTTCCCATCATTTGGTTTAACAAAAGCTCTACCTGCCTATTAGGTACTTATAGCATACGTTTTCATACTTGTGAGGGATATAGCCATTACTATTACCTGTTGCTGGAGACCTGCTGCGCCGTGACAGCCCAGGACTCTTGGAACCTGATGGTCTTGGGGAGCGGGAGTATGATGCTTTCATTACCCGGCACTCTAAAATTGAGGCAAGAACAACAAAGTTTACTGTACAAACAGGACAAATGCAAATAGCAGACAAGCAATAAGCAAGGTCTACTTATAACCAATGTCTACTTATAGATGACTTTGTATTCACATCAGTTCTATTCTACTGGCTGAACCACGGCCTATAGGCAGCTAATAACCACACTACTGCTCATAGACCTCATCAGAAAAATGGATAGAATAATGTATATAATTACCACTGTGATCCAGAAGAAAGTCATCCTGTGCATAGCGGTATTTCTCTGGCCCACAGGCTATGAAAACATCATCATCACCAAAGAAGTCTTGAAGACATGTAACCTAAAGAATAATAATATAAACAGTCAAGTACACGCTTGTATGCATGGAAGAAAAATAAATAGTAATGAACATCGCTTGTGCTACACTGAGGTATGACAATACACTAAGATACAGCTAGATATAACAAATAAGCTCAATAAAATATCACATATAAGTAACAATAAGAAATGCATGCATCAATGTATCTGCTATATATATATATATATATATATATATATATATATATATATATATATATATATATATATATATATATAAAGAAGGTGTAGAGGTGCGCTCAGAAGGTGGTTTCACCAGTCCACAATTGTAAAAATACTAAATATTTATTTCACACAATAAAACAATTTAAAATACATTTGTTTGAAATCGTTTACAGAGATTGTTGGTGGATCATTGTGATTCAATATAACTTCGACCATAGGTGTAGAATGATCATGCGAGAAACCCTACGTGTTTCGTCCACTTGGGACTTCCTCAGGGGTAATACACCAGGATCTAAAAGGTGGTGAAACAATGCTGTAAAGAAATGGAACTTTAGAGCAGGTTTAAAAGATAATTCAGGACATAGAAGGCTGGAAGAAAGAACAAATGAGAAGAACAGGAGGAGAGAAAAGAGGGTGGATAGTTCCTCACATGGAACTATAAATGGAAGTGCAGACCAAAATTTCCCAGGTCCACCTTAGTGAGAAAAAAGGGGGTATATCAAATACACATACCTATGGACTTTTTATACCTTGATTAAGTACATATATATTGAAGTGCACTCTTTAGGAGTTATTTAGGGAGGTGTGGTCACCGTTGTTACTCAGATGACCCTGTGATGCTCCACTTAAAAAATGCAACGATATCTGAAAATCAATGCAGTGCTAATGAATAAATAGATAGCCTAGATACATATGGACCAATAGAATGCTGATAGGTCCATTTTTCACACCATATCATAATGACAGTTGGTTTACATGCAAAAAGGTATTACAATCATACAAGCATTATAGATAGGGCACAATAGTAAAATGTACATACATATATAAAAAATAAATACTGATCAGACCCATATATTATATATACATACACACATACTTGCCTACTTTTGAAAACTAGTTTCAGGGAGATTATAGTTGGTAATATAATTTTGAAAAGCGCCCTATTGTCATGCTCCACCCAAAGGGCGTGTCTAGTTCCATATATGGAGAGATTGTGAAAAAAATATTGTGAACGTGGCACCTAGATATATACTATATCTGAGAGGAATCTTTTAAAATGACTTATATACAAATGTAGATGAGCCTCAAAAGCAGTTAGTAAGAGCTACTATACTTGCTAAAGTGCTGTGAAATGGTGCTGATGATTCAATGTAAATGTATCTGTCTCTCAGTCCTTTTTTCCCAAAAAATGTAACAGTGTAATGTGGGCTAGGTGAAATGAGGGAGATTGCTAGACTAATGAGGGAGAGAGGGAGATTGCTGCTATTTCAGGGAGTCTCCTGCAGAATGCAGGAGGGTAGGCAACTATGCATATATACACACACACACACACACACACACACACACACACTTTGACAGCACTGATCTATTGAACACTAAACTCCATCACAAATCAGCTAATAAGCGAATACATATGACATTCCCATGCATACTTTGCACAGGCATGGGAAATATTTAGCCATGTGTGCTTCTGAACCAACATTCCTGAAAATGAAGTGTTTTTAGTGACTCTGTTGCAATACGTGGGTCATATTTCTTGATATAAAGCACACATGATTATTTCCATGGCGGCAGCAGCAGCAGCAGCAGAGAAAGGAACTGTTGAGACATCACACATTCTTTTCTAAGAATATTCCTCTGCATTCCGCTTGGACAAAACCTAACAAATGAACCCCAGAGAGGCAGATTGCCAAGAAATCTAAAAAAGGGAAAAAAACAGCTGACTCAATCCAGCTGCAGGGCCTTGGTGAATGCATTAGCCAGCAGAGTGTGGGACTGTGTACATATCCCACCCATGGGAGCTTAGCTGATCTGCTTGTACTCTGCCAACCCCACCATTTAGCTGACTTTGACGACCTGTCAGCAAATCGGAACAATATGAAGGCAGCACTATGCAATTCTGGCATGCGTAAAGATGTTAACAAATGCTCTGAGAACTGAAGTGCGACACACCCTTACTATATGAATTTGTGTTTTATAATCGTTCAACAGGATGTCAAATCCTTCAGCTTACATCAGATATCGGTCACTAGCTGTAAAACTGCTTTTCTATCAGCTAAACAGGATGTGGAAGCACAAGGGATAAAGCTATTGTCAATTTTATGACACGAAGGAAGGAAAGGAAGGGAAGTCCACAAATGGGAAATTATTAAGTAGAAAAAAAACACTATTAAAAAATTATATTATCACCTGTCCTTTTTTGTTTTTGTTCTGCCGTGATGCTTGCTTGTATCTGTAATACATGTACTGCAATACATTGAATGAACTTTCTTTCATGCAGTATTGTGTTTGATCCAATTTCCCTATATCAGGTTAATGCTCACATGACTGTGCTTGTGGGGGATCCTGGCCCTTCCGCTATTTACATTTTACTGTACTGTATCACTTCCTGCTTGTTTCCGTTTTTCATTACCTTATGGGCCCTACACACATTGCGATGTGTGCAGGGCTACCTAGCTATGCTAGGTCGGGCTGTGCTGCGCCGCTATCGCCTAGCAAACAGAGCTGACAGCCCACACACAGAGCGAGCTGTCAGCTCTGTGTGCTAAGCGAGCAGACAGCGCCAGTGTTCTCCGGTGGGACAACACTGCCGATGCCGAGATTGATGGACACTGTCCATCAATCTCGGCCAGCGATAAAGACGCGCGGGGACGCGCACGGATGCCGATATAGCCCCCACACATACACCGATGTGAGGGCATTTGCTAAGCAACTTTGCCAAACTAAGCAAAATCGCTTAGAAAATGCCTTAATATCGGCATGTGTGTAGGCCGTATAAGTGACCCTATAACCTAGAGCTTAAGAATGGCCTTTGCCTGCGACAATATAATCACGCTATGTCCTGATATACAGTAATTGAGCTTCTGTACACTTTATGATGGAAATATGCCAGCCTATATCCAATTCAAAACATGGATCTTTGGACAACCAAGAGAGTGGCAACAACAATTATTTAACCCTAACAAAATACACCTGAACTACAAATATTACAGTAAAGAACCAGCTGCCGTGGCCTAGAAAATCAGGTTCGCTGGTACGGGTTAATGAAGGACATTGAATTGGCCCAAATGTATTTGAGAATACAAATAAATGGCGAAGACATTTTCAGAAAAACATTCTGAAATTGTAATATTCACAGGTAAAAATGCAAATAATAGTGGGTACAGAATCATTGGGATCAATGGGTCCTGTTCATGTGTGTTTATATACTATTAACAGAAGTGAAATACACTAATAGCAGCATGTGTTTTGTCATCAGTGGGTATAAATCTTTATAATATTCATAAACTTCTGTCAACATTTTCCATGTCGATTTTGGGCATGTGTCGACATTTGTCAACGTTGACCCTGTGCATGTTGACTCTATGCTCCCATAACGCTATTTTTATGCGTCATCAAGAACATATTCACAGAATTACAAAAATCACTTGAAAGAACCCAGAACCCAGATGAAGGATTCCTCCTCTGCACCTTTGTGTTTAATGAAGAGATTAAGGAGGGTATTCAATCTGTGCCATTTTTTGACTCGAACCTGGACTGGCAGAAAAGCCAGATGAAAAAACAGCTGCATTGAATAGGTATGACTGGATTTTAGCTAGCCAAAAAATCTGAAATTTATTTTCTTCGGTACTTATGTATTATCTGGGCTGCCGATTTTTTGATTGTATGCCTTAATTTAAGGCATACAATCAGATGTGATGCGATATCGCATCGCATCGCATACGACCATATCGCATGCGATGCGATGACCCGATTTTTCCATAGGATTCAATGTTAAAATGGACTGAGTCCATTTTAACATGGAATTCAATGGGAAAAAGGGGTCCTTTTCATACCCCTACTATCCAAGTGGGCATGGAGTTGGACATAAACCTGTGGCGAGCGTAGCGAGCCACCGAGCCCGAAGCGTGGCGAGCGAATCGAGCCCCGCGAGGGGACGGTATTCTGTGTCCCCTCGCGGGGCTCGCCACGCTTCGGGCTCGGTGGCTCGCTACGCTCGCCACAAGTTTATATCCAACTCCATGCCCACTTGGATAGTAGGGGTATGAAAAGGACCCCTTTTCCCATTGAATTCCATGTTAAAATGGGCTCAGTCCATTTTAACATTGAATCCTATGGAAAAATCGGGTCCATCGCATCGCATCGCATGCGATATGGTCGGATGTGATGCGATGGACCCGATTTCAAAATCGGCAGCCCAGTTAGTACATAAGTACCGAATTTTTTGTTTAAAAACAAGGAACGGTACTTGTGTAGTGTAGTTAGTGTCCCCGCCAGAATCAGCGTAGTGTTCCCACCCATTCGCGGGCAGCCGGAGATTACGTAGTTAGTCAGCGTTATGCAGTTAGCGTAGTCAGTCAGCACTTATTACATTGTGTGGGAACCATTGACCATTTTAACTTGCCTGACATGACAGGTGTAAATGTGCTCCTGAAACACCCCCAGTATCCACGCTAGCCTGAAGCGTGGTGAGCTCCGCTAGGGAAGGCGGTATGCATCCTCCCGACCTGTTCATACCCACACTATCCACCTCAGCGTGGAGTTGATTTTATAAAGTGTGGCGAGCGGACGCGGAATACGCATAAAGTATGTGATCACCACACTTTGTGGGGATTTGAAATGGGCACCCCCCCCCCCGTTTGAGCAGGAGACGCATGCGCTACCGAACCCCTAACCCTGTCTGTCTCCCTGAAGCGGACACAGGTAGGGTTGCCGTACCCTGCCGCAATAATTACTGAGACGCACGAGCGTCTGAGACGCTCCTGCGGGATCACAGGGGATCTGCCGGTTACCGGTGCTGTGTGAGAGGCGCTCACTGGGCTTGCCAGGGGCGGCGGGGACAGTACGCTGACTACGCAGGGCAGCCGTTGGGCTACGTTGACAACGTACCTTAGCCTATGCTAAAAACGTAGCGTAGCCTGCCGCCGTGAAACTACACAAGTACCCAAGGAACTAAAAATAACTGTATATTGTGCAGGGGGGGCGGGCGGTGTTAAAATCTCACACAGAGCTACGAACATAGCAGTGCTGCGTGTGAACGAGAATAAGGTCCAATGTGCATTCCTACAAATGACCTAATAATATATTGTATTCGGTAATTAACAATGTATCAGGTTTAAATCTAGGTAGAATTTACACACTGCACATTAGTGATATCATCAGATTGAGGTGCATGCACGTCCAACCTAAAGATGCGTCGGACTCATGGGTTATGTGAACGATTTTAAAAAGTCCCAAACCATCCAGCTTTAGACAAATAAACCTGTGCTAGACAGTTCAAACAATGACACAAAAAGTTGACGTTCAAAAAGTTGGCATGGACATATTTTGGTCAATGTTTTGACTTTCCAACCTGTTTGAATGCACAAAATAAAGTTACTGTATGACAAAATGTACAATTGTACAATAAACTGGGTCATCAAAGAACCTTCACAAACTATGAGCGGGATGTATTAATATACATCGCCGCCCTTCGCCTGCCAGCCGCCACCGCATATGTACTAACATATGCGGCTAGCATCGGATTGCGGTGACGAAGACCCCCGCGATACCTGTAATGTGGTGTGCGGGGGTCTCAGTCACATCCCGGCGGCTGTCAGTGTCCCCCTGCGTCTCCTCCTCCCCCCTGCAGCCGGATGTCCTCCCGGCTGTGACACCTGCTGGGGGAGGAGGAGATCGATGGAGGACGGGAGGGGGGGGGGGGGGGCGCGCGGGTGGCGATACCCTACCAGGCGGACGGCTAATGGTACATAGGAAAATGCGGTAAAACCCCCGTTTTACCGCATTTTCCCTTTAGTACATCCCTCCCTAAGGGTGAAATACAAAAGGATGAGAGATTTAGAAAGTGAGATATTTGGTAAGATTTTAAAAAGCGGCAATCATTTACGGTGCTAAATCAAACTGGAGGAGATTTCTTACCAAACCTCTCATTTTTCTCATCCTCAATAAATTTGCCACATGGCTTGAAGAAAAATCCTCCAAATATTATTTGTGTCCTAGCTTTCTCAGATCATTCCAAAGTGTGCATGCTATGGACTCACTTATCAAATGTGTTACATGTATATTAATTATATGTACAGTATAATCTATCAAAGGAATGGTATGAACTTACATAGGGTTTCCCAGCAAAGATAACTTTCAACCTTTTTCCACCCACTAAACTCCCAACATCGAAAGCTGTATGTCAAATTTGAAGATAAACTGGGAAAACGATCAAACCTTCTTTCCTATAATCTTTCTCCCACTATATATTGGTGAGGAAAACATATTTTTGTGTGTAGAAGAATAACCCAATAACCCAAGCTGAAATATATCTAAATATAGCAAAGCATTTCTCAAGTGAGGCAGTGGCCTTTAAAAATGTATGCCTACTGAAACAAATTAAAGACAGAACTAACATTTGGGCTTGACAAGAGCTAAGAAAATTGATGCGGGGAAAGCAGGTCATCCTTTGTGTCTGTGCATCCATGAGTGAAGGGCTTGTTAGTCTTCTGGAGTCTGTTGTGTGCCGTAATGTAACAACTGTCACAGCCACTGAAGATATCCGGCGCTGTGACGGTGTGACCTCAGGGTTGCCACCTGTTCCATATTCTATTGGCAATGCCAGTAGAGACACACTTGGTGCCAATTATATTAATAAGTATATATAAAAGGATATACAAGATATACGCAAGGCAGCAATATTTCCCGGACTTTCATAAACTTTATAAATTCAAGGCAATCTTTTTTTTTATACTAATAACCCCTATTAGTGCCACATTATCATAATGTTTGCAGAAATGGATTGTGTTTAGAATACTGCTGTGATTTACTTCATGTCAAAGCTGAACACTTTCAATACATATAGGCCCTTATTCTGGTTAACTCGCAAAGGAAAAATCCTTCTCAGATGGACAAAACCATGTGCGCTGCAGGGGGGCAGATGTAACATGTGCAGAGAGAGTTAGATTTGGGTGGGTTATTTGTTTCTGTGCAGAGAAAATACTGCCTGCTTTATTTTTATACTGCAATATAGGTGAGATCTATATTGCAGTGTAAAAAAAAAGCAGCCAGTATTTTCCCTGCAAAGAAACAAAATAACTCACCCAAATCTAATTCTCTCTGCACATGTTACATCTGACCCCCCCCCCCTCCCCCTGCAGTGCACATGGTTTTGTCCATTTGAGAACAAATTTGCCTTTGCAAATTAATCAGAATAAGGGCCAAACTGTATAAACTCAATATGGCCACTTTCAGACTGAAACCCCAGGTCCAGCCTGAGTCACTGAACACAGGGTAACCCTTTCATACCGAGCTGCAATACAGGTAAACCAGGTAATAACCCGGGTTTTTGCATCAGTGTGAAAGGGGTATAATAGGTTTTGTAGATTGAGAATATTCTGATGTGCAGCAGAATCACTAAAGGTGTTCAGCCCTTTATCTACACTGCATTAGTGCCCCAGATATTGGCATAAACCATCTGTATCGGTCACCTAGCCTGTGCTTCTACAAAAGACAGAATGTGGTAGTGTCAGTAAGAGTTCACAAAGCATGACACGAATACTAGTAATACCCTAATAGTGTCCTCTAGCAATCCAAATGGGATTATTATGGATTTCTAAACATCCATTGTGCTGGGCAATTATAAAGCATACACAAAACAGGGACATAAAAGGTCTACAAAATAAAACAGGATTGGGATGTCCTGCTCGAATGAAACAGTGTGGGCACCAGTACAGAAGCAATAGTACAAATGTGATAGATATAATTTTTTTTTTTTTTTTAAGATTTCAGTGCTGTAAAAGTCTGATCAAGTCGATAGCAGCACGGAAGATATCTTGTAGGTGGGAATGAGAGCTGGTTATCAGAAAAGGTAAATCTAGCGAATTAATAGAATATAGTACTTTTTCACCAGTGCATGGCACTGCATAAAAAAAGTGTGTACTTTATAAAAATATAATTTATATAGGACTTAAGGTGCCCATACTGTAGGGCCATCCCACTGCAATGTGGTCACTTTTCATCAGATTCCAGCTAGAAAATGGATAGAAAGTGTCAAAATCGCATGTGTTTGACATCAGGTCCAATGCGATACGCGGGAATCGGAGCTCCACGATCGCAATCCAGCACTATAGCTAAAAATCACATTGCCAAGCCTCAGAGCAGGCTTGGCTCGCATACAATACATCCCATGCAAAAAGACTACATATGGAGTAAAGGGGGTTCAAGGGGGATTGTGGGCGACTTCTCCTTCCCTAGAAGTCGCTGTAGTGTATGGGCACCTTTACAGAATGAAACCTCTAAAAGGACTCTGAAATTCTCAGGAAAACTACTGTCAGTGTCCATTGCTTTATTCCCCCCCCCCCCCCCCAACAAGACACCAATCTGAAACAAACTGCAACAATAAATCATCCAGAAGAACACATGTTCATGGAAATTGAGTTTTGTGGAAGAATAGACTTTTGGGGGGAAAAAAAGTGGAAGACTGAATATTGACCCATATTAAAATGCAAAATACACTGGACTTGGATTTCCATTTTGAATTCAAAGCTGCACTTTGTAAATATACCCATTAGATTTAGGCTTTTGATTTGCTATTCTGCTTTTTTATTTCTTTATTTACATTTTGCGGTAGAGCTATAATGACAACTGCCTAATAAGTCTGGTGTGTTTGGGGGGTAGGGCTAGAAAGTAAAATCCAAAATGGGATGATGAAACATGCAACATTCCATTGTGAAATGCCAGATAAGGGCGTATACAATAAAAATATTTCATTGAATAGTTTTGGAACTATGTGGAAGCAATGTGGAAAACAAAGTTGCTAGGAAAAAAACGCTCCTGTTACCACTCACACAGGAATAATAGATTTTACTATTTTGCCTCCACGAGAGTGATTTCTCTATGGGAATCCCCAATACTTGCATAACGCAAAAATGCACACATTTTAATAAACAATATGTGCATTTTGCTATGGATAGAGAACAGGAAAATCACCAGCACTTTGTAATACACAATAAAGAAAAAATGTTTTGCATGCCATCTCTTATATTGTATAACATTATCTCCGCCATCTATTCAAGCTGGATTTCAAGGGTAACATGAATTTATTCTTGCAGAAACTATCCAGCTGTGGATTGTTGATTACACCAATCAAGTCCTATTCTGCATCATAATTACATGAATTGTACAATTGTATTTCATTATTTGTGCATAAGTAGTTTGAGGAGGAGAGAGCAGGTCTTGGACAAAAGTTATATTCACGCAGAAAGCATTTTGTGGTAGATGTCAAAAATTACTAAAATTAAATTACAAAAATTGACTCAAACGATACAGCATTCACTTGACACCGGAGAAATGAATGCCTACAAAAAGGGTCTTCTAAGACATTACCACATGCTCCTCAGGATACAGGACCTTCTTCTGGCGAATTCGCAGCCTTGCGAGTCCACCAGACGCCGCCCTGAGAATGCTGATACACATACCCCCCCCCTCACACGCCGCATTCGTGCACACGGGCTGCAAATGTTTTAACCTCCATTCGCGGGCTGTGGGGGAACACCCACATCATACGATGGTCTCCGACCACTAAATGATGTGGAAGGCACACGCACATCTAAGATTACTCTGAGGTAACCTTAGATGTGTGTGGGCATTCAGAAGGAAGTCTGGTGATGTCAGCTGCAGGGCCGCCACTAGTAATGTCGGGGCTCGGGACGGACCTTAGCCCGGGCCCCCAGGGCACCCCCCCTCGCGTGCCGGCAACCCACCCCCCCCTCAGGGCTTGGAGCACTCACTGCACAGTGCAGCCTGCAGAGCGCCGAGCCCCTCTGTATCCTAGGCTCGGCACTCTGCATGCTGCACTGTGTATTGTGCCAGCCTGGCCACCGGGTGGGGGCATTCATCTCCCCCGTTCCCCAACTCCGCTGCCTGGGTGTCACTCTTGACTCCTCCCTCTCCTTTGCACCCCACATCCAAGCCCTGGCCCATTCTTGCCGGTTCCAGTTACGCAACATTGCCCGCATCAGGCCCTTTCTCTCACAGAGTGCAACAAAGCTGATCATCCTCTCATTGGTCATCTCACGGCTTGACTACTGTAATGCTCTCCTCACCAGCCTCGCTCGATCCCAACTGGCTCCTCTCCAATCTGTCCTCAATGCTGCAGCCAGGCTTATCTTCCTCTCCCGCCGCTCTAATTCTGCCACTCCCCTTTAACAAAATCTGCACTGGCTCCCATTCCCCTACAGAATCCTCTTCAAACACCTCACACTCACATACAGGGCCATCTCTAATTCCATTGCTCCATAAATCTCTAACCTCATCTCCATTCATACACCCTCCCGCCCTCTACGGTCGGCTGATGACTGTCGTCTCTCCTCCACCCTGATCACTGCTTCCCATGCTAGAGTACAGGACTTTGCCCGTGCTGCACCCCTTCAGTGGAACGCACTCCCTCGCTCCATTAGACTCTCTCCGACCTTACAAAGCTTCAAACGGGCACTGAAAACTCACCTATTCATCAAAGCATACCCTTCCACTGCATAAACTAGCTGGTTCTCCGACCCATTGCCTGTTTACATCCTGCTATCTAACCACCACCCACTCGCTTGCACCTCTTGTAATCTGTCTGTCTCCCCTTCCTACTAGATTGTAAGCTCCTCCAAGCAGGGCCCTCTTCCCTCCTGTTGTCAAAGCCCACTTCTCTTCACATTTCACTCACAGCTCTCCTATACTCAAACACTCAGTGACCATCTTCGTCTGCATACTCATCTCCAGCATTGGCCTCAAGCCTCTAGTTGTATGTTGGTTGAGTCCCCACTACTTGCATTTAAGCTGTAATGTGTATTGATCTGTGGCGCTCTTTATTTGTAATGTATTTTTGTTATTTATTCAATGTTATGCCAAGCTTTGTCTCCCTGTATTGTTCCTTTGTACAGCGCTGCGAAACACTTGTGGCGCCTTATAAATAAAATGATGGTAATAATATTAATAATAATTTGTGCAGGTGGGGGGGGCAGGCAGCTGCCCGGGAGCTGGGCCACTATATTTTTGCTCTCAGTTGCTGCATATGTGGTCATGCAGCCCTCCCAAACACAATGGAAGTGTGTCTTTGCTGCGCCCACCCAACACTACATCACTCAGACTGTGGGAATGCATGTGCAGATGCGTGAAAACGCCCATTTGTGATTTTCGCACAACTGCGGGCAATACTGAATAAGGCCCATTGCCCGCTGAGGTGTACAGTAAATGTTGTGTCAGCATGCTTTGCTCCACTATAAGAACAGAGAAATAAACAGGGAATCAAACCCATGGCATCAGTCCTATGAGCCAGTAACGCTAGCCAATATACTGTCCGTGCTGCTCATTGTATCAGAGTGAGGGAGGTGAAAGCCCTGATTGTCATGTTTTACTATTGATCCCGAAAACTCATGGTGTGCAATTCTGAGCAGGATAAGGGACAGGCAAAATGGCCCTACAATATATAGGAAAGAACGATTGGCTTATACATGAACGGTTAGTTTCAAAAGATCTTCAAGGAGCAGCCATTTCTGTTCTCCATAATGAAAATTAAGAGACCCAGTGTTAACTATGTGAAATGTAGGATTCATAGGCAAAGAGGTTTTACATTTACTAAAACGAAATTTAAAGAAGTTTAATTAAATTATTCTGGAAATGGAAATTCGGATAAATTACTTGTGTTAGCAGTGGCCAAGGTCATTTACTTGTAAGCCCCTCCAAAGATGGAAACTATGCCTTCCCCAAGTCTCTTCAAGAGCTTTCTTTAAGACTATGAACAGAGAGAGAAATCTGCATGACATGGGTCAGAGTGCGTCAGACTTTGGGAAACAGTCGTTCGGTTGACACAACTAGGTTGAAATATATTGACCACTGAAGGTCGACAGGCCTTAGAATGACACAGACGAAAAGGTAGACATGGCTAAGGTCATACTTGCCTACTTTTCAAAACTAGTTTCAGGGAGATTAAGAGCCGAGGGGGCGTGTCATGCTCCACCCAAAAGGTGTGTCTCGTTCCATATATGGAAAGATTGTCAAAAGAGATTGTGAACATGGCACCTAGAAGCGTGGGTGTGTGAGGAATCTGTGCATAATCTTTTAAAATGAATTATATCCAAATGTAGATGATCCCCAAAGCAGTTAGTAAGAGCTGCTATATTTGCTAAAGTGCTGGGAAATGGTGCTGATTCAATGTAAATGTATCTTTCTCTCATTCCTTTTTTCCCCAAAAGTGTAATTTTTTCCCCACAGTGTAATGTGGGCTAGGTGAAATGAGGGAGATTGCTAGAGTAATCAGGGAGAGAGGGAGATTGCTGCTATTTCAGGGAGTCTCCTGCATAATGCAGGAGGGTAGGCAACTATGGCTAAGGTCGGCAGGGTCATAAATTAGGTTGACATAGGGAAGGTCGATAGTCAAATGGTTGTTGACATGGGTTTTTCACTTTTTTTAGCCGACATGTGCCAATAGGTGGTATTTCATGCATGTAGACCAGTGGTGTCACACTCATGGCCCTCCAGCTGTTATGGAACTACATGTCCCAGCATGCCCTGCCACAGTTTTAGCAATCCATTATATAAAATTTGTGGCAGGGCATGCTGGGACATGTAGTTCCACAACAGCTGGAGGGCCATGAGTTTGACGTCACTGATGTAGACCATTAAAAAACAAAAAACATTTAAACCAGACTGTTTGAATTGCAAAAAAATATTTGGACTGCAAAGGGTTAAATGACTTCATTATTACATGCAGTGGTGGCTCCAGGTTAGGGTACAACACAGTAAAAATGTCAAATAGGGAGGGCCCCACTAACTTCCACTACAACAGCTGCTAAACATTGACTCAATAACAGTTGGTGGGGCTCCCCTATTTAAACGTTGGGCTGTGCTGCAGCCTCCCCTCTGGATCCGCCATTTACATGTGACTTTATAAATGATGTACGGTGTACAGATATCAAATTTTACTTGAAATGATCAAAACAAATGTCTCTGCAACTTTTATGGCAATTGTGAAATGGAAATAAAAATAACGAACATCGCAACGTATACCGAGAACCACTGTGTGCAGCGCCTTTATGTTGCATATATAAATCAGACCTTCCATTTTTTGTTATTTATTTTTACAAAATGCTATTTTCTGGGAATACTTCTAGTTTTGGCCTCAGCATTACATTTGGGGAGGGGCTAATCAGTTGTACTCAGTATGCAGCCTTTTTTATTATTGAACCAAAAATCTATTTGCTAAATATTGAGCGTTAAAAAGAGTATGAAACAGAGCGAATATAATTCCTTTTACTTCATTTCCATCTATTGATGTATACATTATATTACTAAGTGTGCCCTACAGCCAATATCCTAAACATGTAAACAGGATATCCTATTCATAAAGGAACCAAGGGCCTTATTTTGGTTCATTCTTTCTGACAAAATCCTTCTTAGATGGGCAAAACCATGTGCACTGCAGGGGGGGCAGGTGTTACTTGTGCAGAGAGAATTAGATTTGGGTGGGGTTTTACTTCAAAGTGAGATCTATATTGCAGTGTAAAAATAAAGCAGTCAGTATTTTCCCTGCACAGAAACAAAATTACTTACCCAAATCTAATTCTCTCTGCACATGTTACATCTGCCCCCCCTGCAGTGCACATGGTTTTGTCCATCTAAGAAGGATTTTGTCAGAAAGAATGAACCAAAATAAGGCCCCATGAACCAAGCAATTTCCAATATTACATGGCAGGAATAGGAATTACTCTGCCAGTATGCTGCGGCCCAATGCAGCTGGTAAGGCAGGCCATGGCCTAGCACAGCTGAAAGCACAGAGCACAATCTATGCCGAGTAAGCACCAAGCCCCACATGAGATAATCCAACGGCAAGAGCCAATTAACATGTTAAATAAAGAATAGCTCCAATCTCCATGGCATATAAAGGAGATTTCTGTCCCAAAAAACTAAATACAATATAGTCAATCAAGTTTGGATCTCATAAAAACAAACAACTGGAAGTCTGTCAGACAAAATTAGCAATCTGTTTGGTAAAATTTAAAATGATCAATGGTACGGGGTCTCACGGGAGGAATTTATCAGTCATTGCATTGTGTGTCCTTTAAATGAAGTGTCTTCTCTGCCATCTGCCTCTCCAGTCATATCAACGGCCTGTACACTTACACCACAAGGAATACACCATTCATGCATTCAGGAACAGTGGCGTCTTAAATTGTCCGCTGTGTTTTATACCTTGTATTGCACACGTTTTGGGTTCCAAGAGGTCACTGTGTACACACGGTGCGATTGTGTGTGTACACGGTGACATCTTGATCAGTGATATAGTCAAAATCAAATGAACATCGCGCTCCGGTTTAGTGTAAGCCGAACAGTAAAATAGACTGTACAGGCAAGACTATATAGTCCAGTTCTGCACTATATAGTCCAAATCTAATTCATACTTCATACTTGCTTGCCGTTTGATTTGATCCCAATGTAATCATGATCGAATTGCAAGCAAAATTGCACCTATCATAAATGAGGATGTCACTAATGGGGTTTACACATCGGCCGATCAGACAGCCGCAGGGGGGGGGGGGGGGGGGGGGCTGCATTGGGCAGCATGATACTGCTTTTGATATAGCAGATCAAGGGCCAGATGCACTAAGCTTCAAAAGTGATAAAATGGAGAGTGATAAACAGCCAGCCAATCAGCTCCTGCCTGACATTTTTCAGTCTGTGACATGGCAGGTAGGAACTGATTGGCTGGTGTTTTATCACTCTCAATTTTATCACTTTTGAAGCTTAGTGCATCTGGCCCCAAAGCAGAAGTATGACTTGCCTGCACAGTCTGGCCAGAGATGGTTGCTGATAAAAAAGAGACTCTCTGCCAGTGAAACAGCTGATGACAGGGGCATGGAGAATGCTCCTGCAACCTCCCCATGGGAATATTGTCAGTAAGGGCCTTATTCTAGTTCACTCTTTCTGACAAAATCCTTCTTAGATGGACAAAACCATGTGCACTGCAGGGGGGCAAATGTAAAATGTGCAGAGAGAATTAGATTTGGGCAAGTTATTTTGTTTCTGTGCAGGGTAAATACTGGCTGCTTTATTTTACACTGCAATGTAGATCTCACTTTGAAGTAAAACCCCACCCAAATCTAATTCTCTCTGCACAAGTAACATCTGCCCCACCTGCAGTGCACATGGTTTTGTCCATATAAGAAGGATTTTGTCAGAAAGAGTGAACTAGAATAAGGCCCTAAGCGACAATATCCCTGCGACATAGGCTACAATCGCCTCGTTTGAAAAGGGCTAAGTCACAGACAAATGCACAAGTCTGGCAACTTAAGCCCCGTGATTAAGGTGCGATTCTATCTAGAATCGGTGGAGATATGGTCCCTGAGCAACCAGATCCCCATGCGTATGGGGCGACTGTCACCGGGAGCGTGCTCCTGCGGCATCCCATGGAGCAGCAGGTCGTAGGCGGCGGCCAAAATCATATTGCTCCGTGTGTACACCGCTTAAGAAGGAACAAGAGGGATGGATTGAACAAGCACATACCAGTAATGTATCTGAGGAAGAACATTTGCTAGCTATGCAATCAAGTACTCACCGAAAAACATTCAACCAATGTACAGTCCTGATCAAATCAAAACGCTTAACGAATGTATGGAAACAGATCATTAGCTAAGGACATTGAGGCTTCTGGCCACTTAATTACTTGGGCCTTCATTTAAGTTTGACTTAGACAATATTGGGCATCACATATTGATTTTTTCATATTATGGAGTACATATTTATTTGTGTGACGTGTTTGTATTATTCTAACATGAACCCTGGCAAAGAAAACAATGTGTTACCCGACTAACTGAGGGGGTGGATCAGATCACAGACAATATCTAGATCGTTACTGACAAAAGGTCAACATGCTCTATGTCGACACAAGCAAAATGTTGACATGGAAAAGGAGGACATGAGTTTTTGTCTTATTTTGGTGTTAATGAGTATAGTGTTCCCGCTAGGCTATTTTAGCGGGGTACTGCGCCCTGCCCAATTTTTAAAGGACAAAATGCGCCTTGCCCCTGTAGCAGCGCCCCGCTAAAAGAGCCTGCAGCCTGTCCCCGCCGGTGTGCATGGGGAAGCCCAGCGCCACCATAGATGGCGATGCCCGGTGCTACCTCGGAAGCTTAGAGTCTTCGGCGGGGCCAGACCCGTCCCCTTTCATGACGGCGGCTGGGCCCGCCCCTTTTAGAGACCGTGGCCCGGCCATGCCCCTTTCGTAACAGCGGCCCGCTAGAGCTCCTAGAAGGAACACTAGAGTATATAGGTCCTCAAATAGTATACTGCTTTACTCACTATACGTTTGGGTCAGGTGCCTTGGTCTGCTACTGCTGCGCTCGGAACACTTTTCCATTCCCAAATGGAGTCCACGTGGATGGTAAATCATGAAAAAAAAAGTCCCCCCCCCCAAAAAAAAGGTGTAAACCCTCATGTTGACCTTTTCATGTGTCAACAATTGCCACGTCGACATTTATCAATATCGCCATGGTCTTGGAGCCATCTAGATACCCCATTTTAAGGCTTCACCAAGACAAATTTGGGAAAATTCCACATTTCCCCCATGCACGGATATAATAATATACAATTTACAGTATGTATCAGCGGACTTCCCACAGTTCCCTACAATCATGTTGACAGTTTCCTTTCAAAGACTTCACTTAACATGCAAAATGCCTGTGAGGGCTAAAAGACTAGGCAGAGAAAGATCAGCTGATCCTATTAAATTAGACCCAGTAGGATGTGAATCGTATGAAACTACGGCCACTCTGTAAAACAAAATGTTGAATAATATGAAAGTATGATCACACAAAGGCTTCCAGCAAAATCTGATGTGACACGACAGCTGTGGGGAAGGTTTTACAGGCTAATTAACTACTAATAACAGGAAGCTCAGTGGGGTACAATGCGTACAAACCAGAAATTACAAGCAGGGCTGTGATGTGCCTTTAAAATGACAGATGCTATGTCTCCCTCACAATCAATGGCGATTACTTATTCTGCAGCATGAGGATATTTTACTACTGTGAAAAAAGTAGGCAGAATGAAGTGAATCAAAGCCAAAATTATACTGCTTCAAGATCTAGATCTAGGATATCTAGTTACAAAATAAGAAAAATTATGTTAAAAAAACAACAACAAAAAACAAAACAACTGGACATGTATGGTAACCAATAATTGTCACTTCTGCCTACAAGGAAACCCTCCCCACTTCTGGCACGTGCTGCCCTCTCATTCCTCAGTAGTTCTATATCCACATGGATGTCCCAATGTTATCTAAAGCTCCACAGGTCTAAAACTGAATTTATGTGACCTCCTTAGTAAACAAATATCCTTCATTGTCAATACTATTTCCTCAGTGCATGATGCCCTGCTGTCATACCGGACTCTACACTCTGTTTTATTCCTTACATCCAAGGTAAGATGTATTATTTTGTGTTACAGGGGCATAGTAATGTGCAGATACCGCTTCTCCCCCCATGTTTTACTGCAGGGATGTGTGTTCAATAAAAGGGCAATGCGATACACAAGATAGCATGCAGATATGACAGGCCATGTGTGAACGGTCAGTAGCACTATCGATTTTGCCGGCTGCAGTTGTGTTTCCCATCACCACAGAATGGGCAGCTACAGTATGTCCCTGACTGCGGCGGATGTGGGCTTTCAGGTTACATAGGAAATATTATGATAGCAGAGAGTTCTCATGCATGCCCGGTGGAGCCAGCTGGGGGAGAAGACACAGGGCACCAGCACTAGGCTGATGCGCTGTGGGTTAGCAGGGATTGTCAGAGGGCAGTTTCCACTCGGTGCTACTGCTTTGCTTCGGAAAAGAAGCAAAGCAGAGAGCACTAGACCAGCACGATGTGTGTGGATATAGAACACCTCCCCATAGTCCCTATCCCAGTGCTCTTCCCTTTATGTTGGAAATATTACCAGACTATTCCATTTGTGTACCCAAGCTGCTACAAAAACTATTAGCAACTCTTACATCATTTCCCGCATTGACTACTGCAACAAGGTTTTATGCATGTCCTGTTTTCATTTGCGCATCACTGCAGAGCATTGCCCGAAATACATCTCCAATAATAACAATTCCGCCAACTTCTTTCAATCATATCTCCCAACATTCTAATATAGGACCCCAGGATATCTTGTGCCTGATATAGCACACCCCCTCCCTTTGGGGATGTGACCAGGGCCCTTATTCTGATCGGTGCGGCCCGATCAGAATATGCGGCCGCAACCGTGCAGGCGAATCCCCGCCTTCCATACGGATCGCCACCTGCCGTCCGTACGCGGATATGTGGCGATCCGCATGAAATTGGACGGGGATACGCCTCCTCCATGGTGGGAGCAGCCCCTGCATTCGATGGTCGCCGAACATCGAATGCAGGGCCGCACGCTCCACCAGGTCCCGCAACACAAGACCACACGGACACTTGTCCGTGTGAAATCTTGTATGGGGGCGGGCAGCTGACATCCGGCGATGTCAGATGCCCGCCCCGTACCCACGCGTCACGGCCTCATTACCATGCATACGCCCTGCGTTTGCATGGGAACGCCCATGAAACGCGGGGCGTATGCATAGGGTAATGAGGATAAGTAGCCCCTCACGCCCCTCTACGCCCCCTGTGCGGCGTATAGAGAATCCTTGCGGCGAATTCGCCTGCACATGCGCAGAGTGACCTCTGCACATGCGCAGTAGATAAACATCGGCGGCCCATACGCAAGCGGGAATATCCGCATCGATCAGAATAAGGGCCCAGGAGTCACATCACCATATTTCTGCTGCTAAGAATCTCTAAATAGGAGTAGTGTAAGGCCAGTCACTGGCAACTTCGCTGAGTGTATAAATCCCCAAAGCAGCAGCTTACTATTATATGTGATAATAAGTGGCGGGTGGGGGGGGGGAGATTAGGATCAGGGGGCTCTGTGGAAAAAAATAAATTGCAGAGTATGTAGTAGTATAAAGTTGGAAGCACAGGGGAGGGGTAAACCTAGACGGTGTAACGGATGCTCCGGATGGTAATGAAATAACCAGTGCCCCCTATGATAATAAAAAGATCTCATGCACCCATTAATAATGAAAGAACTCATGCCCCCATTAATAATAGAAGGACTTCTGTACCCATTAGTAATAAAAGAACTCAGGCCCCCATTAATAATAAAGGAACTCATGTCCCCACTAATAATGAAATAACTAACCTTCCATTAATAATGAAATGAACTGATAGCCTGCACAAATCATAAGTGGTTGTTGCCACTACACACAGACAAAACCGAAAATGCTGCACCAATAATGCAATAACCGCTTACCACACCTAAAAAAAATATATGTTCTGAGTAGCCAATCAGCAGGACTCTATTGTGCCTTACAGGCAATCTAAACCATAACATCATTCAATGTGTGATGATTTTTTTTACTTTTTCCCCCATTAATGAAAACATCCAGCCATCCATTCCCAATACCGTGACACTTGCATGTCACGGCTACTTTTACTCATACTGGGGCAGATGTATTAAGCCTGGCAAAGAGATAAGCTGGAGACAATGCACCAGCCAACCAGCTGTGTTTGAAATATGACAGTTGGGAGCTGATTGGCTGGTGCATTATCTCCTTCCACTTTATCTCCACTCTATCTCTTCGCCGGGCTTAATACCTTTGCCCCACTGTACTTTAACCGAGCTTTCCTTGCATATTACCTGTACTTTCAATGATGCTACTGGATGGCAATCCTTGTTACCGTGCAGCAATGAAAACACAGTAACCACGTTATTAGCTGGATGCCAGAATTAGCTGTTCAAAGCTAATTTTATGGCATCCTCATCCCTCTAATTTAACTAAATAGTGAAAATCATAGTAGAGCACACACCTCATCTCAGTAGACACTAAACATTAATTACTGGTTTCTGAAGAACTTTAGAATCCAAGTTGTTGTAAAATGCAAGTTAACAACAATGCCATAAATGAAGTTCAACAACTTTATTTTGCTTACTAGTATACCACCATACACAGCACTATGGATATAAGGAATTTGGTACTCACCGATAATTCCCTTTCTCCAAGGCAGCAGGGGACACTGCAGTCTTCACGTATGGGATAGAGTTGGTGTACTGGAGGAGTCGGCACTTTAAGAAAGTTTAATCATGGCTGGCTCCTCCCCCCTCTATCCCCACCAGACCTCAGTCTTAGAAAAACTGTGACCGTGAGGACGAGGTAATAGGGCAGACCGACCGATAGGAGGAGGAGAATGCTGAAAGTTATAGGACTGAACAGACGTTAGTCAACAAACAAACCAAGAAACATATATATAAATTTAAATACCAAACACACTATTATTGTGTAACAAAGGCAAACATTATTTGCAAACTACTCAACATGTAACATGGCAGGAAGACTAGCGCTGGGAGGGCGTGCAGTGTCCCCTGCTGCCTTGGAGAAAGGGAATTATCGGTGAGTACCAAATTCCTTATTTCTCCCTCGGCCAGCAGGGGACACTGCAGTCTTCACGTATGGGAATAATACCAAAGCACTACTCCCGGGTGGGAGAGCGCTGGGATTCCTGCAAAACTGCTCTGCCAAAGGCCGTTTCTGACCTAGCAAAAGTATCGAATTTATAGAATCGGGCAAATGTGTTAGAACCTGACCAGGTGGCCGCCCTACATACCTGTGATAGGGAGGCCCCTCTTGCTAAGGCCCAAGAAGCGCTTACGGATCTGGTAGAGTGTGCGGTAATTCCTGCCGGAACTCCTAGATCTGAATGAAGGTAAGCTGCTTTAATAGTCAGACAAATCCAGCGCGCTAGAGTTTGCTTGGACGCAGGCCATCCCTTGCGCTCAGCAGCATAGAGGATGAAAAGACAGTCTGTTTTCCTAAAAGGCGCCGTCTTTGCTAGGTAAATACGTAAAGCCCTCACTGCATCCAAAGATGCTGAATCTTCCTTGAAAACAGGGATGACAATAGGCTGGTTTAGATGAAAAGTGGAAACCACCTTGGGGAGAAAAGAGCGATTGGTCCTCAATTCAGCTCTGTCGTTATGAATGATAAGAAAAGGAGGGCGACAGGATAAGGCCCCTAATTCTGAAACCCTTCTAGCCGAGGCCAATGCTAGGAGCATAAGGGTCTTCCATGTGATATGTTTTAGGTCTGCTGAATCTAGAGGTTCAAAAACGTCTGATTTCAGAAAACTGAGGACCAAGGACAAGTCCCAGGGCTCAGTGGGCGAGACAAAAGGGGGTTGAAGTCTCAACACCCCTTTTAGGAAAGTTTGTATTTCTGGTATGACAGCTAACCTACGGTGGAAGAAAACCGATAGCGCTGATAATTGTACCTTTAGCGAAGCCAAACGCAATCCTTTTTCCAGACCTACTTGGAGGAATTCTAACAATCTGGACAACTTAAAAACTGCTTTAGGGAACTTGTGTTTTTCGCACCAGCATATGTAACTCTTCCAAATTCTGTGGTAATGGGCTGCAGTTACACTCTTTCGAGCATGGAGCATCGTCGGTATAACCTTTGAAGGAATGCCCCTTCTTTTTAGCAATTCGGCTTCAACAGCCAAGCCGTTAAATGCAGATGATGTAAGCTTGGGTAGACGAATGGCCCCTGTTGGAGTAGGTCTGGACGTTTTGGCAGAGGCCAAGGGGGTTCTACCAGCAGGCTCCTGAGGTCGGAGTACCACGACCTCCTTGGCCAGTCCGGAGCTATTAAGATTACAGATGTGTGCTCCCTCTTTATCTTTTTCAGAACTCGTGGAAGAAGTGGGAATGGTGGAAATATGTACACCAGGCTGTAGTTCCACTGTATCGACATGGCGTCTACTGCCACTGCTGCAGGGTCCATGGACCTGGCACAGTAAACCGGAACCTGATGGTTTAGTCTGGAGGCCATTAAGTCTATTTGGGGGGTCCCCCAGCGCAGAGTCAGTTGGAGGAAAACCTCCGGATGCAGGGCCCACTCCCCCGGGTGAAAGTCTTGGCGACTGAGGTAGTCTGCTTGCCAATTCTCTACCCCCGGTATGAAGATTGCCGAGAAGTCTGAGGCATGAGCTTCCGCCCATTCCAGGATTGGGCGGACCTCCCGCATGGCAGCTCTGCTCCTGGTGCCTCCCTGGCGATTTATATAAGCGACTGCCGTCGCGTTGTCCGACTGAATCCTGATTGCACGTCCGCGCAGAATACTGTGGGCTTGTAACAGAGCCAGTCTGATGGCCCTCAATTCTAGGATGTTGATAGGGAGCCTCGCCTCTTGCTCTGACCACCTCCCCTGGAAGGTGTGGTCTAGCGTTACTGCCCCCCAGCCCCGGAGGCTGGCATCCGTTGTAACCATGGTCCATGTACAAGGCCTGAAACTGCGCCCCTGTAGTAGATGAGGAGTGTGGAGCCACCACAGAAGAGACGAGCAAGCCTTCTGAGAGAGTGTAATTCTCTTCTGAATCTGAAGGTGTGAACCCGACCACTGTAGTAACAGATTCTCTTGAAATGTTCGGGAGTGGAATCTGCCGTAGGGCAGAGCTTCGAACGAAGCCACCATTAGTCCTAACAGCCGGGTACACAGGTGGGCCGAGACCCTCCGTGCCTGTAACACCTGTCTCACCCTTGTTTGTAACGTCCTTATTTTGTCCATTGGTAAAAATACTCTTTCCTCGACTGTGTCTAGGATAAGGCCGAGAAATTGCAGTCTTTGTGATGGATTGAGTTGTGATTTTTTGAAATTCACTATCCATCCATTTTGTACTAGAAAGCTGCAAGTTTGGATAGCGTCCGCTACCAACTGTTCTTGACTTTGCGACTTCAGGAGAAGGTCGTCCAGGTATGGGATGATGGTTATACCCTGGAGGCGAAGAGCTGTTATCATGGTTGCCATTACTTTTGTAAACACCCGAGGGGCGGAGGAAAGGCCGAAGGGGAGTCCTCTGAATTGGAAATGGCGGTCTTGTATCGCAAATCTGAGGAACCTCTGATGTGGTTCCCAAATTGGGATATGAAGGTACGCGTCTTTGATGTCTAAGGAAAGGAGAAATTCTCCCTTTTCCAAAGACGCCACTACGGAACGGATTGACTCCATTTTGAATTTGTGGTAATACACAAATTCGTTTAAGTGTTTTAAATTTAGGATTGGGCGTACAGAACCGTCCGGTTTTGGCACTACAAAGATGCTTGAGTAATACCCTGTGCCCTGCTGATGAGGAGGAACCGGGATAATTACTCCTGACGATATGAGGATCTGGATGGCTCCGCATAAAGCCAATCTTGCCTCTGTAGAGGATGGGAGTCCTATTGGGAAGAAAGTTTTTGGAGGCGGAGTGGTGAACTCTAGCCTGTAACCCTGCGAGACTATCTGAAGTACCCATGCATCCTTGCAATGAGTTTTCCACGTTTCTGCAAAAAGTAACAGTCTGGCGCCCACCTTGGGATCCCCCAAGTGAGCGGGAAGCCAGTCATGCCACTGGTTTGTCAGTGGGCTTGGGGTCTCTGTGAGAGGAGGTGGCAGTGGCCTGTGCAGGTCTGCCTCGGCCTCTGCGTCCCTTGAAGGAGGAGAAACCACCTCTTGAGCGACCCCTGAAACCTGAAGTCCCTCGAAAGGAACGAAAAGTAGGGTTAACAAACTGCCTTTTTGGCGCGGGCGCTGAGGAGGGGAGGAATGCAGATTTTCCCCCCGTGGCCTGGGAAATAAGCTTGTCCAGTTCCGGCCCAAACAGGTTTTCTCCCAGGTATGGGAGTGCCTCTACGGCTTTTTTAATTTCTGGCTCCGCCTGCCAGGATCTGAGCCAGACAGTGCGTCTGGCCAGGACGGCTGAAGCCGAGGCCTTTGCCGCTAGGATAGACACATCTGATGCTGCTTCTCCTACATACGTAGCAGCGTCTCTGATGCACTCTGCCAAGGCTAATAACTCCTCTCTAGGAGTATTTTGTTCCAAACCCCTAATTAGGTCGCCCGCCCAATTCTCCATTGCTCTGGTCACCCAAGAGGAGGCGAGGGCTGGACGCATAATCACCCCCACTGTAGTGTAAATGTTCTTTAAAGAACCATCCAGGCGCCTGTCTGGGGCCTCTTTTAGGGACACAGCCCCCGGAATGGGGAGAGTAGTCTTCTTTGAGAGGCGGGATAAAGAGACGTCAGGAGTGGGAGGAGTCTCCCATTTTGCCCTGGATTCCGCTGAGAAAGGATATAAAGAATTGAATCTTTTTGACATCTGAAACTTTTTGTCAGGGGTTTTCCAGACTTTAAAGAGGGGATTGTCCAATTCCTCTGAGTCTGGGAAAGTTAACGTTTGCCTCTGTACCCGTCCAAAGATGGATACTTGTGAGGGAGCCGCTGTATCGGCTATATTGAGGGTAGAACGAATCTCTCTTATAAGCCCCTCAACGCCCTGGGCGTCCTGATCATCTTGATCATCAGCTACAGGGTCCTGATAAGGATCATCAGCATAAATGTCAGCATCATCTAATTGTGCCTGTACATCTTCATCGGGGACAAATAAAACAGATGCAACCTTCCTTTTCACCGGTCCCGGTGAAGAGGGCTTTGCCTGTGTGGAGGGTAATATAGCCTGCTGTATAGAATCCACAGTAGAAGAGAGCTGTGTTAGTTGAGATTGAAAAACCTCTCTTTCCCTCTTAGATGCTGCTAATTCAGCAGTGAGGTTTGTTAAAACCGTCTGCCATGTATCAGGCATCTGATTAGGAGGCTGAGGTACAGGAGACTGTATGCGCACAGGGGCCTGAGGTACAGGTGATTGTATGCGCACAGGGGCCTGAGGTACAGATGTCTGTATGAGCACAGGCACCTGTGTAACAGCGTAGCATGTCTCACAAAGGGAAACACCCTTTTTGTGTTGGGTATACTGATCCCTGCAGCTTTTGCATGTGTATACCTTCTGAGCTGCCTTGGAAGAGGTAGCCTTTCCTGCCATAGTACATGCAGTTTATATAACAGACAATATAGTGTTAAAACCACACACACACAGTCACAGGCAGACAGTTATCACCCACAGGATAGGACGTATAAGTCCGAGGCCTGGCTTCAATAGGGAGAGAGGAGCCACTACCCTCCCAATTGACGTTTCAGATAACTGAAAACCCCAACAGAAGTAATCCCCTTATGACTCACAGTACCCCTGTGATCTCCGGGGAGAACGCTGAGCGGTGCGAGCAGGGACTGGAGAACCAGGTCTGCAGGCGTACGATGGAGATGCTGGAGCTGCGTGTCGGCTGAGAGCAATGGCGCCCACCGCGAGGAGAGAGACAAGCTCCGCCCCTCACGCGCGCGTGTTTTTCGCGCCGCTCACGGGCGGTACTTTTGAAGCAAACAGCCTCAGCCCTCCATGTCAGCGCTGCGAGCACTACGTGCTGCAGGCTGACAAACGCTCTCCTTTCTCGGCCAGCGCGTTCCGACTGGCCGCCCCCCTGCATGGCGCACAGCGCCGCTTACCCGACCGGTAGCCTTCCTGGAGTGCGGGGGGATGAGCCCTGGACCCGTAACGCATAGCCGCATGCAGCTGCGGCGGGTCCCCTGAACGGCTGTTCAGGTGGCTTGGGTACCGGAGGAAGCACTGCGTGCAGTGTCGACCGGACCCCTCCAGGATCCCACGAAGCAGGCAATCGTGCCTGTCTCTTGTAGTAAAAAAAAAAAAAATTAATTAAAAATTAAAAGGTAAACTTAGGTCTCCATAGGGAGACCCTGCCCAGGAGACTGACTCCTCCGGGCACTTTTTCTAAGACTGAGGTCTGGTGGGGATAGAGGGGGGAGGAGCCAGCCATGATTAAACTTTCTTAAAGTGCCGACTCCTCCAGTACACCAACTCTATCCCATACGTGAAGACTGCAGTGTCCCCTGCTGGCCGAGGGAGAAATATACTGTAGCACTGGTTCCCAAACTTTTTTAAATCCTGGCACCCTAGAGTATTAGCATTATGTCATGGCACCCCTAGGATAAAATGTTTAAAACTAAAAACTGCATAAATAACCTATACACCTTGCAAGAAGTCTCCCCAGACCCCACAAAGTAATGCCCAGCATAAAGGTGCCAGCTGATTCTATTGAACCTTTTCTCTGCATTGAGAGAAAGCATAATCAATCAGGACTTCTGTGAATTAATTGTATGGGGGAGGCTGATGACAACCCTCCTAGTATGGCCACTGGCCTGCCTGCCAAGGACAAAAGCCATTTAATCACAATGCACTACTGGGGCCTTCACACGTAGCGATGTCAGGCCATTTTCTGAGCGATGTTACTACTTCACTCAGTGCCCACATCGCTCCGTGTGTAGAGGCATGGCAATTGCGTTGCTCAGCCCCGGTGGTCACTATGGCCCTGGTGATAAATATCCAGTGTGCTGGATAAATCAAGTTAATCTTCGGGGCCCTGACAGATCGCTCAGCACACAGCGCTGGCATATCGCTCAGCAAACTCTCTGCGTGCGTAGGGCCCATTACAGTGATAGCACATCCATGTTCAATGGTAAGATGCACAACATCGAGCACACTTAGGAGGGTCTAGCCAGCTGATTATGGTCCTCACATAGGGCCTTATTCTAGTTCACTCTTTCTGACAAAATCCTTCTCAAATGGACAAAACCATGTGCACTGCAGGGGGGCAGATGTAAAATGTGCAGAGAGAATTAGATTTGGGCGAGCTATTTTGTTTCTGTGCAGGGTAAATACTGGCTGCTTTATTTTTACACTGCAATATAGATCTCACTTTAAAGTAAAACCCCACCCAAATCTGATTCTCACTGCACAAGTAACATCTACCCCACCGGCAATGCACATGGTTTTGTCCATCTAAGAAGGATTTTGTCAGAAAGAGTGAACTAGAATAAGGCCTAAAGTATTTGTGTATGTAATCCAGGGTTATTATATTTTTCAGAGAGATCATGGAAAACCATTTCTTGTGGCCTTGGTGTAGGGTACAGCTCTAATAATTACATTACCCCTGATCACTGCTATGTGCACAGCCTATAAAAGCGCACACAAAGCTCAAACAGAGTTTGCTGTGCAGCAGACTATAATCTCATTATCAATGTACGGGGGATAAGGACAGGCTTATCATTTTAATACCAGAGACATTACGGAACAGAAGTATACCTGGCTGGATCATGATCAGAGCATATGCTGGGGAATATGCAAACACATACAGTATCCCGGGAGAGTGCTCAAAAAATTCCTATCTATTCTGGTGTGGACTTTAATCATAAAGGATTGGAAGTATAGGCTTTGCAGTGGGTCTTTAATATGCCAGCCATCAAACAATCAGAGCTTTAAATACCTCTACCCATTCTAGGAAGCTTGGACCGCTGCAGATGACATTAAAGTCAATCATAAACTTTATATATTTTTTATAGTAAAAATAACCATAAAATGACACAAAATGGCTAGTGTCTGCTCACATAGAAGTAATGGGATATTTCCCCCTCCTTGATGCCATACTGCAGCAATATAAAGAGTAGAGATTTCAGTAAAGAACCAAGCAGTAGATTATAGCTTTTTTTTCTAGCAACACGCTAATAATGCTAGACCATACTTGGCCATTGTCCACATAAGTACTGCAGTGATTCCATCTGCCATGGTTACATCCGTTACATTTTTGACATTCTTGTTCCTGATGTCCTGCAGTTAACTTTGTTTCATGGATAACATTTCTGCAGACACAATCTGCAGGATATAAGGGGTAAGGATTTGGGGGCTTGGACTAAACACACTTACGCCCTGTACACACGGGACGACGGAGGAGCTGGTGCTGAGCATCGTGCGGATCGCTCAGTGCACATTGCTGCACACACCACGCTGCCCCCGTGTGTGCGGAGCGATCCATGCAGAGCAGCGTTTTGCCTATGCTAATAGGCAAAACACTGAGATCTCATCAGGATAGACAGTGCATGCACTGTCTACTCTGAGGGCAATGGCGAACCACGGGACTAAGCATCACCATCGCTATACCCTGTACACACAGAGTGTTCCGGGCTTACTTTCTAAGCAATCTAGTCTGATCACTTAGAAAATAGCCCTGTGTGTATGGGCCTTTAGTCTAAACATACTGAGGAGCTACCATGCTGAGACTTGTAGTTCCACACAGGAACTATATAATATAATTTGTATGTACAAAGCCACAGTTCAGATTTGGACGCATGGCTGCCAGCATGTATGAGGCGTTACTAAGTGAAACAATTTGTTGTTCACAGGGACCTCACACCTTAGAAAATTGAGGTCGTACTCCACTGTTTGTGGGTCCCATCACATATGATGGGGATTGAACGCCGCAACTGGGGCAGTGTAGGGGGCAGGTAGCAATTAGAGAAGAGAGTGTTAAGGGCAAGCCGCAGTTGGTATAGATATGAAGTAAAAAAGAAATTATAGGGATCCACCCCAAAGCATTTTCAGCTGAGGGCTCTTGCAACTGGAACTAGTTCTAAAAATATGGTGGGCATTAACAAGTAGATGTGACTATGCAAAAAGATGCATCCATATCAGGCCCTGCATTATTATTATTATAAATAGATTTTCTTTTTCCCCATTGCCTAGTAGCTTATCCTGTGTGAGAAGTCAGAACTGCAGTGTACTGCCGTACGGAGTCATCATCTTTCACAAATGTATCAGGAATGTGTCTGACTAGTCCGCCAGCAACTGGCAAATGTGACAGAGCAGACTTATCTCAATAAAATCATCACGTTTTCAACCGCAGTATGTTATTTTAGCAGTGGCAGTTCAGGAAAGTCTCACTGCAGCTGCCTGTAGACCACCTGTACAGCATTTGAAATTCACACAATTTTTTTTTACATTTTGGGGTGTATTCAATGCGGCCGGGGAGGTGATTAAACGTCTGGGATCACAGAAAACAAGCAATCCTCGCTGTTTAACCCCCGCGACAGCCGCTAATCCTATTCAAGGTTCTGGGGGAATCCTTGCTGTCGGAGGACGGCGAGGATTTCCCCAAACAGATAGGCTTGCGGCTAATGCAGGAAGTCCACTGCATTTAGCCGCACGGCTATCTGTTTTACCGGCCGCATACCTCGTTTCCCCCTCCCTCCAAATACTGACCGTGTGAACTGTGACAGCGAGCTGGCAGTTCGTCCTCCGCATTGAATACTGCCCTAAATCTTGTTTCAGTTACTGTTAATGATTGTGCTTGTGTTTGGAACCACCACAACACAACACAACTATTGATCGCGGTGTGAAATTTACTCTGGCTTTGTTTAATTTATTAATTTCTTTAAAAAAACATATAAAGGAGTGGACAATGAGACGCACAAGTTAGGCCAAATAATCTGTTGCTCAGCTCATTGCTCAATCTCATCTTATTGATGTATTAACAGTTTCTTATATACAGTAGCGCAGACATACTCCACAGCACTTTACAGAGAACTCACAGATTTTTCTATGCAGCTCTGAGGGACTGAAAAATCTGAAAGTTTAGCACTACTGTAAGTATGGCATATGGCTGCACTTACAGAACAAATTACCTTGTGTCTAATTGAAAGGACACTAGGGGGCATGATGGGGCATTTTGCATAATCATGGCCACTCCCCCTTTGAGCAATGCTTCGGTTCCTAGCATCAAAGGGTGTCTGTCAGGCATTGGTAAGGGGATTCACAATACAGATGTGAAAACATGGGAGAAAGAGCTGTCATATGCGTGGTGCACCTTATACAATTAGAATTAATAGAGAGCTTTTATTTTAATTGGATAAAACTGCGAAGTGTATAAAAGACAGTAGTGACTTATAAGTAGAATGAAAAATAAGGTGTGTTAAAAATAGGTGGCGAGAAAGTGGCAATCTTTATTAAAAATACAGAAACAAATTATAGTACACGGTCTGCTCGCCACCTATTTTTAAACACACCTTATTTTTCATTCTACTTCTAAGTACTGTAACGCGAGATGCCTGGCATGAATGAGCCAGCAGTTCCTGTGCAATCATACTAACATTAAGCATTCTTTTTTCTTCTTCACAAAAATGCATCTTATTTGTATTTATATATTTGCATGCACAAGCAGACTTTACTGATTAAAATTATGTGAAACAGGCCTATATTCTGTGTGTGAGCATTTTCTAGGAAAACACTAACGTATCACTTCATATGCAGATAAAGCTGCAGGTGAAACAGAATATAGTCATGCATCATATCATTTTAATCAGCAGAGTCTGCTTGTGTGTCTAATTAAAATAGTAGTGCGAATAAGACACATTTATGGAAAGAATGCACAAAAAGATGCCCGGTGTTACTAAATAACTGAGCGCAACTAGAAGGGCTGTTTAACATGACTGCAGCAAGGATGCAGGAGGACGCATCTGTAAATTTCCTAATCAAGCCTTTCACCTCCTAAGAAGGCGGATGAAAAGCAAGTATAAGGAGATAATCTAAATCACGTAACTGCTTTACAAATTTAGAGCCCTTTAAACTTGAAATAATTTATAGCAACCATTTGCCAGCATATGTGATTCACTAAATACATTAACCCCATTATGTATCATAAGAACATAATATAGTGTGAATGACATGATATGGGTGTGTACCTTTGGTTAAATATACTGTCTCTTAGCAAAACATTCCTTCCTCTATTTGTGTTCTTTGCTCTGTCTTTTTAGTACTCTAAAGTTAAAGGTTATTTGCAGCTTTTAGTTACTAGACTGTTTATTTTACCTGAATACTATTATAAACCTAAGTGGCATACACAAGGGGGCGATTTCAGCCCATTTGTAATAGATCTGACTACATCGCTTAGAAATGGAGCATTGATCGCTCTGTTTGTATGCCCTGCAGTGATGGCAATGCATGGACCCGCGCGTGTCCGATGCTTGCCGGCTAGATCGTGGGGCTTTGCTCAGCCTGATCGCTCAGCACACAGCATTGCTGGTGTACTGCGATGTATGCTGAGCGATCGTGCTTAAGCCCGTTGCTCAGTACGGAGGATGGCTTACCCCATGTGTATGGGGCTTTAGAATTACACAATTCTTTTCTGTCAACATGGTGTCAACAACAAATGCTGGCATTTACAAATTTTGACTTGGCTAAAAAGACCAAGTCAACATTTGTGAATGTCTGTATTTTTCTTGTTGACATGATGTCCATGATGACATTCAGAATGGAACGACATTCTAACCGGATACATTTTCTTCCAGATGCCCAGATAGTGCCACTATGTGCCATACTACGACCAGCAGCGTTCACCACATTGTGTGTTATAGAAATATTTATACTCACAGATATCAGTCACTACATAGTACACTAAAAATGTAATTGTGGGTAAATGCAGCCCTACACTTTAGCAACCTTCTATTTGCTGATAGCAGAATATGGACAAGAACAACAGAACTACTGGCTATTCGTTATTTAGCTATAGAATGATCGGTACTTGTGTATTTTGGCGGCGCCCATCGCATCGCATACCATAATGCATACGATGGTATGCGATGCGACGCGATATCGTACGATAGTGCACGATGGCATACAATTTTGAAATTGTATGCCATTGTACATGGCATACAATGCCATACGATGCGATTAAACATTGTATAAGCACCCTAATGGGTGCTTATACAATGTTAAGCACCCAAATGGGTGCTTACAATGTTAAATGCACCCCCACGCCACCCCCCACTATAAACGTGAACCCGAAGCGTGGCGAGCGCAGCGAGCCCGCGAGGGGCATCGGTACGCGTCCTACGACCTTTTCATACCCCCACTATCCACGTCGGCGTGGAGTTGAGAAGAGAATAGTGTGGCGAGCGCAGCGAGCCACCGAGCCCAAAGCGTGGCGAGCGCAGCGAGCCCCGCGAGGGGACGCGGATACCTGTGAAGCCCGCGAAGGGACGCGTTTACCTGTGAAGGTATCTGCGTCCGCTCGCCACGCTTCGGGCTCGGTGGCTCGCTGCGCTCACCACACTATTCTATTCTCAACTCCACGCCGACGTGGATAGTGGGGGTATGAAAAGGTCGTAGGACGCGTACCGCCGCCCTTTGAGGGCTCGCTGCGCTCGCCACGCTTCGGGTTCACGTTTATAGTGGGGGGGGGGGGGGTGGCGTGGGGGTGCATTTAACATTGTAAGCACCCATTTGGGTGCTCAAAAGCACCCTTTAGGGTGCTTATACGATTTTTGGTCGTATAGGGGCTCAAAATCGCGTCGCATCGCATCGTATGCCATCGGGTGCATGGCATGCGATGCGATCTGTTCGTCGTACGACGGACATCGGGGGCGCCGCCAAAATACACAAGTACCGAATGATCTGAAAACGGCAAACAGGAGACCCCTTTCTCATTACTGTCTCCTAGCAACATTGATTAGCTAGAAAGAAAAAATAGGTAAAGCACATTATACTCCTGAATGCACGGTCTCATAATGAACACCGCAGAGAATGAAAGCCAACTATGGTGGTGTTGATGACCAAAGGGGGGGGGGGGGGGGGGGGAATGATTGGGCTCTTGATGAAGTTTTAAGACACATTTCTGTCTAGGCCTCAGGGTCATTTAAAAAAAATATATATATATTGCACCTGCCCTTTTGGAAGAATTCCCACCTCACATTGGGGTCTATGTACTAGCACTCCACTTAGCATAGAGATAAAAGGTTGATATTCTCTAAAGCAGAAATGCAATAAAAACCCCGTTATCAGGGTTTTTACAGCATTTCTGTATGCTCCAATGGCCCTCCGCAGTAACAGTGCTGTGGAAGGAATCGCCAGCAATAGCTGGTGATTCCCTGTTGAAGCCTATGGGCTTCTTACCGCAGCGCTACTGTGAGGGATCCGTCACGGATCCCTCCCAGCATGCCCCCCGCCGTCCATGTCACTCTGCGCATGCACAGACGGACTCCCGGGTCCCTGACCCGGAAGTCCAGTGCCGGCACCGCATCGCAAGGGACAGCTCTTATCGCAAGAGCTGTCCCTTGTGTTAATAATCGCTTATGCGATTATTAAGAATGCGGTGCCCGGCGAAGGGGGGCGAAAATGGGCAGCGGATGTTAGAACACCCTGCCCAAAGCCACTTATGCTTCACCGAATGCTCCTGCAAATCAGGAGAATACTACTGCCGAGGATAGGGACCATTATGTCACTCGTCAATGGAAACAGCTGAAAACCCTCTCTCCCAAGGCCAGATGAACCAAGCTTCAAAACGTGATAAAGTGGAGAGTAATAAACATCCGGCCAACCAGCTCCTAACTACCATGTTATAAGCTAAGTAAAAAATAATAATAAAAAAAAAATAATACAGTTATTTATCACTCCCCACTTTATAATTTTTTGAAGCCTGGTGAATCTAGTCCCCAATGTACAGCAACTGCAGTGAAAAATATTTTTTTGTGAAAAAACGTTATTCACAATTGGGCAAAATTACAAAACTTCTCCAGTGAGCAGAGGCAGATAAAGCCACAAAGAGCAATTTTAGCGTTGAGAATAGCACTGCTCTTAGTAACACCTGGGACATTTGGTGCGGCCATAGGCGCCTATGGCATGGTTAGTATCCTAAATCGGATTTCTAGGTATATACTAGCTTAACACCAGTATTTATTTATTTATTAACAGTTGCTTATATAGCGCATACATATTCTGCAGCGCCTGTCCCAGTGGAGCTTACAATCTGTTCCCTACCACATGTACACAGACATTACAGGGTTGATTTGTTGGGAGCCAATTAACCTACCAGTATATTTTTGGATTGTGGGAGGAAACTGGAATACCCGGAGGAAACCCACGCAAGTACAAGGAGAATATACAAACTCCGCACAATTAGGGCCATGGTGGGAGTCGAACTCATGACCTCAGTGCTGTGACTGAGGCAGTAATGCTAACCATTACGCCATCCATACTCCCCCAGTATCAGTATGTACAGCCCTTTATTATTTAACCTTAAACCTGGTATACGGTGGATAACCGTAAACTTAAAATGTCATCTGATACACAAGTGATGGCTGGTATGCCTATAATTAGTTCTTAATTATATTATGTGATAAATCGTGAGGGATGAATTCTGCAAAACTTTCAAGAGAACTGTTTTTCCCTAATAATGAGCATAAATGTAAAAAAAAGGTTTCCTCATATGTTATAAATTGTGTGTCAACGTTAAGAACTGGAGCAGAACCAATACATTTCTAAGTAATACCAACATTAACAACTTTAAAATATCTCTTACCGGTTTTCCGTCTAGAGTGCACAGTCTCTTGACAACACCGGAGTCCAGCTTTATAGCATCTGTAATGTCTGTCAGGACTTGGTCAAAGGAGTGAGCAGTCTTTTTATTCAACAGGATGCGAACAGCCTTCCGTGGCTTCACTCCACTCCGGATGACCGTCACCAGCTTCGGTTTAATGAAATCCTTGCTTTCTTTCATGTCATTCTTCAATGTAGTCAGCGACGAAAGAGAGCGCCCAGATCCCATCCTTACATTCACAGACCAGTTTGGACTTGTGTTTCTGTTGTAGTCTACTTTCCGGTAAGACTCATTTGAGGCACAAACATAACTTTCACCTGAAAACAAAAGTTGATGAAATCATTATTTCAAGTGATCCATGGTAAGGCTGGTTATGACAGAGCCTAAACTGACCACATGGGAGGACATTTTAGCTGTGATGAGGATAAGCCTCTTTAATAGGGTAATTCATGTAAAGTAGTTTCCATTGGGTAAGACAGGGCTATAGCAATATGGCATTTTTGGTGTTGCGTGTTGCATCTTTAATGGACAAAGTCACACCACAGAAAGTTCCATACCCAACATCTGAGCTAAGAAGAAAAAAAAAGGGTCTAAATCATGGGTCTTCAACCTATGGCCCTCCTGATGTTGTGAAACTACATGTTCCAACATGCATTGCCACATTTTTTCCTATAAGAACATGCCAAAACTGTCAGGGCATGCTGGGAAATGTAGTTCCACAACATCTGGAGGTTGAAGACATGTGGTCTAAATCAACATCTACCGGTTGAAGACATGTGGTCTAAATCAACAGTGTTTACCTGACGGTAAAGTTATAAGGGGGTGCACTAACATCTGCCGCCTAACATTTGCTGGTTAGCGCATAGTTAATAATCGCATATGCACTAACATATGCAATTATTAACGCAAAAGGACAGCTCTTGCCATAAAGGGGCCTCATTTCATTCTTGATTACAGGGAAAATTTGTTCTCAAAATTAGCAAAACCATGTGCACTGCAGGTGGGGCCAATGTAACATGATTTGTTAGATTTAGGTGGGGTGTGTTCAAACTGAAATCTAAATTGCAGTGTAAGAATAAAGCAACCAGTATTTACCCTGCACAGAAACAAAATAACTCCCGCCTTGCAAGCGATACTTTGAGAACTTCCCACCATGTTGGACACACAATCTATTGTATGCGACCCCCAGAAAGTACTACCATATCCAACAAATCTTATGTACAGCACTTGAGATCTTCAGATGCGCTTCGATGGGCACGGGACCACGTATCAGATTGGACTCAGAGGTCAGGCACATACGATTTGGGCACTTTTCACCCAATTTCTCAGCTCAATCCATCAGAATTGGGTATAAATGGCCCAAATCATGTAAGGGTATGGCCAGCTTACCTCTCTCTGCACGTTACATTTGCCACACCTGCAGTGCGCGTGGTTGCTGATAATTTTGAGAGAAAATTTGCCCCCGAATCGGGTATGAATTCAGCCCAACGTGAAGTCAGTTTCAGATATAGCTGAACAGATACGTGTTAGATTCTGTACTGTCCATAAGATAGAAGATGCCAAAATATAGGGCGAGATGAGAAACAGAATTACCATTGGTACAGTAGGTGCAGTGCACTGGGGCCCCTGAGGACTAAGGGGCCCACTGCGGCTCTGGTCACCCTCTGCCTCTCCCCGTCACCCACTGCAATGTTGCTTATTGTGAACTTAGGTTGGGGTGGATGAGGGGGTCCAAATTATATTTTTGCACCTGGGCCCACAACCTACAAGTTCCACCACTGGGTGAGATGTAAATGAAGTCCAGGCTCAGTGGACCTGCCAGATGCCGGACATTATTTTAAAGGAGAAATCATTTAAAAGGCATGGTTTTGCCTACATACTTCATCAAACCCAGCCCAAAGTGCAAGGCAAACAGTTTAATAAAATAAAATAAGATTTTTTTGAAGATTTATACTGCCCTGAATATATAATTCCTCACTAGGGGCCTTATTCTAGACTGTGCGGCCGGAGCCGAATATGCGGCCAGGACCATGCGTCCTAAACTGAGCCTTCCGTACGGATCGCTCACTCCATCCGAATGCGGTAAGCCGCTGACCGCACGGAGCACGAGTGGATTTCTCATGTATACACCTCCTACATCTCTGGGAACCTCCCCCATCATTCAATGGTCGCATACCATCGAATGCAGGACCGAGTGGTCAGGCAGCTCCCGCGAGCTCAGACCACTCGGGCATTTCTCCGTGCAAAAGCAGGGATCTGGGCGGGCAGCTGACATCCGGCAATGTCATATGTCCGCCCCCTACACGTGCGTCACGGCCGCATTACCATACGTACGCCCAGCGTTTTCATGGGAACGCCCATGAAACGCGGGGCGTATGCATATGTTAATGAGGCCAAACAGCCCTTCACGCCCCTCTCCTCCCCCTGTTCGTAGTGTAAACAATTCATGCGGAATTTGGACGTATGTCCCTTTCGCACATGCGCAGATATGCCTCTGCACATGCGCAAACACAAAACATCGGCGGAATGAACGCACGCGGACATATCCGCACCAACCAGAATAAGGGCCAATATTATTTCCAAATACTCATCAGTATAGGCCTGATTTTGAGCTGGGGTTATCTTCGGTTTTCAAACATGGGTATTTATTTCACAGCTGCTACTTTGCAGAGCCCTGTGATACGTCGCCCAACCAGAGTGAAATCCGCCCTGTGCAAGGCTGTGATAAGCTACAATGTGATAGCTGAAATCCAATCACAATCTGATGATATTTCCAGTGAGAGCAGTGTGTGCGTAGCCAAGGAATGCGTACTATGAGCTGTACGCAAGCACAGTCAATCGACTATCGCCCGACCTGTGAATTTCCACCCATGCGATCAGGTCTGAATAACCCCCATGGGGTGCACATGTACTGCACGAAGTTTCTAAACGTTGAACTCCAGTGTGAAATAGGTGTTTCTGGTGTCGATGATCGGGATGTACAGAGCACATGGATGTACAGAGTAGCCATTTCTGGTGGCAATGCAATTGGTATTTATGTGAAGATCTATGCGATTGTGAGTAGTGTGTATGGGAAGAAGATGGCTGCTTAATGGATCCCTTACACCTAGCATTTGGCTGACTGCATCTGTGGATGCTAGAACAGTGGGTGGGATGGGCTTGTACTTTCAGATGCACAGATTACATTCAGATGCACATACACCTAAAGATTTTTTGTCCAATGTGGCTGGCTGGAACAAAATGACAGCTGACCATTTGCTTCGAAATGCTGCAAAACTGACAAACGGTCATTCAGATATTACCAGATTTTTGTTCCAACCAACCAGTTTGGACATTGGGGCAGATGTATTAAGCCTGGTGAATAGATAATGCACCAGCCAATCAGATCCCAACTGTCATATTTCAAACACAGCTGATTGGCTGGTGCGTTATCTCTTCCATGTTATCTCCACTTTGGGGGAGATTCTCTAAGCTAAAAATGCGGTAGAATTGCGGTTGGGCTTCTACCGCAAATCTTCTACCGCAACCCTCCGCCGCCCCGCACCGACCCCCGTCACCTCGCATCACCCCCTCTATCACCTGTTATCGGGGTTTTTACCGCATTTTGGGATGCTGTAAGCATCCCTCACCGGGTTACCGCGGCGGGGGGCATCGCCAGAAAAATCTGGCGATGCCCCATAGAAGCCAATGGGCTTCTACTGCAACCCTCCGCCACCCCGCACCGACCCCCGTCGCCTCGCATCGCCCCCTCTATCACCTGTGTCCGGGCAGCACAGCGCTGTGCTGCCCAGACCTGTGACCTCTTCCTCCCTGCACTGATCCTCTTCCGGGTGCAGGGAGGAGGAGAGCCTGGCGCAGCAGCGCCGGGTAAGGGAAGGAGGGGAGAGCCGCCGGGTCCCCATGGGACCCGCTGACTCTATCGCAAAGGACAGCTCTTAACGCAAGAGCTGTCCTTTTCCATAATTATCGCATATGTTATTGCATATGCAATAATTATGAATGCGAAGTGTGGCGATGTGTGGCAGAGCTGGGGAGCGGATGTTAGAGCATCCCCCCTTTATCTCCAGTTTATCTCTTCTCCAGGCTTAATATATCTGCCCCAATATTCTTTAAAGCTAATCAAACATTAGAACGATGTCAGGCACAAATGCAGGATTTCGACAGGTTGTGCTAAATATTGTGTGTGTTTTGAATGCAAATTGTGAGGTGATATGGTACGATGCATGGGCCCGCAGGTCGATCCCTAGATCTTATGTGTTGTACCTGAGATCTGAGGATGCTGATAATGATCAGTATGCTGGGAGTTCCAGATCTTACGATAGATCTTATGTGAAATGACACACATAAGATCTATCATGTGTCTGGGAAGCTGCTGGAGAAAATCGATAGATCACTAGGATCTGATGCTGGTCATCCCGATGTATGGCCAGATTTAGCTGTGCTTTTCGGACTTACAATGTTCCTGCGTATGTGATTCTGCCATTCAGGCAGAAGGTACAGTATCTCCTGTGTTAGAGACTTGCTAAAACAGGTCCCAAAGAGATTAACATTAGTGATATTGGGAAGATGGATGATATCTGCAGGATATTTAACGCATTCAATAATATGATTACGATATGTAACTAGGCAGTTAATTCTAATGGACCATATTAATGTGTTATATTAATAACAGTATGCATTAATGAGCTCAGTTAGTTGGCAACACAAAACATAACAATTGCAGCTATCCTCCAGGTGTTTCTGACTCATCTTGTTCACATATCCATTTTAAGATACTGACAGAATACATTGTCAGTTGTGAGTTATGATTCAACCAACACCCCGAAACTGAATTTGCAACCAGAAACTATAAATTTGGGAATCTACATTCCAAATTTAATTTTACTTAGTAATAAGAGTTGACAACCTTGTAATATTGATTTGTTATGCACTTAAGTGCGCATACTCCCTCCCCTCCCTGTAGACTGTAAGCTCCTTGAAGCAGGGCCCTTTTCCCTTCTGTTCTCACAGCACTCATCTCACATTTCAAAGTTTGAAGACGATTAGTTAAAGCGTTCAAGAGTTATCGTGGAACATACACACACACACAATTATACGTATGGAAATAGAAACAGCATTGCATTTTAACAAAAAAATTCCCATTCTGTTAAAAAAAAAAAAGTCTAAAGAAGAATAATATTCATGTAAAGCTGTGTACACACGGGGCAATTTTAAGCACATATCGCTGGCAATATGGTCGCTGAGCGACCATATTGCCAGTGATTTGTATGTGCTCCCTTGTTCAGCCCCTAATGGTTGCAGGAGCATGCTCCTGCGATCAGCTGTTTCCCTCAGCAGAGTTTCCCTTTTATCAGCGACCATCTCTGATCACTGAAGAAAACAGGACATTGAGCAATACAATGCATCGTGTGTACACAGCTTAATTCTGGGTACACACCGGCACGATGCTGCTCGTGAGCGGGTCGTCACAGGAACGTACCACCCGCTCACGAGCTGACAGAGCCGCCGACCCGCACAGAAAAGCCACCTGATGTGATCGCGACCCGCACCCACTACAATGGTCGTTTCTCAGATCCTACCTGCTGCAGGTAGGATCTCAGAAAAGACCTAACGACCCGCGTGGCCGCACATCGAATCGGGATCACATCAAAACGGCAGCGAAATGGCCCAAAACATGGCCAACTTACATACAATCGGTTGAGATTGTATCTAAATTGGCTCATTTTGGGCCAAATCATCCTGGAGTGTACCCCACATTAGTCACATCTGTCGATTTTATAAATTGACAAAAATCTTTGAAAGTATACAGTGTGACATGTAATATATATGAGACTGTCGTCTTTGGTAGAATCAGCAGAGCTAGAAAATCAAAACAGAAAAAGCAACATTTAATCGTGTACAGCAGTCGTCAGACTTCATAGCACTAAAGGTGCGTACCCACGGCACGATTTATGTTCCGTAAGATATCATATACAATTCCCCAGAAAAGTCCTGGTGGTTAAAAAGCATAAGATTTGTGCTTAAAATAACGTACAATGTGCATAAGATATAGCAAACGATCTGACGTCACAGCTGTACTACACTATACTATCTTATGCTTTCTAGACAGAATTGGGTTGCATGTTCACCCGATCAGCTCCCTCCCTTACGACCTGCAGGAGCGCGCATCGTACGTCGGATAGTGCATACACACGGTAAGATATAGTGCACTATCTAGCATGCTATTCGAAACTGGCTAGATAGTGTGCTAGATTGTGCACTATATCTTACCGTGGGTACGCAGCTTAACCTGTCAGGTGTCATGTCTTCTATCACAGTCATGACAGGACCAAATCCAATCCACTCTAGTCTATTTCATCACTGTCTACTATATTCACATAACTTTTTTTTAATTTCCATGATAAAAAAATTCTTAACTTGCTTTAGTACAAAATAAGATTCGGTGACTAGTGGTGAGGTATATGTCTTGGTAAGCACATCATATATTATATATGCAGCCCCAGCCCTCCACCTGTCAGCATTCCAGGGCTTGGACCATACATGGTGAACAAACCTCCGAAAAAAGCATCTTTGGAGGTTCTTAACCTTCGCGCATCCTGCCCAAAATGTGAAATTACAGGTGTGGTCATATTTACAGTAATTAAATGTTCATCATGTCATCATTCACATAACTTTTGCAGGTTGTCATGTAGAGAGCAGGTGCAACACTATCAGTGCATATAAAGGGAGAATGACAGACTTCTAAATTTGTTTTAAAAAAAATGTGCTGCAATGATTGGTTGATTCCCAGCAGTTCAAATGACAGCAGTATTTTTTTCTTATTTTACATGTATCAAATCTTGACTAGTGTTCATTCTAGCATTCTGCACTTGTTCCTCTTTCCTGCCTGGGGTATCCCATCTCTGCCCCGATGCTTTTATTACACTCTGGTCAATATCTAAATACCAGATCAAGACCAGAATGTGCTAGAAGCACCAGAGCAGAAAACGACATGGATTGCGTATTCAATGCGATCTGGGCAGGCTCTTACCACCCCGGATGGCATTGCAATATGCAATCCCATCGGTGGCATTTACAATGGAGCACACATAGGGACAGGAGCTCCAAAATGACCCTGCAGACTTCTCAGCCAGGTTCCAGAGGGTCTGCACATGCACGATCAGCGGGGGCCCTCTGCGCATCCCCCATAGAAACCTATGGGGGATGCGGCTGCGAGCAGGACAGGAGGTATTGCAGCGGGTTTTGGAGATTCCTGCTACGGTTTCCCTGGGATACATGCCTGCGGTACTTAATATTTGCTGCTAACCCTGGAACACAGCCGCTATTAGCAAATATTAAGTGATAAATGGGAGCCTTAAGACTGACACGCTTAGCTTAGTTTCATAGTTACCATCTGGAAATTTACATTGTTGGGGTTTAGACAGGGGGGGGGGGGGGTAAATCTTATCATACTGAAATCCTGCATGTATGCATCATAAGTGAAGTCACGCGACCTACTGTATATCTTGTGCTGCAACCAATTCTTCCTATGTTAAGGGATAATACCAGGTTGATTACATTTGTCCCTGGAAATCATTGTCCATGCGCATTTATATATCCTGCAGAACTAAAGAGTCCTTTATATGTATTTGGGGCATGCAGGAGGCAGGGGTATGCTTAGTGCAATGTGGCCAAGCACCAGTCCATGGTCCTGCACTACCAAGTAACTGACCCTATACCCTCTAATACAGGGGTCCTCAAACTTTTTAATTCAATAAATTTTTTATTGTTTTTTTTATATATGCATTAGTAACAAAAAACAAAACAAGAACAAACGCGTACATACAAGCAAGACTTAGTACATAAGTGCAAAATCCCTCATCCATTAGAGGGTTACATTGTACAGAAATATAAAGGGTAATAGCTATATACACATACAGTGGTACAGTATATATATTGGTATTCAATCAATATAAGGTTCATGGTGTTAAAGAGCAACAAACATCTCTAGAGAGTAGATTAGCTTCAGGTGTGGTTTAGGCGCACCGCGTGCAGGTAATCTATAGGGAGTATTTCAAGAGAAAGGTACAAGGAATGTGTTGGGCTCTTTCTGTGGCAGGCCACAATACCTCGATACCTGGGGAGCATCTGTAATTGTGGAGGCACTCGGCATCGACAACCAATAGACGGGGTGTGTATTCACGTATTAACTAACGACAAAGTATTATTGTTAGTCCCAACCCTCTTTAGAAGATTTGCAGTATAATAGGGCATTAGCCCCAAGGCGTTGGTTTTAGGGAGTAATTCCTGTTGAATAGGTAGACTCCAACCATTTATACCATATGGAGTGGAACTTTTTCTCACTATTCCTGGACAGGTAAACAAATTTTTCATGACTCACTGTTTCATTGACCAGTGAGGTCCAAGCTGATATACTCGGGGCTTCACTCCTCATCCACAATCTAGCTATGATCACCTTGGCTAGAGCACATATGTTTATCACAAACCGCCTATCCGTAGCAGTAAGGGTCTCTTCATCAAAAGCTGAGAGTAGGCAGGAACCAGGGGTGATCGCATTCCCGGGGATGCCCGCATCCCTCAGAAAGTCAGTGATAGCTTCCCAGTATGTAGTTATGCTAGGACATGACCATAGTAAGTGGAAAAAGGTACCCTCTGCTGCATTGCACCTGGGGCATACCGAGGATGAGGATCCTCCTATACGGTGTAGTAATGTCGGGGTCATGTATACCCGGTGTAAAATATAATACTGTATCTGCTGGAATCTGATACTAGTTGTGGACAATCTGTGAGCCTCCAAGGCGCTTGACCATATTTCGTCTGTCATGGTTCCCAGGTCAGCTTCCCACTTCGACCTAATGAGGGGGAGAAGGTCTGAATGCGATTTTTGTTGTATATTCGAGTATAGGGTAGATACCAGGTGCCCTCCCGAAATCCCCTGGATCAATGTTTTAAGAGGGGAGTTATTGATAGTCCTCAAACTTTTTAAATCGGGGGCCAGTTCACTGTCCCTGAGACTGTTGGAGGGCCGGACTTGGGTGTGTATGGCCATTTTTTTCAAACAGAAAGGCGAACGCAGGAGGGTTGGATCGAATCAATCATATTTATATATATATATATATATATATATATATATATATATATATGTACACTGCGCAGCATGCACTGTACATCCCCCACCCCTGTCTGTTGTGGTGGCTGCCATTACTGTGTACAATTGTACACAGTAACGGCAGCCACCACAACAGACAGGGGCGGGGATGTACAGTGCATGCTGCGCAGTGTACATATATATATATATATATATGTACATATATATACATATATATATATATAATTTTAAATATGTTAGTATAAAAAAAACGCACCTCTAACAATAAGAACACAGTCAAGAGTAGACTGTGTGCGGACTGGGACACTGTCAGTGTCTGCTCAGTCAGTGCCACTGCTCCCTCCCTGCTGGCTTCTCGTCCGGCTCCTCTCTCCGGATTCTGTAAGCTACTCTCCTCTCTGCAGCCGCAGCGTGTGACGTGATGACGTCACACGCATAGGAGAAGCTTATGCAGGGAGACAGGATGGACCAGCAGACACTGCTGCTTCCCCTGATGTCCCAGGCCACTCACCCGCCCGTCCATTTGCCAGCCAGCCTGCCCGGCGTCCATCCTCCCAGCAAGTGAGGCAAGTGAGAGTGATTGCCGCTTGGGCAGCGGCAAACCAGGCGGGCCGGATAAAAGTCCTCAGCGGGCCGCATCTGGCCCGCGGGCCGTAGTTTGAGGACCCCTGCTCTAATAGAACAATAATGTATTTATGGAATAAGGAACATGACCCATAAATGAGGGGAAATGGCCCTCATGCAGTTTGGCCCACCTGGGATTTCCTCTGTCCGCATATGGGACAGGCTGACTCTATAGTGGTCATAGCCTTGCATACTGGCATGTGTCTTAAGCTGTGGTTACTATAGCTACTGTAGGTCTTTACAAACAGGGTAGCAGACAGTGGCGGCTTTTACCTATGGGCTGCAGCCCCCGCTAAGGAAAAATCTGCCACTGTTCTCTGCCTATGAAGCCAGATGCAGTCTGTGAGCCTGCTCTGGCTTCAATGTGACTGGCAGTGACTTCCTATTGGAAGTCCAACCTGCCAGTCACTCAAGGCAGTCCCATTGGGAGGTGTTCCCTCTCTGTGCACAAATGCGAGGCAGCCCCAAAAACGGATTCTGCACATGCGCAGTACCGCGGACGACAATGCGCATGCGCCGGACTAGGGAACCCGATTAAGCCTCCGGGGGCTGCTACAAAGACAGCCCATGGAGGCTTGGGCCAGCGCATGCACAGTATGTATGAAGTTGCTGCACATGCGATGGCCCTGTGCAGGAGATCGGCGGCTGGGACCAGCAGCAGCAGGGAGCACAGCGGCAGCAGCGGAGGGGGGCGCATCACGGTAGCCCCCCTCCTCCGCAAGGGGAAGAGCCACCACTGGTAACAGACAAATGATAAAAGGTCAGATTTGTTATAGTCCACGCACCATGTAATAAGGAAGGTTTTGCAGTTTCCTGTAGTCTGGTCAGAGGGCGCAAGTGAACAAACCCTTTACATAAGAAAATAACTGATGTAGATATAAATAAAAGATTACATATGCAGGAGACTTAAAGGATTTCACACTTCTCTATACCCAACACGAAGCTCAGTGTTTCCTGATGGCCACAATGAATGGAGATTACAAATATAAAATGTTCATATTGAGATAGTGTAAGCTTCTGTATATAAAAACAAAGGCTGACAGATGCTTCCAGGACCACCTGCTGGTTATAGGATTACAGGAAGATGATTTGTTAAGTTTCAGTAAAAGGAAAGCATGATGCGATAAAAAGGACCAGGCGCACAAACACCATCATTTCTGGTTTCTGCCTGCCAATATGCAAGAGCTATCTATGGGAAGAAATACAGAAAAAGTGCAAAAACGTACCACATCCAATTAGTGCTTAAGACCCATAAATGGATTTGTTTAATCTGTACTATCCACTGGAGATTTCTCTAATTGCCTGTGATGTCAGTGGATCTCTGTTGGTGCATAAACCAGCATCTAGCTATGGCTTCCCTGTTATTGATTTCCCTTCACATGGTGAGTGTGGGGAAACCTATGTAGTCATACATGAACCCAGGAGGAAACATCTTGTTTGTACTTAGCAGCTGGGCTGTGTGACATCTCAGGACTAGCTATTTTATGTAACCCATGCAGCTAGTAAATTCACTGGAATCCAAAGAATCATGTGGAACCCGGGCCATGCATACTGTATTCCCTGGCCTGTCACTCACTCCTGCCAGAAGCAAGTCCCAGAATACTAATGCTTACACCACTAAAGCCAAGGCAGAGCCATTTTGCTGAGAGACCACCTTCAGCTGGGCGCCTGATTGGATATGCCGATGATAAGTGATTAGACAGGTTGTTCTGCAGACACAGCATATTATGTACATCACAATATAGATATATTATACTAGTGAGTAAGTGGTGCTAGTAGTCAGGCTGTGACCTTACCCTCCTGCAGCTCCTCCAGGCTGGTGATCTTCCTGGTGCCATCCAGCGTGTAGATGCAGCGCACCCCTTGGGGGAGACTGACATTGTCAGACAGGGAGCGGGTCAGCTCCATCAGCAGCCCGTCAAAGGACCTGAAGCGCTCCGCGGACACGGCGTAGGGCAGCCCCTTGAAGTAGCGGTCCCCATTGCGGTAGAAGCGCACCTTCTTGGCCTTCCTCTCCGAGCTGAGCGCCTGCAAGGTGCGGGTGCGGTAGAAGCTGCAGTGAGCGCTATGTGCCGGGCTGGGGACCAGTCCATTGCCCCTGGATCCTGATACTGAGCCGCCGCTGGTTCCTCCCCCACCTCTCCTGGAAGGCATCTGCCGTTTCTTCCTCTCTTCGAAATGTTCCAGCTCAATGCTCCTTGCACTGGCCATGGCGATGTATGGCCGGGCAACACCTCTGCAAAATAATCGCTGGTCAGATTGTTGTCACCAAACAATCCACCCTGCAGCTGTTTCTGTCAGATCCCCCCGATGGGCAGCATGGTGCATGCAGTAGTGTAAGGTGCAATAGGGGGCATGAGATGTCTATTTGTCACTAGGCGTGCGTGGGGCTGGAGGTGTCACTGTCACTCCCCCGCCAGTCCTTTTCAGCAGCAGCAGCAGCATCCCCCTTTATAGTGTGCTTTTCCCAGGGAGGAGGACAGCGATCTAGCGGTGCCTGGAGACAATGCTGCCTCTGCATACAGGGAGACAGATCATGGCTCACACTGCAGATGCACTGAATGGAGCAGCCCAGGCATTGTTCCCATGGAAGATTCGCCTTTATGAAATGATCAGCTGCGTCCTCTGTACCTCCATAGCCTTCCAATTTAGCAAGATGCAAGCTTGCAGGGAGCCGCTGTGCCCACACCCAGGCATCTGCCACAGTCCACGGCTAAGAATGTGCAGCACAGGGGCCTCCCTGCTGCTCAGCGGCGAGATAATAGCCCAGCCTCATATGCAGATAGAGATTGCTGCGGCCGCATCTACACCCCCGGCAGATGATTGGTTCCTTCTCAGCTGTGTAGGAGAACCCAGCTCTTGGCTGAACGTCGCCTGCTGCCGTCACTACTAGCCCCTTTCCCCAAGGGAGAGAGATGCTGCTATGCTGCAGTCAGTTTATAAAATCGTCTGATGTCGGCTACACACTCACCATCCTGCGAGCCATCATCAGCTACTGGTTATCGCGACGTCACAGCCGAGTTCTGTCAACTAACATTGGGAAACACCTTGCATTCACTGTTGCCTAGTAACAGGCATTCACCTACATGACAATGGTCAGTAATAGTTTGCACAGGTTTTGAATTATTTAAACCATATTTACCAACTCTTCCTGATTGTTAGTGAGACACCATGAACTAAAGGGCAATTCCCACAAGAATCTAGCAAAAATAAGCCATAAGGCATCGGGATCACTATGGATAAAAACAATTTTGGTACTTATGTAATATCTTGGTGCCCGATTTTGGTACTCTTTACCTAGCACGGCGCCCATCGCGGGCATCGCGGGTACATTTATGTGTGCCCGCGACGCGACCGACGCGATGCTCACGATTTCCAATTGAAACCCATGTTAAACATGGAAATCGCGTCGGTCGCGTCGCGGCCGGCCATAAATGTGCACGCGATGCCCACGATTTGCCATAGGAATTAATGTTAAAAGACCCGATGGACACGATTTTAATGTTAAATGGCTCAATGGACACGATTTTAGCATAGGAAACAATGTTAAATGGGCCTTAGAGCCCAAATACTTACCCTGAACTCAGAAATGGCCCCCCCAATTTTGTACGCCACCCCACGATCAACGTGAACCCGAAGCGTGGCGAGCGCAGCGAGCCCGCTAGGGGCGGCGGTACGCGTCCTCCGACCTTTTCATACCCCCACTATCCACGTCGGCGTGGAGTTGAGAATAGAATAGTGTGGCGAGCGAGCCCGAAGCGTGGCGAGCCCCGCGAGGGGACGTGGATACCTTCACAGCTAGACGCGTCCCCTCGCGGGCTTCACAGGTGTCCGTGGCGACGCAGACACCTGTGAAGCCCGCGAGAGGACGCGTTTACCTGTGAAGGTATCCGCGTCCCCTCGCGGGGCTCGCCACGCTTCGGGCTCGGTGGCTCGCTACGCTCGCCACACTATTCTATTCTCAACTCCACGCCGACGTGGATAGTGGGGGTATGAAAAGGTCGGAGGACGCGTACCGCCGCCCGTCGCGGGCTCGCTGCGCTCGCCATGCTTCGGGTTCACGTTGATCGTGGGGTGGCGTACAAAATTGGGGGGGCCATTTCAGAGTTCAGGGTAATTATTTGGGCTCTAAGGCCCATTTAACATTGTTTCCTATGCTAAAATCGGGTCCATTGAGCCATTTAACATTAAAATCGTGTCCATCGGGTCTTTTAACATTAATTCCTATGGCAAATCGTGGGCATCGCGTCGGGGCCATCGTGTGCACATTTATAGCCGGCCGCGACGCGACCGACGCGATGTCCATGTTTAACATGGGTTTCAATGGGAAATCGTGAGCATCGCGTCGCGTGCGGGCATGTTTAGCCCGCATACGATGCGACCGACACGATTTTTTACCTCACGATGCCCACGATCAAGATCGTGGGCGCCGTGCTAGGTAAAGAGTACCCCGATTTTTTGATTGTATGCCTTAACTTAAGGCATACAATCAGATGCGATGGACCCGATTTTTTCGGAAAAATCAGGTCGATCGCATCGCATGCAACCATGCGATGCGATGTGACCGACGCGATTTTTCCATTGGATTCAATGTTAAATGGTCCCAGTTCATACCCCCACTAGCCAAGTGGGCATGAAGTTGATTTTATATAGCGTGGCGAGCACAGCGAGCCACCGAGCCCGAAGCGTGGCGAGCGCAGCGAGCCCCACGAGAGGATGCGGATTACTTAACATGTATTCCGCATCCGCTCGCCACGCTTCGGGCTCGGTGGCTCGCTGTGCTCGCCACGCTATATAAAATCAACTCCATGCCCACTTGGATAGTGGGGGTGTGAACAGGGACCATTTAACATTAAATCCAATGGAAAAATCGCATCGCATGAGATTTGGTTGCATGCGATGCGATCGACCCGATTTTTCCGACCCAATCAAAAAATTGGGCACCCAGATAATACATAAGTACCATAATTTTTTCAACTTTTGAAGAAGATGCTTTCTACTTTCATTATGTTGTACAGTTACTCTAAAGCCCATATACACACTTGCTGTTGCCCCTCGCCCCTCGGCAAGTGCATACAACAGTGGTTCCCAAACTGTGTGCCCGGGGCATTTTTTCAACATCAGGATTGGCTTTCCTATTAAAAAAAAAAACACCAGGATCCTGGGACCCAAGTGGAGCGGCAGTCAAGTGGCAGGCAGGGGGTGCGCAGGAGAGAGACGAGCTGTATGGCCGGGAGGCATTGAGCGGTGGGGATGCAGCCGTGAATCACAGTCTTATCCCAAAATCCTGGGATTGGAACCTTCAATCTCAGGATTGAAATCCCTGCGATTTTGGGGCCAAATCCAGGGATTCTGCCGATCCCCGGATTGGCCACCAATCCCTACACTTGCTGCAGGGTTGCCCTGAGTTGGTGGACCAGGACAAATTTAATTTACTTATGGTCAATGTAATAGAAAAAAAACAGTGTTTGTGGCTTCCAATAATAAAATATGTGAACAAAGAGAAGCAAATCCTGTCCCTCACCACATATCTGACCCTGAGGGGTAGATGTATCAAGCAGTGATAAGAGAGGAGAAGTGATAAAGTGACTGGTCCTTTATCACTGGCCAATCAGCTCCTAACTGTCCCTTTTTAAACCCAGTCTGTAACTTAGCAGTCAGGAGCTGATTGGCCAGTGATGAAGGACCAGGCACTTTATCACTTCTCCTCCATTGTTACTGCTTCATACATCTATCCCTAAGAATGTCATATAAACACAATTTACTTAATTTAATATTATTTTCAAAATTTCTCTAAGGGTGCCATGAAATATATTGTTATACTCTAGGGTGCCGTGATTCCTGAAAAATTTGGAACACCTGGCATACAGACTTGCTGATGCCGCCTACCAGGTGAACGGCGGCTAGGAGCCAGCTGAGGGAGCAATGGCCGTTCTGCAGCTGCGGTAATGAGGACCTCCCTTGTCTGGACATGCTGAACAAGGGAGGGGGTCGTTAACAGTGCGCAGGCATCCGTACACACTGGGTGATATTGTCCACAATATCGCTCAGCCCAATCTGAGCGATATTCTGAACAATATCGCCTAGTGTGTATGGGGCTTAAGACTCTTGGGAGCACCACCAACACACAAATATTCAGGGTAGGGATTACCCAATATAATACAATATAGTAGGCCACTTCTTATACGATATAAACCTATGGAGTAGCCCTGTGCGGAATCAAAGAAACCCCTTTACTTTTCAAATACGGGGCCTGAATAAGAGTGAGTTGTATTGTAGCGAGTATTCGATACGGTAATCCTTGGAAAAAATGGCAGCCACGTCATTATTCCAGCGATCGGTATATGCAGAGTAGGATCTGAGACTCCAGTGCCCACACTCTACTGTGCTGCACAATGCTACTGCTGGCATGGAGGAGGGAGCCAGGATGGAGGAGGCTGCACACAGACCTGCTACTCTCTTAAAACACCCCTGCTCCCTCCCCTCCTGCTTTATGTGGACGGAGCTGCAGCTCACAGGTAGCAGCAGCGGCCACTGGTTCAGAGTCACAGACTCACAGTACAGATTGAGACGCACTATTGCAGAAATGGGCAGCGCTTTCCTGGGAGGTGGCTCATTACGCACACAGGCAAGTTCTGTCCCATGGGCATGTTATGGGGTTTGTGTCGCTGACATCTTATCACTATAGTTGGTGGCCATAGTCTGATGGAGAATTTGCACTTAACATGGGACTGGTGCAAGTTTTGATGATGCAGTTCTCATTGTTTGTCTAAGTCCTTGTACATTTTAAAGCACAGCCATACACAGGGAAGGGCTTGTAGCGGTATTTGCTTTAAGGTGCAAACATTAGACCTGCAAAAGACAAACAAGAACGGTGCAGTGTCCATCTCTGTATCAGGCTCTTAGTACATAGTGGAACTAAAAAATGATGCTATTGATACAGCCAGTTTGTACAGAGATGGCCATTAATGGGATCGCTAATCTGCCACTTGTGTACAAAGATGCAGCATTGGTCACACCATCGAATTTCTGAGCAACGGTTTGGTTGGTCAGAATATTTATTGGAACTGAAACATTGGGACCAGTGCAATTATGGGCCTAAGTCTCAAAGGCTCACTAAGCAGTGAAGATTCGCTGCTTAGCGAGCCCTTTAACGCCACCTGCCGGGCGAGTGAATGCCCACTCCCCCCAAGCCGGGGCGTGTACGTCCCCAACAGATATGAGATTATCTTATATATATTATCTCTTATAATGGATATTTTGTGTACACATCCATTGATGGACGCCGACAGCGTTCGCACAGCGGCCCTGCACATGCGTATATTGGCAGAGCCAAAACATCGGTCCACGGAGCGAATACGCCAGGTTACTGAATAAGGCCCTATATCCAAAGATACAATCACCGGCTGCAACACATCACAAAATGTTTGGGACATGCCCAAGTTTAATAAGACACAGGGGGGTGCCTGCATCGCGGTAGCCCCGTGGCGGCTGTGGCCAGAGGCAGCCCCCCTCTCCCCAAGAAAGTACGAGCCGCCACTGGTCAACATGCATGAAGGTTGACATGACAAAGTCGACATGGGGTTAGGTCGACAGGGTCATTAGGTCTGCACAATCATTAGGTCAACATGTGGAAGTTTGACAGTCAAACTTTTGCTTAGGGTATCATGTGCCAACAGGCGATATTTCATGCCAGAATAAAATAGTGTGCCAGGCTCAGTGAAGCACAGTGCCCAAAGCATGGTGTCGACATTTTGACTGTTGACCTTTCCCCTTATGCGTGTGTCGACCTAATGACCCTGTCGACCTTCAGTCACGTCGACCTTCATGCATGTCGACCTTCCATGGTTGATCTAATACTTGTCTATCCTATGATCCATAGCCAGCATAGTGAGCCACCGAGCACGTCAGGGGCTTTTTCGTGCCCCCCCCCCCCTGTCGGCGTACCAGCAGGGGGGGGGGGGGGGATCCCGGCCATCAACAAATCATACCGGACACGGGCAAATGTAGGGGGGGTTTCAGTTGCCTGAAAAACCCATCCCCACAGCCTGGCTAGCGGGCAGTGTAAAGATTGGAATGGAGCTACTGCACACAGAGCCGTCCCTAGCCTAAATGACACCCTAGGCAAGATTTTGGCTGGTGCCCCCTAGCACCGCCACTAGTTCCGCCTCTGACCCTTCTCCCCTTTCCCAGCACCATCAACCCTCATCATAGCAGTCATCATTTTGGTGCTCCTACCCGCAATATTTTAAATAGAAACAGCACACACATTCGGTGCGCAGCCCAAACAGGGGTGTGTTCTTGCTGGGAAGGGGCATGGCCACACAATAGTACCCCCAATTCAAATTATGCCACACAGTAGTGCAACTTTATTCACATTAAATCATGCGATGGTGTCCCTTATTCACGTTACATCACACAGTAGTACCACTTTACCTTATATACATTACGCCTCACATTATTCACATTATACCCTTAGAAAAAAATCCTGAGAAAATATTGTATTTTAAGCACCTCCATGGCCACACTGCAACCCAGCAAAAAGCAGTGTGTGCTGGGCAGAGGAGAAGAGCTGCAGCTGCTGCTGTCACTTAAGGGGAGGGGCCTGGCGGCCCCACTGGGCCCTTCCATCAGACTTTGGCCTGGGTAATTTGTGCCCCCTACCCCTTTCTCTCGGCACCCCTGATAATACCACACAGTAATGCCCCTTACACATGACACACATTAATAATGTCCTTATAAACATAATGCCCCTCACATATGCCAACCTTTATTAATGCCCTTCATACACATAATGACACACACAATGCCCCTTACACATATGTTGCACATTATTTATATCCTTATACACATGACACACATAATGCCCCTTACACATATGTTGCACATTATTAAAACCCTTATACACCTGACACACATAATGCCAGTTACAAATGTTGCACATTAATAATGCATTTATACATGAAACACATAATGCCCCTTACACATAAGCCGAACACTATTGCACAACCAACCCACCCGCAGACAGCACTCGCACAGCCGCTAACACTGTGACCTCTGCCTCTGCTTGGATACAAATGTTTCCTCATACATCTTGCCTCAATAGGCCATGCAGCTCCTGGCCAGTTCTGCTAACGTTGGGTGCCTTTTTTGCTGAAAATTCGTTTTATTTGCATTGTTATAACCAGCACGCACAAGGAGCTTCGGGTGATTAAAATTATATGCGGCATGCCTATATTCTGTGTGCGACTGTGACTGTACCTGCATACAGAAAGCTATGTTACAGTGATTTCCATGAATACACTATTTCATATGCAGATACAGCCTCACTCACACACAGAATATAGGCATGCTGCATATCAGGAGAGGCTCTCTATCTGGCAGGGCCGTGCGAGTGTCTCACAAGCTTGCGCGTCCAAGTCACTCGGCAGTGGGGAGCGGATTCCCTGCCTGTCTCCGCTTTAGGGAGAAGGGCAGGGTTGGGGGGGTGCGGGTAGCTTCAGGGGAACAGTGGGGAGCAGCGGGAAGCAGCAGGGAGGCGGCGGTGGGATCCATCAGATTGTGGCTCTCGAGTGTCTTGTGCAAGTGCGCCCCCTTCTGGTGGTTGGCGAAAGTTGGCGAATGGCGATTCTATCGCCAGGAGCAGCTCTAATGAGAGATACTCCATATGTAAATGCCCGATATGGCCTGCCATATGTCTTTGTGCATGTCTAGAAGCACCAGTGAATGAGTCTGATTTCACAGATAGTAGTTTTAGTTATAGTTTTCCAGTGATAATAGCAGAGACTGTCCTCATAAACTTAATGTATTTGGAGCGACTCCCTTACCACTCCTGTAGATATACAGTATTTATTTAGTGCGTGTGAATCGTTTCCTTATTTATTTAGATACTTTCTTATCTCGTACACTAGATGCTACATGACAATACCAGAATAGCCAGTTCATCAATGGGACACTGAATACAATGTGCACATGTTTTCCTGCCATTCAAGTTACTCTTCCTGCCTCCTCATTTTTCACATAGACATGATATATAAGTTATCTGATTAGAAATATTCATGAGGTCTGTGGCATATGATTATAAACAGTATCAACGAAGAACTATTTGTCAATTATCACACCCTGTATATGATTATTGCAGGTGTCTCTGGTCATATTCATCTTCAGTTATACCCCATTCACACCAGCCTAAATTCCCGGGTTGAGTCCGGGAACAACCCGGTATTACCTCTGGTGTGAAAGGTACACGGGACAAATTACCGGGCTAATTTGCTGGCAATCCAACCCGGCTAGGTAGCAGGGTTGTTCCCGGGTTCAACCCAGGAAACTGGCTGGTGTGAAAGGTGTAGGGTATACTTACCCGGATTGCCGTGTCCTCCGTGTCCTGTCTGACGGGAATTAATGCAGGCGGCGGGCGCAAATGATGGGACAGCCGGCGGATGATGATGACGCAACTCTCCGGCGGCAGTGAGGACGCCGGAGAGCTGCGTCATCTTCATCCGCCGCCTGTCCCGTCATTTGCGCCGCCTGTGTGGATTCCTGGCCTGTGTGGAGGACCAGCAACCGGGGTGAGTATTCTACCCACCTCCTGTCCACCTCCGCCGCCATCCCGCCGACTGCCCAACGTCATAACGCCGACTGCCCGCCTCCTCCCCATCTCCTGCCGGCCTCCTTCCCGCCCCCTTCACACACCAGAAAATGCAGGGACATTTCTGGTGTGAATGGGTCCAAACCCGGGAATGTCCCTGCTTGTCCCGGGAACTGAATTCCCGGGTTTGTCCCTGCATTTCTGGTGTGAAAGGGGTGTTATTAATTACCAAGATTTTTGTTAATCTGTGTCTGCGCACACACTACAGTGCGCATGCGTGAGCCCTAAAATTGGGTGAGTGACATCACAAGCAGCCCTGCGACCCAAAGGATGGTGGCTTGCCATTTGCCATTTGACTTTGCAGCTCAGCTGCGCAGCCAGAGGACTACTCTTGTCATGTCAGTTCTATGCTGTACTTTGCCCTGTGCTGGGTGTCCCCCTGCTAATGCCACAGAGATGTTGTAGATTTACGAATCCTCATTTGTAGATATGAGTCAGCATTGCTGGACTGGTTATGCTGATTACTATAGGTTATTAAGGTGTGTTACAGGTGGTAAACGCAGCTTACACCACAAGAATGTCTTATTATGGAGTTTATATACCACTAATGTTATCCCCTTAAGTTATAATACAGGGCTACTATGAAAGAAACGGGATACAGTCATTGGGTCACCAGCATGATGGTCAACAAGCAATAGGACCTAAATGTATGTCGACCTAATGGTGTCGACCATTAGCTGGTGACCTAATGATCCATACCCAAAGAAATAGACACATTCAATATATATACACAATATACATATATATATATATATATATATATATATATATATATATATATATATATATATATATATATATATATATAGAATGGCAGGTTATGGCACTCTCACGGACTCAACAAATAATCGACACGACACGATGCTGTGGGTCAACGTTTCGGAAGATTTACTTCCTTTTTCAAGACATAAAAGTGCAATACAAAGCAAGAAGGGTAACATAGCTTACCTATATGTGAAATGAGAAGAGGCTCGCCCGTCACGTGTCACGCCCGCCCGTCCTCTACCTCACTTCCGGTCCGGTGTCTCCCGGAGGCGTGTCAAAGCGTCACGTCTCACTGGTGATCTCCCGATCAATCAGAAGGTGGGAGTGACAGAGGCGCGTTTCCGTTGCTAGGCAACCAGGGTGTTCAATCTGGTGCATACAAAAAAAAAAAAAAATTACATATGAATAGTGAAAATAAGCAAATAGAAAAATACAAATATAAAAACGAGAGGAGCAAATATCTGCAATGTTAAATGTAAATATAAGCGCTAGTATATGCACATAACTATAGTACTAAAAAAGTTGACAGAGTCACCGCTCCATGTCGACAGGGAACAGAATAAGCAAGCGGCAGAAACATTATCTAGGGGAGATCAAACAAATGTAAAGAATAAATGCAGTCCACAGAAGCAGTTCTACAAGAACATATTGAGCGTGAATTGCTCATTCAGCCCTTTGGGGCTCATAGTGTCCAGTGTATGGATCCAGCGAGCTTCCAATTGCATCAGTCTTTTACCGCGGTCCCCTCCTCTCATGTCCAGTGGGACATGATCGATAATCATATGTCGGAATTGTGCCAGATTGTGTTTCGCCAGGGCAAAGTGTTTTGCCACTGGCTGGTCCGACTCTTTTTTGCTGTTAAGGGCTGCCCTGATAGAATGGCGATGCATCGCCATCCGCTCTTTAAAAGAACGGATGGTCTTGCCCACATAACAGAGTCCGCATGGACATTTAATAAGGTAGATGATAAAATTACTGGAACACGTGAGGGGGTAACGAATGGTAAATTTTTTACCGGATGAAGGATGTGTGAAGGTTTTGCCAATGATCATATGACTGCACGTAGTGCAGCCTAGGCACTTGAAGCAGCCATTAGGTCTGGTCTGTTTAGATTGATTTCTTTTTGTAACATCGGTCCGAACCAGCATGTCTCTCAGGTTGCGGCCTCTGTTGAAACAAGGCATTATTCTGGTTTTTTTCAGGACTTTCAAGTCCCTATCATTTTGAACCATAGGCCACAATTGTCTGAGATTGGAATTGATGGTTTGATTACCAGTATCAAACATTCTCACCCAGTGGATACGGTCCTCTTTTGTATCTGTATCGATTTTCTTCTTTAGAGTTTCAGATCTAGGAATAAGGTTTAGTTTATCTACTGCTTGTTTGAGGACTGTTCTGGAATAGCCCCTTTGTTCAAATTTCTCACACATAAGCTGTATATTGGTCTCTAATTTATCTTCGGAACTCGTTATCCGTTTGGTTCTCAGCAATTGTGAGAAGGGCAAGCTTCTTTTGGTAGCTGCTGGGTGATGACTTTGTGCTGCCAGCAGATTATTCCGATCAGTCGGCTTGGAATAAAGATCGGTACTGAGTCTCTCACCTTCTCTGATGATTCTGACGTCCAGAAAGTGTATTTCATTCTGGCTCATCTCCATGGTGAATTTTATCGGGCAATCACGCATGTTGATTTCTTCTATGTACCCTCGTAGCTCAGTATCCGACCCCAGCCATAGCAGTAAGATATCGTCGATGAATCTGCAGTAAAAGAAAATCTTGGGGTTCATCGATGTCTGAAAGAACATGTTTTGTTCGATGGTAAACATGTATGCATTTGCGTACGAGGGTGCGACGGGAGAACCCATCGCACACCCCGTACGCTGTTGGAAAAACTCACCATTAAAAAGGAAGTAATTCCTGGTGAGTGTCAGTTGCAATAAATCGATCATGAACCTAGTAGTGGGTCCACTGTAGTTTGGACTGGTAGTAAGCAAGTTCTGCATCGCCTCAAGACCATCTGGGTGAGGAATGCTTGTATACAAGCTGGTTATGTCTAATGTACAAAGCCAGAGATTTTGTGGAAGGGCTGTGACCTGCTAAATAAACTTCATGCTCTACCAGCCCTTCCACAAAATCTCTGGCTTTGTACATTAGACATAACCAGCTTGTATACAAGCATTCCTCACCCAGATGGTCTTGAGGTGATGCAGAACTTGCTTACTACCAGTCCAAACTACAGTGGACCCACTACTAGGTTCATGATCGATTTATTGCAACTGACACTCACCAGGAATTACTTCCTTTTTAATGGTGAGTTTTTCCAACAGCGTACGGGGTGTGCGATGGGTTCTCCCGTCGCACCCTCGTACGCAAATGCATACATGTTTACCATCGAACAAAACATGTTCTTTCAGACATCGATGAACCCCAAGATTTTCTTTTACTGCAGATTCATCGACGATATCTTACTGCTATGGCTGGGGTCGGATACTGAGCTACGAGGGTACATAGAAGAAATCAACATGCGTGATTGCCCGATAAAATTCACCATGGAGATGAGCCAGAATGAAATACACTTTCTGGACGTCAGAATCATCAGAGAAGGTGAGAGACTCAGTACCGATCTTTATTCCAAGCCGACTGATCGGAATAATCTGCTGGCAGCACGAAGTCATCACCCAGCAGCTACCAAAAGAAGCTTGCCCTTCTCACAATTGCTGAGAACCAAACGGATAACGAGTTGCGAAGATAAATTAGAGACCAATATACAGCTTATGTGTGAGAAATTTGAACAAAGGGGCTATTCCAGAACAGTCCTCAAACAAGCAGTAGATAAACTAAACCTTATTCCTAGATCTGAAACTCTAAAGAAGAAAATCGATACAGATACAAAAGAGGACCGTATCCACTGGGTGAGAATGTTTGATACTGGTAATCAAACCATCAATTCCAATCTCAGACAATTGTGGCCTATGGTTCAAAATGATAGGGACTTGAAAGTCCTGAAAAAAAACAGAATAATGCCTTGTTTCAACAGAGGCCGCAACCTGAGAGACATGCTGGTTCGGACCGATGTTACAAAAAGAAATCAATCTAAACAGACCAGACCTAATGGCTGCTTCAAGTGCCTAGGCTGCACTACGTGCAGTCATATGATCATTGGCAAAACCTTCACACATCCTTCATCCGGTAAAAAATTTACCATTCGTTACCCCCTCACGTGTTCCAGTAATTTTATCATCTACCTTATCAAATGTCCATGCGGACTCTGTTATGTGGGCAAGACCATCCATTCTTTTAAAGAGCGGATGGCCATGCATCGCCATTCTATCAGGGCAGCCCTTAACAGCAAAAAAGAGTCGGACCAGCCAGTGGCAAAACACTTTGCCCTGGCGAAACACAATCTGGCACAATTCCGACATATGATTATCGATCATGTCCCACTGGACATGAGAGGAGGGGACCGCGGTAAAAGACTGATGCAATTGGAAGCTCGCTGGATCCATACACTGGACACTATGAGCCCCAAAGGGCTGAATGAGCAATTCACGCTCAATATGTTCTTGTAGAACTGCTTCTGTGGACTGCATTTATTCTTTACATTTGTTTGATCTCCCCTAGATAATGTTTCTGCCGCTTGCTTATTCTGTTCCCTGTTGACATGGAGCGGTGACTCTGTCAACTTTTTTAGTACTATAGTTATGTGCATATACTAGCGCTTATATTTACATTTAACATTGCAGATATTTGCTCCTCTCGTTTTTATATTTGTATTTTTCTATTTGCTTATTTTCACTATTCATATGTATTTTTTTTTTTTTGTATGCACCAGATTGAACACCCTGGTTGCCTAGCAACGGAAACGCGCCTCTGTCACTCCCACCTTCTGATTGATCGGGAGATCACCAGTGAGACGTGACGCTTTGACACGCCTCCGGGAGACACCGGACCGGAAGTGAGGTAGAGGACGGGCGGGCGTGACACGTGACGGGCGAGCCTCTTCTCATTTCACATATAGGTAAGCTATGTTACCCTTCTTGCTTTGTATTGCACTTTTATGTCTTGAAAAAGGAAGTAAATCTTCCGAAACGTTGACCCACAGCATCGTGTCGTGTCGATTATTTGTTGAGTCCGTGAGAGTGCCATAACCTGCCATTCTACATACCTGCTTCTCTGGCACCCCGGCAGTTGTCCTGAGGATTTGATTGAGTGCCTGCATACTCCTGCTATATATATATATATATATATATATATATATATATATATATATATATATATATATATATATATATATATGGGGAGCAGACTCTTGTTACGTGCCACCTTATTATTTATTACTAACTCTGGGCTGCCGGACTTACAAGGTCCCCTGTTGGATAGGGGAAAGGAGAATGTGGACAACAGTTGTAAGTTGGCGCCCTTGTTGAACCTTTAGTGATTGGTTCTGTAATAGCATTTAGTATAATTCAAAAGTAAATCAGAGTAAATCAAAGTAAAGTCCAAAATTTATAAACATTTATTAAAAAGTCTCTTATTCCACTTGGTATTGGTGGTTTTCCAGACCATAAAAAACTTCAATAGTATATTTCAATAGTATATTATATATATATATATATATATATATAGATACAGAAGTACCAACACACTCGCCATTCCTAAGAATGGGGTGCAAACAGCACCCACTTCCCAGGATGGGGTGCATTGGCCTGTGACCACACACTCTAGCATAGGCGCCGATTCCGTGGGTGCTCTGGGGCTTGAGCACCCACGGAAAATCTTAAGCACCCACCAGCACCAGGCACGCCCGCCGCCCACGCTGGTGGCTGGCCGCACATCCAGCCCACCCATATTGATGTGACGCGCTGGCGTCACACCGCGCTCCCCCTCCCTCTCCCCCGCCCTGCGCTGCCCTCCTCCCGAGTCCGTACAGCGCATGAGCGCAGGGCTGGCGTCTAGGCTGAGGGAGCTGCAGCGCGCAGCTCCTCTCATCATCTCCCTTCCCATGGGGCTTAGCAGCAGATCCGGGGCTGGACGCAGCCGGAGGCAGAGCTGGGCTGGCTGGAGGAAGAGACGGGCTGGCTGGAGGAAGAGACGGGCTGAACAGAGGCAGAGACAGGCTGGGCAGAGACATCCTCCTGACTGACAGCTGGTCTGAATAGCGGCTGGTGGTGGAGGAGCGCGGGCATCTTTAATCCTGGATGGGTGAGCTTAAAGTACATGTCGGCTGTGTGTACTGTAGTGTATGTATATTGTGTGAGTCTTTATGCTGCAGCTGTGTGTATGGATGTGTGCACCTGCTGTGTGTATGTATGCTAAAGTTTGTTTGTGCATGTGTGTGTCTCCTGTCCTGTGTGTGTGTGCAGGGCTGGCCCTAGGCATAGGCATACTAGGCAATTGCCTAGGCCCTAGGGGCGGCAACGTCCTTTACTATTGGTGGCCAGGGCAACCTCTGCAAAGCAGGGAGGAGCAGTACTGAAGAGGCTCTCTCCCTGCTGTGATTACGCCGCCCCCCCCCCCCCCCCCCCGGAGGTACCTTGCGGGGATCGGTGCTGCGCTGGGTCCCTTTGGCGGATGTGAGGTCAGCAGCGAGGTCCCTGTGGCGGATGGGAATTGGGAACTACTAGTCCCCATCCGCCGCAGGGACCTCGCTGCGGACTTCACATCCACTGCAGGGAGCGGGTGCCTATAACACAGGGCCGTATTTCTGCTGCTGGGTCTCCACCAGAAGACAGCCGGGGTCCCGGAGCTTGCTGACCGTGCCAGGAACCGGCCATGCATGGCGTCTCCTGAGGTTGCAGCGCGGAGCACCACTTCCTCCTGCACACTGTTTGGACCGGGTGTCAGCTCATCCAGTGCTCCCCAGACATCAGCAGCCTGCTGCGGGCCCCAGAGCATGGCCACCAGCGAGTACGCAGCTGGGATGCGACTGGCCGGACACTGGGAGTGGGAGACAAATTGTCTAAGCAGGAGCCAGGGGACATCATAAGGTAGTGGTCTAAATGTGCCTTGACTTGTAGTGTGATGGGATGTTTGTATGTATGTGTATGTATATTTGGGTGAGAGTATCAGTGTGTGTAGTATATATGTATGACAGTGGCAGTGTGTGTAGTATATATGTTTGAGAGCGTCAGTGTGTGTAGTATGTTTGAGAGCGTCAGTGTGTGTAGTATGTATGACAGTGGCAGTGTGTGTAGTATGTATGAATGAGAGAGAGTATCAGTGTGTGTAGTATGTATGTATGTATGACAGTGGCTGTGTGTGTAGTATGTATGTATGACAGCGGCAGTGTGTGTAGTATGTATGTATGACAGCGGCAGTGTGTGTAGTATGTATGTATGACAGCGGCAGTGTGTGTAGTATGTATGACAGTGGCAGCAGGGGCGTAACTACCATAGGTGCAGGGGGTGCAGCTGCTATGGGGCCCAGAGCTGAAGGGGGCCCATCTTTGCTGTCAAACTAATATGTTTTGCATACATTTATTACCATCAGTTGCTAAATAGGGGGCCCTTACAAACTTTTGCTATGGGGCCTACGAATATCTAGTTACGCCTCTGAGTGGCAGTGTGTGTAGTATGCATGAATGAGAGTATCAGTGTGTGCAGTATGTATGACAGCGGCAGTGTGTGTAGTATGTATGCATGACAGCGTCAGTGTGTGTAGTATGTATGCATGACAGCGTCAGTGTGTGTAGTATGTATGCATGACAGCGGCAGTGTGTGTAGTATGTATGTATGACAGCAGCAGTGCGTAGTATATATGTATGACAGCGGCAGTGTGTGCAGTATTTATGACAGCGGCAGTGTGTGTAGTATGTATGTATGAATGACAGCGGCAGTGTGTGTAGTATATATGTATGACAGTGGCAGTGTGTGTAGTATGTATGACAGTGGCAGTGTGTGTAGTATGTATGACAGTGGCAGTGTGTGTAGTATATGTGAATGACAGCATCAGTGTGTGTAGTATGTATGTATGACAGCGGCAGCGTGTGTAGTATGTATGAATGAGAGTATCAGTATGTGCAGTATGTATGACAGCGTCAGTGTGTGTAGTATGTATGTATGACAGCGCCAGTGTGTGTGGTATTCATGCATGACAGCGCCAGTGTGTGTAGTATGTATGCATGACAGCGCCAGTGTGTGTAGTATGTATGCATGACAGCGCCAGTGTGTGTAGTATGTATGCATGACAGCGCCAGTGTGTGTAGTATGTATGCATGACAGCGCCAGTGTGTGTGTAGTATGTATGCATGACAGCGCCAGTGTGTGTAGTATGTATGCATGACATCGGCAGTGTGTGTAGTATGTATGAATGACAGCGGCAGTGTGTGTAGTATGTATGTGTGGCAGTGTGTGTAGTATGTATGTATGAATGACAGCGGCAGTGTGTGTAGTATATGTGTATGACAGTGGCAGTGTGTGTAGTATGTATGACAGTGACAGTGTGTGTAGTATAGATGAATGACAGCGTCAGTGTGTGTAGTATGTATGTATGACAGCGCCAGTGTGTGTAGTATGTATGCATGACAGCGCCAGTGTGTGTAGTATCTATGCATGCCAGTGTGTGTAGTATCTATGCATGACAGCGCCAGTGTGTGTAGTATCTATGCATGACAGCGCCAGTGTGTGTAGTATGTATGCATGACAGCGCCAGTGTGGGTAGTATGTAGGAATGACAGCGCCAGTGTGGGTAGTATGTAGGAATGACAGCGCCAGTGTGGGTAGTATGTATGCATGACAGCGCCAGTGTGTGTAGTATGTATGCATGACAGCGCCAGTGTGTGTAGTATGTATGCATGACAGCGCCAGTGTGTGTGGTATGTATGCATGACAGCGCCAGTGTGTGTAGTATGTATGCATGACAGCGCCAGTGTGGGTAGTATGTAGGAATGACAGCGCCAGTGTGGGTAGTATGTAGGAATGACAGCGCCAGTGTGGGTAGTATGTATGCATGACAGCGCCAGTGTGTGTAGTATGTATGCATGACAGCGCCAGTGTGTGTAGTATGTATGCATGACAGCGCCAGTGTGTGTAGTATCTATGCATGACAGCGCCAGTGTTTGTAGTATGTATGCATGACAGCGCCAGTGTGTGTAGTATGTATGCATGACAGCGCCAGTGTGTGTAGTATGTATGCATGACAGCGCCAGTGTGTGTAGTATGTATGAATGACAGCGCCAGTGTGTGTAGTATGTATGTATGAATGACAGCGGCAGTGTGTGTAGTATGTATGTATGAATGACAGCGGCAGTGTGTGTAGTATGTATGTATGAATGACAGCGGCAGTGTGTGTAGTATGTATGCATGACAGCGGCAAGTGTGTGTAGTATGTATGCATGACAGCGGCAAGTGTGTGTAGTATGTATGCATGACAGCGTCAGTGTGTGTAGTATGTATGCATGACAGCGCCAGTGTGTGTAGTATGTATGCATGACAGCGCCAGTGTGTGTAGTATGTATGAATGACAGCGCCAGTGTGTGTAGTATGTATGAATGACAGCGCCAGTGTGTGTAGTATCTGTGGTAGAAGATGGTGCTATCTGTGTCCTGGGCCGAGGGGATGTAAAATGGAGGTAGATTTTACCTCCATTTTACATTTTAATTTGATTGCTCTGCATCAGATGAAAACATTCCAAAGTGCACTAGTGGATGGGGCCTTTACACTTGAAGAGACCCCCTCCCACCACATAACAGAATTTAGCATTATTCGTTGTGCTATAATGTGAATCTTTGCTCAATCTGGGTGCCATAACGTGAATTTTGGATCATTTTGTGTGGCATAACGTGAATTTTGACTCATTCCATGGGATTTTTGGCTTATTCTATGTGGCATAATATGAACTTTAGCACATTCAGTGTGGCATGATGTGACTTTTGGCTCAATCTGTGTGGCATAATATGTAAGGGGCCTACTATTGTGTTGCATGATGTGTAAAAGGGGTATATGGTGTGCTACAATACATTGAAAGACACACTCTTTTGAGTGACCACACCTTCTATTGCAGGAGGGCGCCCCTCGAATGTTTGCTGGAAGTGTTAAGTGGTGCCCCAGCTGTTATAATTGCCCACCCGTGGTATGTACATGTATAAAATGTCATTAACCAGCATGTTATTTTTGGTGTCTAACCACTAAAGTTTGATGGTATTATCACCTGCTAGGGGGCACCAACAAAAATCTTGCCTGGGGCATGAAATTGGATAAGTAATTGTAAAAAGTAAGTAAGTAAAAGTATACAAATTGTAAGTATACTGTGTATACAGTATATGCTACTGTATACAGTATGTGTGTATGTATGTACAGGTGTACAGTATGTATATTCACCAACTACCAGTAGGCAACATGCTGTGAGTTTTATTATTAAGATAAATCTCTTTGGAGTGCTGGCTACTGTTGTCACTGAATAGAATATATATATATATATATATATATATATGTGTGTACGGTAGGGATACACTCAGGGTAACCCTCTCCCCCAATCCCCCTAACCCTTCTCCCCACGCAGCCTGAACCTATCCCTCCCCTCTAGTGCCTGACTCTAACCCCCGCACCCCACCGCCTAAACCAAACACCCCCACATCGCATCATAACCTTGGTATTATTTTGTGGCCACGCCCCTTCCCCGTGAAGCCACTCCCCTATATTTTTGGCTTGAGCACCCACCAGCAAAAACATAAATCGGCACCTATGCACTCTAGTAAATACAAACACAGGGGGCCCAGCACTCACTACAACAAACTAACTCACCTTAACATTCAAATAATCAATTAAATAAATAATGGGGTTTTAGTTCATGAATTGATCAATGCATTTAAGCTTGCAGCCCATCGCCAAGGGACCCCATTTCACTGCAAGTCCTACACTAACAACTGATTTTCATGGGAACCTGGTAACTGTTTGCACATCATAGCTAAAATGAACATGTGTTATTTTCCTGGGTTAAAGCTCAACTGCCATGTCCTTATGGCTTTTAAAAGGTGAGACCATCCCAAACACAGCACCTGAATTAGTATTATATATATATATATATATATATATATATATATATATATATATATATATATATATATATATATTTGGGTTGATTTTTAATAAACCTCTGTTACTGTGATCATAGCTTTCTCATGCACCCTAGATAAGCTCATTTACCTGAAACCTGTGACAGCTGCCTCTTTAATACTAATTCAGGTGCTGTGTTTGGGATGGTCTCACCTTTTAAAAGCCATAAGGACATGGCTGTTGAGCTTTAACCCAGGAAAATAACACATGTTCATTTTAGCTATGATGTGCAAACAGTTGCCAGGTTCCCATGAAAATCAGTTGTTAGTGTAGGACTTGCAGTGAAATGGGGTCCCTTGGCGATGGGCTGCAAGCTTAAATGCATTGATCAATTCATGAACTAAAACCCCATTATTTATTTAATTGATTATTTGAATGTTAAGGTGAGTTAGTTTGTTGTAGTGAGTGCTGGGCCCCCTGTGTTTGTATTAGGGTTACCACCTACTCCCTTTAATTCCGGACACATATTAATTACACAGGTTCTGTGGCTGGCTGACTTCAAGACTCCACTTCACCTGATTTTAAACTGCCACAGAACCTGTGTAATTAACATGTGTCCGGAATTAAAGGGACTAGGTGGTAACCCTAGTTTGTGTATATATATATATATATATATATATATATATATATATACATATACATACACACACACACACACACACATACTCAAGGGTTGGCAGGCTGCCTGCAACTCTCACAGTTTTTTGTAAAACTTACTATTTTCATGTGTGTGCCACTGCCGCCTGACAATCCCCCAGTGTGCACCTGACCTGAGAGCTTCACTCCAGTGGAGGCAGATGGAGGGAGCTGTCATTCACGGACCATGGGAGGAGGCAGCCACACATGCGCGCAGCCCTCCCATGGCCATTTTTGTTGGGGGCAAAATGCTGTGACAGGCATGTCGGACGGTGGCGGCGAGATGTGGGGTGAGCTGCAGCACTGAGCGGCCTAGGCCCAGCCACAATTTGATCTGGGAAAATGGGCAGTTCGGCGGTCTAATGGGTGCACCCCCTGACCACCCCTCAGATTTGCCTATGAATAGGCCTGTAATGTGTAGCACTCAATTAAGAAGGTAAGCAGGTAACAAATGCTTATTGGCTTTGAATAACCTGTCACATTATCCAGCTTAAGCAAACGGACCCTTAGGGTGGTATTCAATCCCGACTGCTATTTCCACCGGGGGAAAAGCGGACGTCGCCTATTCAATGCTGCCTTTACCGACAGCATTGAAGGCAGTTTACGACAAAACAGATCCGACTTTAAATCAAGTCAGAGGTGTTTTGTTGGAAACGGCCACAGATTGACAAATTCACGTCCATTTTTTGACAATACACGGGCGTTTCCGCCGATTTGCGGACTGACAATTGATAGTTGGTACATTGAATACAGACAGACAAATTCCTATCAGAAGGAACAAAAAAATGGCTCAGATTCCAAATGTCAGGACAGGGGCATAACTAGAACTTTGCGGGCCCCATAGCAAACTTTATCACTATGAGAGAGAGAGAGAGAGAGAGAGCGAGAGAGCGAGAGGAAATTCATAAGAGAGATAGTGAGTAAAAGTGTTTTCATGGAAAAAAATAGACAGTATTAGGGAGAGAGAAATAGAGGAAAAAGAGAGAGGGGGAAAGAGTGATTAAGGGGTAGAGGCATTGACGGACAGAAAGGCGTGGGGGGCATGGACGGATGTATGGATGGACAGAGTACCATATGGGGACATAGACGGACAGACTGGATCATAGACAGACGGACAGACAGGAGGGGACATAGACAGATGGAGGGATAAAAGAGAGGAGCATACATGGACAAATAGGAAGAGGCATGGTCCTGGATGACGGAAGGAGTATAGACGGAGAGATGGAAGTGGAGTATAGATGGACAGAAGGATCAAAGACAGATGGATGGGAGGGGGCATAGACAGACGGAAGGAGCATAGAAATGTTGACGGGGCAAAGACATAGGAACAGGAGGGGGCATAGACAGACAGACCAAATAACCATAGACAGACGGATGGATGGGAGGGGGCACAGAAAAACAGACAGATGGAAGAAGCTAATGGTGTGTACACACGTTAGATGTGCCTTAAGATCCTATCCACGATCTGATCAGATAGGATTGTGGATAGGATCTTAAGGCACATCCGATTTGCATCCTATCTTGACTATATAGTGCAGATCTGCACTATATAGACAAGGCAGCCAAGACTTTCTGGCTTCCGATACGTGCACGCGCATCGGGATCGGATCGGGATCGCAAGGGTTAAAACCCTTGCGATCTGCATCCGATGTTGATCCGATGCCGATCCGATGTTGACTATATCGTCAACATCGAAAAGGAAATCGGACCGTGTGTACACAGCATTAGACGGATGGATGGATGGGTGGGGCATAGATGGGGGGGATGGATGGGAGGAGACATAGTCAAGTGGAAGGGCAGGAGGGGGCACAGATGGACAGATAAATAGACAGAGCACTATAGTTAATACAGCAATTTACCAGGCAGATTCTGCTGAGGCTGCAGACTGTAGCAGGGATTTGGCCATGATGTAAAGGAGCTACTGGAGGACCCAGCAGATACTTATCATTACTGCAGCCTGACCAGCAGCCCACAGCACTCGATGGCAGCTTCTCCCCTTCGCTCCTCTGGCTCCCCCATGGAGCAGCCTCTATACCCCCTCCTGCTTCGGCAGCAGCCTCCAACCCGCCCGCTGTCAGGCGCCTGCTGTAGCGACGCTGGTGGTGTGTGGCTGACAGACTGTAAAAATACAATAAGTCAGCCGCACACCACCAGCACAGAATTCCTCCTCTGCCCTCCATCCTCACCCAGCCTGCAAGGTCTGGGATAAGGTCTGAATAAAAAAGTATAAATAAATAAATGTAGAGGGTGCAGGGGATTGCATTGGGCTCCCCGGAGCCGCCGGGCCCCATAGCAGCTGCACCCCCTGCACCCTCTATAGTTACGCCACTGTGTCAGGACTACCTGTTAGACAATTATTTTTAAACATTTAGGGATATACTGTAACTGGTAATCAAAAGATGAACTTGATGGACACATGTCTTTTTTGAATCCTAAACTACTATGTAAATATGTAACTATGATAGGAATGCGAATCTAGCAGTACAAAAAAACCTTTTTAGAACAGCCATAATCTACAACTTATCTTGGGCTCCAAGTCCAACTTTTATTACTTTGAACTCAATATCGTCCTTGGCTGTTTCACCTATTTTACTCTACAACAAAAATAACTTTCTAGTAATATTACACAAAACACTTTCCCTTCAAAAATTATCTCTGATAATGTAATTATTTATAAATCTTCAAAAACACATTGTGAATGCAATACCCCTTTCTCACTGCAGGTCTTAAACGGTAAATTGAAGTTTTTTCCCCATTTCTAAACGTTTAAGGCTGCAGTGGGAAAGCGCCAGAGTTAATTTACTGGTTAAAGTTAACCGGTATTTCAACCCGTTTAAAAAGCAGAGTTCTAAACATTTCAAAGCCGTTTTTTCTGCAATGAGAATGGCTCTGAAACTGTATTTAAGATCCTACACTAGTCTTCCCCCTCCCCTGGTACCTGTCCCGCCGCCCCTCCCCCCGTACCTGCCAGCTGGTACCCTCGCTCCCCCCCTGCCCTGGTACCCCCCTCCCCCTGCCCTGGTACCTTGCTACCCTCCCTCCCCTGGTACCTTGCAGCTGGTACCTTGCATCCGGGCAGCTGGGCAGCATGGTAGGCAGGGTAGGCAGCAGGCATTCTAGGGCTCCTAGTCGGCAGGTCCCAGACTGATTGCTGAAAGCATCATGCAGGAGGAGGCCGGTGCACAGACAGCGGGGGCACTGGGGATCCAGGCAGCACGGTCCGTGCTCAGTAGGAGGACGCGGAGGAAGGTCCATTAGGAGATTGTCATTTCATCAGCGGGGTCCCTGCCGCGAATGGGAAATAGCAGGGCCGGAAATTACATATGTGCATATCTAATGAGCCACTAATTAAATATGCGCATAAGGCCCATTGTCATGTTGTGTAAAATTTGAAGACCAAGTTATTTAAACAAATGCAGATACATCAGGACTTTAACAAGTGCTTATAGGGCCAGATGCTGCTGTGCCCTTGAGTTTAGGATTACTGATTCTTTCTGTCTATACTGTCTGCTAAAGGGGTTATGTCATCTGTGCAGGATTTTTTGCCATATGAAAAATTGGCAATTTTCACCTGTTTATAGGGTAAATTCGTTTTGCCCTAGTCAATCTCAGTGCCGATTTTTCATCTGGGCGAAAAATCCAGCACTGGCAAAAACTTTGTGTATTGGCAAATGTGCCGTGAAACCATGTGTCTTGGGAAATTCTCACCTGTTTTCACCCATGCTGATTCGCCCAAAAAAAAATGAAAAGTGAAACAGCATGGGCAAAAACATCCGTGATTGGCGAATCGTTAAAATGCTGTTTAAACTATTAGTCATGTGATCACTGATGCCACTATGGCCCTTATGCTAGTTGAATCGGACGGATGTGTATTTCGGACAGGAACCGAGTGTTCTTAGCCCCGCCTATCGTACAGATCGCTCACACCGTCCGAATGCAGTAAGACGCCGACCGAACGGACCGCGAGTGGTTGTTTCATGTGAACACCTCCTTTATCTGTGGGAACCTCCCCCATCCTCCTGTCAGGCTGCACCGAGTGCTCCAGACCATTCGGACATTTTTCCGAACGAAAGTAGGGATTTGAGCAGGCAGCTGACATCAGGCTATGTCAGCTGTCCGCCCCCCACACGTGCGTTACGGCCAGATTACAATACGTACGCCCAGCGTTTTCATGGGAACACCCATGAAACGCGGGGCGTATGCATATGTTAATGAGCCTAAACAGCCCTTCACGCCCCTCTCCACCCCCTGCTCGGATGGTTCCGTACGATCATTTTCTGCACGGAACTCACGCCGTGTTCGTACATGTGAGGCGTTCGTACATGCACGGATACGCCTCCGCACATGCTCAAACACCAATCATCGGCCGTCCGTCCGCATTCGGAGCCATCCGACTCAATAAGGGCCTATAGGTGGTCTGTTCTATCAGGCTACCTTTTAAAACTCCACTCAGATTATGCAAAATTATGCATTTTTTCTTATAGAAACATAAAATTTGACAGCACATAAGAACCACTTGGCCCATCTAGTCTGCCCCTTTTTTAAACATGTTACCTCAAACCATATATGATCCTTATTTTTTTGTAAGGCTATAAATATATATCCCAAGCATGTTTAAATTGCCCTACTGTATTTTCCTCTACCACCTCTGCTGGGGGGCTATTCCACTTATCCACAACCCTTTCTGTGAAGTAATTTTTCCTCAGATCTCCCCATAATCTTGCTCCCTCTAGTTTCAGTGCATGTCCTCGTGTTCTGTTGCTCCTCTTCCTCTGAAGAATGTGTAGTATCCCTGTTCAGGCCACGTAGGTTCTTGTTCTCGGGGGAAGAGAGAGGTGTTTTGGATCAAAGACGGACCCCAAATATACCGGAATGCTTTCTTTTATTCTCTCTGAAGCAACAGGCAAAGTGCAAATTTCAATTGCAGTAAAGGTGACACATACACAACAATTGACCACCAAGTAGGGTGTACACACGACAAAAATACAAAAATATTACAATGGTATAACAGGCTGTGCTTCTATAACCTGGCCCGACGGTTCGTAATGGTGCTGCTCGACTCCTGACCCCACTGGGCTATTACGTAATATCTCAAGCCAATGCTAGAAGCGCTACAGTGCCATTACCAAACTCCGACACACCGCGCTTGAACGCACAGAAAGGTTATAATGTACCTTACACTTTCTAGCATTAGAGCAAACACAAAAAAAATGAACACCGCAATGGGTGTAATACAGGCCTAGATGTTACCGGTAACACTAATTAACTTAGAATCAAATTACTTAAGGTAAGTCGGCCAACTCTCTTATTAGGCAGCTAGGCAATAGATCGTTAGATCACAGGATGGGGAACACGGAAGTTATCACAGTTTAGTTGAACGGTTACTCCAACGGGAGGTCATGTGTACTAGAAGGGTTAAGTTAATGGGATGCCAGTCAACGTCCCAGTATGGTAAGGAGGCCTCCGGGCCCTTATAGTGGCTCTTGTTTCCTTACCGGTGAGGGTAGTGAGAGAGGCCTTAACGTTGATTCGTCCCTGTCGATGGTGTGTAGGGGTGACACTGGCCCGGAGTGCGGCAAGGGTTCTGTTCCGTTCCGATGCGAATAGGCTCAGCGGGGGGGGGGGGGGGAGTGGCCAGGGAGCTCAGGTGGAATATACCTGACTGGGACAGGCACTGAGACATTCAATGCCGCACTGGCAGACTCACGGTTGGTGGAGCTGGGGTCACTGTTCTGCACCTGCCGTGCCGATGGACGCAGCTGCTTCCTCTCACTGAGGCTGGAGTGCATCAGGCGCCACTGTTGCTGCTACTGGGGATGTGCTGGTGGGCACTGCTGCTGCTGGGCTCTGCTGGGCTGTGTAGGGTTGCTGGGCTCTGCTGATGCTGAGTGCTGCTGTTGCTGGGTCTGTGCTGCTGGGCTCTATAGTACTGCTGGCTCTGCTGGGCTCTGTAGTGCTGTTGGGCTCTGTAGTGCTGCTGGGCTCTGCTGCTGCTGAGTGCTGCTGTTGCTGGGTCTCTGCTGCTGGGCTCTATAGTGGTGCTGGCTCTGCTGGGCTGCGCCCCGATTCCCGCTGTCGTCCACACCGGCACACGCTGCTCCTTCTCTCTCTTCTTCTGCACCCCTCACACACGCTTCCTCCTTCATACACGTGAGTCCTCACTGCCTCTTCCTGTTCCTGTGTCTCTGCCTATCTAAGGCAGCTCCGGCCTCTCACTCAATGGCCGTCTATACCTTGTTGAGCGGCGATCCTACGGGTCAATTTAAAAAAGAAATTGGCTTGGTCTTGCAGGAGGCCAAAGATAATATAATTATTGAGCAAGAAATTTATCAGTTTTTGAAGATCGATCAGCCACGTGTACCCCTGTTGTACACATTGCCGAAAATCCACAAAGATATGTCAAACCCGCCTGGTCGACCAATTGTGTCGGCACGAGAGTCACTTTATAATAACATCTCTAAATATCTGGACTTTTTCTTGCAGCTGTGCGTCCAGGCGGGGGAGACATATCTGAGGGATACCACTGACCTCTTGGTTTCATTGGACAAATTTGGTGATGTTCCAGATAATACCTGGTTGGTGACTCTGGACATCACCCGTTTGTATGCCAATATTCCCCACGGGGAAGGATTGTTAGCTATACAGGATCTAATCAGTGATAATCCCCTGTATGTGGGTCCTAATGTTGATTTTTTATGCAATTGTTGAAATTAATTTTGGAGAGGAATAATTTTTTCTTTAATGGAAAATATTATCTCCAAAGAACCGGTATATCAATGGGATCAAATGTCTCACCCACCTATGCCAATGGTTACATGACACACATAGACAGGAGATTTTTCCTGAACAGGGACATGAGAGATAGGATCTTGTATTACAAAAGATACATAGATGACATCATACTACTATGGCGTGGCAGCTTTGATGAATTTCAGGATGTATTGGAAGAAATCAATGGGGCTGATTGCCCAATTAAATATACTCACACTATGAGCCTGGAAGAAATTGTATACTTAGACGTCAAAATTAAGGTGGTGAATAATAAGATCAGTACAAGTCTATATACAAAACCTACTGATAAGAACACAATCCTAAGAGCAGACAGCTTCCATCCAAGTAATACCATCAATAGCCTCCCTTTCTCTCAATTTTTGAGGACCAAAAGAATTACTAATGACCCGGCTAAACTTACATCAACATTGGATGAAATGAACAGAAAGTTCATTCAAAGAGGATATAACCAACAAACATTAAATAGGGCAAGAGAAAAGGTGGAAGCAATTCCCAGGCAGGAAACCCTTATTAACAAAATTCCATCAACAGAAACCCAAAGTGTGAATTGGGTACAGAAATACAATACTTCATCTAAAACTGTCAGAGAGGTATCTAAGAATAACTGGCCGGTAGTACAAGAGGAACTTAAAAGCCTAAAAAGGATGAAGATTAGACACTGCTACCAAAAAGGAAAGAGTATCAGGGATTGGCTTGTACATTCAGATGTGACTAAGTCATATAGGGCCTTATTTTGGTTCACTCTTTCTGACAAAATACTTCTTAGATGGACAAAACCATGTGCACTGCAGGGGGGCAGATGTAACATGTGCAGAGAGAATTAGATTTGGGTGAGTAATTTTGTTTCTGTGCAGGGAAAATACTGACTGCTTTATTTTTACACTTCAATATAGATCTCACTTTGAAGTAAAACCCCACCCAAATCTAACTCTCTCTGCACATTTTGCATATGCTCCCCTGCAGTGCACATGGTTTTGTCCATCTAAGAAGGATTTTGTCAGAAAGAGTGAACCAAAATAAGGCCCTAAAAGAAAAGAATATACTGTAAGAACTAGAAAAACCAACGGTTGCTACAGATGCACTGGATGTGCAACCTGTAGCCATATGACAACAGGGAAGTACTTTTGCCACCCTCATACAGGCCAAAAGTATACCATTACTCACACTCTCACCTGTTCTAGCTCTTATATATTATATTTGGCTAAATGCCCTTGCGGGCTTGCCTATGTTGGTAAGACCATGCGCACCTTTAAGGAACGCATGGCACAACATAGGTCAGCAATTAGAGCAGCAATTAATGGCAAAGGAGGAGACCAGCCACTTGCCAAGCACTTTGCTGAGGAAAAGCACAGCTTGGCAAGTTTCAGATACATGGCTATCGATCATATCCCCGATGATGGAAGAGGAGGGTATAGACACTTAAAATTACTGAAGTGTGAATCCAAGTGGATTTTCACACTGGATACAGTCAAACCAAAAGGTTTGAATGATCAACTTAATCTCAATATTTTTCTCTAAAAAGTAACGCACACATAAAATAATATTATCCTTGAAATGGTTAGAATGCATACCAGTAATGCAGGAGTATTATTATAATGAATATATAATCTGTTGTCCATCTTGTTTCATATTACGCACTTTGAATGTTTTTATTGATATATGATATTGTTTCCATGTTTCCATAGACACATTGTAACATATCTCGCACCAGACGCCGGTCTCCGCTGACGTCACTGGCACGCTGACGGGAGGGGAGATCCTATCCAGGAAGCGAATTGACAGAGACGGAAGGCGGACGCCGAACGTGTGGCGTGAGAAGTGAAGGTATTTAAATGTATTGTATGTTCATTTACGTGTTTGTTTGTATAGCCTGAGGACGGGACAAATAAAAAGTCCCGAAACATTGCTGGAAATGGCAGTTGTCGTGTAACGTTATTGCAATCAAGAAGCCCGGCGGGTGCGGTATCTTTTGAACTAATATATATATATATATATATATATATATATATATAAAAAGCACTTACCCCCCTTGGTTGTAGAAGGATAGGAACCGGCACACGGGTGGATGGTGAAGAAAAGTTGATTTATTGTACAAACATGATTGCACACAACGACAGCTGTACACCTGACAGCTGTTTCAACCGAAATAAACGGTTTTCATCAGAGTTTTCACCGTTTATTTCGGTTGAAACAGCTGTCAGGTGTACAGCTGTCGTTGTGTGCAATCATGTTTGTACAATAAATCAACTTTTCTTCACCATCCACCCGTGTGCCGGTTCCTATCCTTCTACAACCAAAGGGGGGTAAGTGCTTTTCATGTCCTAAAACTTTATGTTCCTGGCACGGGGATTTTTTTCTATTTAGAGTGCCATCCTGCAAACCAAAAGTCTATATATATATATATATATATATATATATATATATATATATATATATATATATATATATTGACAAGGACTCACATACACTGCATCAGCTGTCTTTTGGTCTTTTTTTTTTACAGCATACCAGGTATTCAGCACAGCGAGAATGGTAACAGCATTACAGCATACAGTTGTGTCTTAGCATAGTACAAACTCCAGTGGTCATTACTGTAGCCCATGCCCAGCCTATCACTTGGGCAGCTTTTCCGCCATCAAGAGCAATGACCTCCTGCCCTGGAAACCATTACAGGAGAGCACAGTCCTGACAACCATTAGTTTCTCAGCTGCTACTGCTCTAAAACCTGGATTGGATTTTCCACATTATCTTCAAGTGGAAAGATGCTGTGACACAATATATTTATACACACACACACAGACAAACACACACATGGGCTTTACATTTTCATCTACAGTGCCAATATACACACACACATGTTATATCATGTAATCATGTATTATTTTTGGATGTTACAAGTTGCAAAGTATGAAATTAAGAGATACAGTAGTTTGCAATGTTATGAATAAAAGTGCCATATTTGTATGAGATATGAATGGTTCAGGTGTGCAATTAAAATTTTTGTAAGAGTGCATATAGCCATTATTATTTTTACCAAGCTAAATACCCACATTGGGCTGCACATAGCGCCACTGGATTCTAACCACATTCTTTGTTTACAGCTCACTTGTGTGATTGCTCTTTGATACCAAATGTCATGAAAATTGTGGCATCATCAAGCGTGGTGAAGTGGCGCCATGAATGGTCCAGTTTGGAGCCTATTTATCATGCTACAGTATATTTTCCTAATATACATTTCTCACAAATTTACAAATTATAATACAAAGAAGATATTTGTAATATTTTCTTTGCATTTTTCTTATAATTTTTATAGTCAATACTGTAAATTAAACCTCCAGGCCCATGATGACCTTAATCTGGCACTGCCGCAGATGGACAGTGGGACAGTCTACAGTTAGCGGACTGTCCCTCTGTAATTGGGACAATTGTGAGGTATGCCATATAGTGTTAGCAGCTGTGGTTGCCCATGCAGCTGTTACTTTATTGACTTTACTGTAATTCCAAGAATGACTTAAGCTGGCCATACACTTGTCCGATTTTGCCCGAATTTGACGCATCAGGTCGATAAACTGGATACAAATGGCAAATCAGATGTGTATAAAGTTCCCGATCCAATGCGCGGGCCCTACATTGCTAGTGCTGCACTACGGATCTATCCAGAGCGTTGGCTGGGATCGCATGTGATATATTACATGCAAAAGATCCTGCAGCCCAGGAAGCTGCCGAGGCGGTCCAAGGGGTATGGCTGTCACTTCTCCCCTCGCAGAAGTAGCAGAAATGTATGGGTCTTTACACACCAATATATTAATAATATCAATAATTACAATAGCTGCTTCATCTCACTGTAAAAAGTACGTTTGTAATGTTAATTGTTATGGCAGGCTTGCCTACCCTCCCGGAATGGCCGGGAGCCTCCCGAAAATCTGGGTCGCCTCCCGGCCTCCCGGGAAGGTGGGCAAGTCTCCCGTTTTTTGTTCACAGCCCCAACTCCCCCCCATGTCTGCTGGATTAATTAGCGCAAATCGCGGGTCCGTGGTGAGTGGGCGGGGCTTAAATGACGCGATCGTGGCATTTTGCGTCATTTAAGCCCCCTCGCCGCTTCCCGCGTGACAGTGAGTTTTTACGACATGGGGGCAGGGCAGAGTGATGTCAGCCTTGCCCCGCTTCCCTGACAGGTTGCATCTCCGGGCTTCTCCCGGAGAGGTGAAAGTAAAAGTAGGCAAGTATGTGTTATGGTTATATTAGTATTGATTACACAGTAGTAGATTAAAATATGTATTTTGCATTCTTTATAATATAATAATGTAAACATAAGTGTTAATATTGTAAGTAATACTAAAATCTAGTATATAATAGTGGACTAAGTTGTCACACACCCCTTCTCCCACAAATGCCGACAAATTGATGAGGGATCACCACAGATGATGCTCTGTCATGAGCCAGCCAAACTTCATTGGCTGCATAAGCGCCGATTCCATTGGTGGTCCCGGGCTTGAGCACCCATGGTAAATGTTAAGCACCCACGAGGCCCGTCAGCACGTCAGACTGCAGACAAGAGTACAGCGCAGGGCCGGAGGGAGCACGACGCGCAGCGGAAGGGAGCACACGCTGACGTCAAACCACACAGAAGTACAGCCTGTACAGGGCAGGACCCGGCGGGATGTTAGGAGGGAGGGAGCTGACCTCACGCCGCGGGCTGAAGTACAGGGCAGAGTGCAGCGGGAGATATGTCACTATATATGCGTTCACTGTATCAGCAGTGTCTCATAGCTGTGCTGGTGTAGGAATGTGCATTTGGTCTGTGATGTACAGTATAGTCATGTGAGTATTAATACTGAATCATATTGGTGGCATTGATTACTTTCAATGCATTTCATGGTGTGTATCGTTACATTGTGCCGTAATGTGTAAAAAGGGGGACTCTTCTGCTGTAATGTGTAAAATGGGGGATTCTGCTGCCGTAATTTGAATATTGGAGACAACTGTGCTGCGGAATATAAATTGGTATTATTTTGTGGTCACGCCCCTTCCCCATGAAGCCGCTCCCCTATATTTTTGGCTTGAGCACCCACCAGCAAAAACATAAATCGGCACCTTTGATTGGCTGCACCATTGGCAGACACCGCTATTGACACAGTAACCTGAATATGCCCTTTTTTCACTAACACCGACACTGTGGAGACTGAACAATCATCCATGCACCCAACATCTATTGTCTGTAAACATCTTTTACACCAATCTTATCTTAGTGCCCTGGCAGTCTTCATTACCCAGTAGGAGGAAGAGACCAGGAAAAAAATGGGACAGTAAGAGAAAAGAGGGGGAGAGAGAAAGAAAAGGGGAAGTGGGAAAATCACAGAAAAAAGCGTCAAAGAGAGAAAAAAAGAAAAAAATAAGGAGAGCGGTAAGGAGACAAAATGCTAGTGGTAACTCGCAAATAAATCATTAGAATTGGTCTAAGAATAATTAAACTATGAAAACGTGGCAGTATACCTGAGCAACAGGACGAAACTTGAATAATATCACATAGGAAGCAAAAAGTGTAGTTAACTACCCAAAAAATTAAAATGTGGTATTCCTCTCCCATAACTCTTGCTGTACAGTATGTGCACAACAGCACATCATGGATAATAAAATTGCACCCTTTTGCATCTTTAACAAATAAGGCTGAATAAGCATCATCCTGGCTGGACAGAGCAGAGATAATGCACAAAGGTAACACAAGGTAACAGTTGTACCAATACTTGTCTGAAAGAGACACCAATGACATAGCCAGTAATTTCTGCAAACCTAAGCTTAATTTGGCTACTCAGAAGTGACAAGCGGTTTAATCTTTAGAGGACAGTTTAAACTTTAAAGAGCTGATGACATCTGCTGGTGGCACCAGGAAACTGCTTTCATGCAGTGCCACCAGAATTGTTGCATGCACTTTTTAGAGATGAAATATAACATCCTATAAATTCTCAGTCTATTTATTTACAGTATAATGCTATAAACCAATTAATTTTCTTTAGATAAAAGTTGGGATTCGTGGCTCGGCGAAAATATTTCTCCTCAAATCCAGGCAGACACAGACATTGTATTGACTAGACAGGGAACAAAACAGTGAGCAGCTAAACATTTTATCCATGCTAATGTAGTGAATGTCTAAATTAAGCATATTCCCCACTTCTATGGTTGTAATGTGTACTAGAAAACTCATGACACAGATACAATTATGCAACTAAGGAGACTGTTGTGTTACCATAGTGGTTACATTACATTATTGTTGCCTATTAAAAACCTTTTATAAAGTTGTCATGTAAGATCACATGATAGTTATCCTTCTTTAACTTTCACAAACTCATTTTTCGACTGTTTCTCTCTCTGTCAGTTCCTCTCTGTTGCGTGGAACAAAGCCTGGCCTTTTGATTTTGTATCTCATCTCCCCACGGCTTCTTCTTTCATCACCATGGATACTAAACGTGAAGATAAATGAGCACTTGGCTCATAATGACAGAAGCTCAGTCTTAAACTACTGTCTACTGTAGACACCTTTTAGTCACAAAATGCATGGGAAGCTTGAAAACAGTTTCCGGTACAACGAACAAGGAATCTTTCTTTAAATTTTGCATTGGTAGTGATTATGTAATGTTATATTTGCTTATACAGTATGTTTGAATGGCTCTTTTACTCTGCAAGTGTTGGATTTGGCAAAATGCAGTCTATTATATATATATGGTACTTATGTAATATCTGGGCTCCCGTTTTTCTTATGAGACCGCGTCCCCTCGCGGGGCTCGCTGCGCTCGCCACGCTTCGGGCACGGTGGCTCGCAGCGCTCGCCACACTATATAAAATCAACTCCATGCGTAGTTGGATAGTAGAGGTATGAAAAAATGAGGTGCATTTAACATGGGAGTCCAGATATTACATAAGTACCATATATATATATATATATATATATAAATATTTATTATGAGTGTTCATTCTAGCACCCGCTGATATACAGACCACACTCTCCTAGAAGCACTGCAGCAGACAGTGACACCCCAGGCAGGGAAGAGGAACTGCATGTGCTGGCGGGTGCTAGAATGAACACTACATATATTTATAACTTAACTTAGTACAGTTACACAGATTAAGCACAGAGTCTGGAAAGCAGCCAAGTTTCACATTTAAAGTAAACACTGACTCAGGACGTGGACTCTGGCAGGCTGCCAATTTTCAAAGAAACTGTAAACACAGCTGTCTGGATTAATAGACAAACACTGGCGCCTTGAAACTACACAAGTACCGAGCAATATATACCAGTTTTGGTGCACCCAACCATATCGTTACAAATCATAGATATGGACAATCATATATTGCAATATTACCACAATATTAAAAAAAAGAAATTATAGTCTGTCTAATTACTAGAGAACCCTAAAATAAACCCACTCAATACTAACAAAACATAATTCCCAAAGCCCTAAAACAAACCTCCCCATAACCCCCCACCCTGTATGACCTATCCCCAATCTAGATTTACCTGGATCCCAAACAAATTACCCCCTACCCAACTAACTACCTAATAATACCCACCCAAAACTGCTTACTCATCCACTATTTTTTGAAACGCCCAACTGAATAAATCAACTAACTTTTTCTATCATGACAGAGAAAAAACTTAATAGACTATAGGAGGGAATAAACTAGTGGTCTTAGCTAAAGTCTAATTAAACCACACAGACAGGATGTAAGTAGCACAATTGTAGCTAACCTATACCAATAATCTAATTTAGGTTGCAAAGGACTTAAAGAAATGTTATGCAGCATTTAGGTGCAAAGGACTTGTAGAAATGTTATGCAGCAAATACAGTACTTTAATAAAGTAATTTGGACAGGCCTGTTTAACCTATACCAGCGGCGTAACTATAGCACCGCAGCCCCCGCCACCGCGAGGGGGGGGGGGGCGGGCGCTGTGCATGTGGGGGCGCCGGGGGGCTGCGGTGCTATAGTTACACAACCCCCCCCCAATCCCTAGCAGACTTACCTATCTCGCTGGTCCCGGCGGCTCCGTTCTTCTGCTGAGGACCACCACAAAATGGCCGCCCCCATATAGCACACAGTTCTCTGAACCTGTCTGCTGTATGGGGGCGGCCATTTTGTGGTGGTCCTCAGCAGGTGGGGCGGCGGGGGCGGGGGGGCGCCCAAAACTTAGTTACGCCACTGACCTATACCTAGTTTACCGATGCATAATAGCCTAGTTTACAGATGCATAATAGCCGCTCTAACAAACTGGAGCAACACAACAACTGCTAGAATTAGACCGAAGCAGGTACCCACTGCAACATTTAGTATATATCATTCACACAATACAGGAGGAGCATTAAAACCCTAGGAACTCAGCATACTGTATAGAGCAGTTATATTCAGGCAAAGACAAATAGTCCAGTATGAAGGAGTACTCAAAAGGCCAGAGCAATAAACACAGGATCATGAAAGAAGAAGTCCTGCCAGGCCCTCTTCTCCCATAGAGCCACGGATATAGAAGTCCCTCCATCATATACCCAAAAGTACTCAAGGAGGAGCTTGGAGTACTGGGGCAAGAAATCCAAGCAGAGCGAATAGGTCCAAGAACGTAGCAACAGAAATAAACAGTTTGTGAGTAGGGATTTACGTAGTTCCAGTACTATTAGCAAAGCCATAGGCCAGACCTTCAGAAAGCCCTCAGGGTCAGGAGCTGAAATACTGTAGTAGCAGGGATAGGTATAAATGCCTTCATATGGCAAGGTAGATCCAATAAAGTCATTGATGTGGTCGGCACAGGAATCACAGAAGTCACAGGATTTGAAAAGAAACAATGTTCACTTTTTCAAATGCAGCAAGGATCCTCTGGGCGGATGCAGTAATTGCTTTAAGTATTAGAAGAAGAGAGCCAGGCATCCTCAATAAAATATATCAGACGTACACTCCAGACAGACAGCAAAGGTGGGTTAGTGGTAGCTAGCACACCATACCCTACTCAGAATATACAATAAGGAATGCCACCTGAAGTGCACACCAAAGTCCAAGTAACCAGAAAGTTGTTGTCTTGTAAAGGTAGAGGTTATAGACAGGTAGTTACTGTGTCATATAGCAACCATAAATGAATACCGGGCTGAGCAAAGTATCCGGGTATCAGTATCAGCATATACAGCCTAGCAGCACAGTGGAGCACAGGCCAGACACCCCCTCCTGAGACACTCATGCAGGTTGTCAGCAGCGAGAGCGGGGTAGCAGTCATTGAGGTGCGCCCGGCAGGGACCAGCGTGCGGACCATCAACAGGCACAGTGGGACAGGAGCTGGAAAATTGCGCCACAGAAAGGTGTCTCCAAGATGTGAGAAAAAGCTCAGAGCGCGCCAGGCCAAACGATACACCACGTCCACTGCAGGTCGTCCAGATAATCCCCAAGCAGCGGGCCAGATGCAGGGGAGCTTTAGGGGTACCACTGAGTGTGTCTGGGGCTCCTATGGTCCCTCAAACAGGATGAGTGCATGGATTTTAACGGAGCTTGCTCACCACCTGTCTGCTTGCCTGCCCGGTCAAACCACGTCCCCCCCCACAGGACAAAGGTATTTTGGTGTCCCGGGACTGCTTACGCTCTTATCCGTTTCTGAACTTGATAGTGACTTATTATGAATGCCCTGCAGACAGTTTTTGAGGATGCTAGAGGAGGCAGCACCAGCACTGACAGTATAGGGCACCACACAAGACACCACAGGACTTATACAGCAGACCAGCAAGTGTACAATTGTGGAAGACTGGCAGCACAGGCAGGGCCGGCGCCACTACTAGGCAGCTTTAGGCATTTAACTAGGGTGCCGGCCACTGAAGGCCGGAAGTTCGGAGCAGCCAGGTCCCCCCCCTCCCCCCGATGGAGGTGAGCGGAGGTGAGCTGAGGTGAAACCCCCCCCGCTACTGTGTATGCAGGGGGGTCCGTCAGAGGGGTCCCCGTGGCGCTATCCGATGGGGTGGGTTATATGCAGCAGGGGGGTCCGCGCGGTCTGAGGGGTACCTGTGACACCCCCACCACCCCCAGCAACTTACAGATCCCCGTCGGGTGCCGTCGTCCAGTACCAGGAGAGAGTGAGCCGCCCGGAGAGGAGAGAGAGCCAGGAGAGAGGGAGCCGCCCGTTGTACCGCCCAGCCGGAATGAAGTTCTGCCCGCTTCCGTCCATCATCATCCGCTGGACAGCAGCGCGGGAAGCGCTTCTGGGTTTGAAAACACTGACCGCGTGCTGATTGGCTGACATTCTGGCCCGACGACGGCACCCGACAGGGCTCTGTAAGTTGCTGGGGAGGTACCCCTCAGACCGTGCGGTTCCCCCCCGTGAAGCGGGTGGGCAACGGGGCGCCCCCATCCCCCTTCGTCTGGGGCGCTCTGGTGCCTTGCACCGGTCCTGAGCACAGGACACCACAAAGAACTACAAACCACTAAACGAGAGAGAGAGAGAGATTAGTGTTTGAACAATGGTGTAGATTTACTAAAGCGTCTAAAAATTAAAAGAGGCAATGTGTCATGGAGGCCAGGGTGGCTGAGAAATGCAGCAAGGGAAGAAGGACAGGAGAAGGATGAGCTGCACTGGTTCACTACACAGAGTTCTTGGAGGAGTTAAAGAAGTGGATTCCTCCAGAGGTGCTCCCAGGAGTGCTTGTAGTAGACACGGACCACCAAGCATTTCCACCTCATCCTGGTAAATATGTTCCCTTTTAACTGTAAAAATCTTTGTTGAGTGTTCAGATTTACATTATGTAAAGATTCATTTTTACTGCATAATGTATCATAAAAAAATGTGCTGTAGAATAATAATATCTGTGCCACAAGACTAAACAATTATTTTTTTGGCACCATAATGGCTTTGTGTCAGCATAAGGCTCCACCAAAGAGTCAACGGCAAAAGAGAGACAAAGAGGAGGCTGGTAAGTGTGTTATCAAAATACGCACATCGATACACTCACACACACAAATAGATTTAATAATCCATGCTGATTTGTTTTTGTGTAGTAATGTTTAATTTGTATGTTATTACAATTTTTATTATTTTTAAAGCACCTGCATTCTTTAATTAATGTAGTTTGTATGTATACTCCATTACAAGCGTTTATTATTTGATTGTTCTATACTTTTGCAGGAGTTTCTCATGTGCTGTCAGCACGGACGCTTCCCCCAGTCACCAGCACCTCTGGCCCTGCCACTTGTAGGGCTGTTAGCATATACAACGGGGATGAGGAGGACACCACCATCATTCTCACCCATAGTCTCAAATATACCAATAAAATAGGAGAGTCCGTTCCTATTAATACCCAATGGTCTAAAACAGATTTATAGTTAACGCCCCTGAGTGTGCTGGCAAGGAGTAAGTGTCAACTCAATGTCCCTGTGGTCCATCCAAAGTTGGCAAAAATCACTGATATCCACTTGGAGATATATCTGAGAGTGACGAAATGCTGTATCCTTATATTCCAAGCAAGGAGTAAATAGTCTGAGGATCGGTAGTAACTAGTGCCCTGGTTTGCCCCGCACTGTTCGAGAACGTTTGAGGTGCTATTGGGTTGGTTCGGACTTCAATCCAAATTCCTAATAAAAAGTGGGTGTAGCAGCAATCTCTGATGCGTTTCGCTACACCTGGTAGCTTTATCAAAAGTAGAACTTTTGGGGAGAAACAGGTGGAGCATTAAATCAGCCAACTGGTCTATATTGCAGCACAATCATATGACTGTGGCAGCGGCACAGTGCTTCCACTCATAGATGACCTGCATGAATTGACCCACACGACACAGGAATTGTTGTAGGTGGCCTTCGAGTAATTGCAGGTGACACGGGAATGCATGTAGGCCATCTGGGAGAAAACTCAAATGATAGTGGCCCTGCAGAGGGTGCTGGTGAAGAGGCCCTGCAGAGGGTGCTGCAGAGGGTGCTGGTGCAGAGGCCCTGCAGAGGGTGCTGCAGAGGGTGCTGGTGGCACAAAGAGCTACACCTGAAGGTCACAAAATGGGCAGTGCATGTTTAAAAAAAACAAAAAACATTTCAGTAAAGTGGAATTAAGGAATAGGTTGCTGTGCTTGTAATTTGAGCGGCTCAGTGGAAAAGAGTTTACATGTAAAAAAAAGTTTATCAAAGTGCTACAAGTGTGTGTTGTACAGAGTAACAAGGGAGAAGAGTTGGGAGGGGGAAGGGCGGAGTTGTGTGAAATGAAAGAATAAAACATTTTTAATAACAAAAATATCTAAAATAAAACAAATGTTTTAAAATGCACAATACTCAGAACAATGTTCCCGACCACTGTGCGGCTGTACCCGAAGGATCTTCTTGTGCTACCCTCCTCTCCAACGTATTTGAAATCCCAAAAGGATTATTTTTCAATTAAGTGGTTTATCAAAAAAAAAAATGTGGTTTGTATATAAAACATAAATGTAAAAGTCTATAAATGTTTAAGTACATACTTTTTTTGTGGTACATTAAGGGAATGTATTGGGTGGTGCATTAAAGGATTGTATTTGAGGGGCAAATTAGTGGAATGTATTTGGGGGTAAATTAACAGATTGTATTTTGGGGGTGCATTAAGGGAATTTGGTATAAAAATACATATATGAACAGGATCTACTGTGAACAATTGAACTCATATGGCTTATTTTAATGTTCATTAACATGTACAAATGTGTCTTCCTACAGATGTAGCCATGCTCAGGCCCCCCACAGTGCATCAGCCTAGTGTTCATGTGCAAAATGTATTGCAAGATCTCATTTGCTGCCCGTTGCCGGCTGATGTTGGAGCCAGGGACATCGTTGTCCATTCTGCGGTGGCTTTGAAATGACTCCTGCAGTTGTCGATACCAATAACTGCAGGGTTTGGAACGGTCAGGGCTGCTGACATTCATACTTTGCCTCCTTCTATAAGACTGCTATCTTATAGATAGCAGCGCTAATAATGACAGTGGCACATAGCACCCCATGTCATACATGGTGAAGAAGTAGAAGTAGTATCACCACAGATAACTGCAATGATACCACTTCTCATACATTGTTGTGCTCCTTCTTTCAGGTGCAAAATAGAGGAAGTTACAAAAGTCAAAGACATTCTTAAAGATGTGTTTTCCTACAAGGGGGAGAGCCACGCCATAGGCTGAATTTGGCTCCATCAAGGCATCAGTGGTCATATGACTGCATCTTTAAACATTGAAGATAACCCATCTGCACCTTAGCAGAGAAGAGGCAGAGAGACTGTATCGAGCGGCAGCATCAGTCGTAGGAGGGGAGACACTGAGCTCACCACAGCAGCCACTGTCAGAGGGTGGAGATCCAGGGGTGAATTTACTAAGATGGGTAGTTGCAATAGGCAACCAATCAGATACTATCTATTATCTTCTAGAAGTGGCTAAATAAATAAGAAGTATAGTAGATTCTGATTGGTTACCCATAGCAATATCTCATGTGAAATAGAACTCCCATATTAGTAAATCCCCCTTCCCTTCCCCTGGGGTCTAAAGACCCGCTAAGATGAAGGCGGACACCAACACACTGAAGTAAATAATTCTGGGCACCAATGAATGAGCCTGGTGGTGACAATTACTCTCCTAGAACTAGTTTGCAGTTAAAACCTGCAGTCAGTGGGTGTATGATGGTTGTGTATTACCAGTAGGAGTAGGCACTGGGCAGTGATGGCAGGTTACAGTTGTCACATCCACCATGGCATTTACCCAAGACCCCTGTGCTGTGCTTAGCCCTGGACCCTCTAGGTACACTAGAACCATGGCGCTCACCTCTGCTCATGTCTCTGGCTCCACGGGGGTACATGTGGCCGCGCTGTCACCGCGTGGTGACACCGGTGTATTGTGCTCCAGTCCCATGCAGGGTATGAGTGGCGTACTGCCATGTGTGTTTGTGCCTGGCTAGCGTCTGAGTGAAGGCCGGTGGTTGCGCAGCTGCGTACAATCAGGGCCGGCTAGAATCTGTCGCCCTCTCTGGCAGGCGCCATCTTGTTGGTTTCCCCAGCCTCTCCTGCACGGCTCCGCCTCCCTGTTTGATTGCCTGACCAATACTGGCACAGCTCACCTGGTAAGTACTGACTGCTCAGGCTAGTCCGGCAGTCAGTACAATGATGTCCACCCCGCAGCATCATTGCTCCTACCTGGCTCTGTAGTTACTCGCTACGATCCTGAGCTTATCCGCTCCTACCTGGCTCTGTAGTTACTCGCTATGGTCCTGAGCTTTTCCCTGAAGAGATCCTGCTGGCCGTTCACTGCTTCACATACCACCGGACTCTGCTTACCGCCAATGTGGACCACGCAAGGTCAGGTCCTCTAAGGGGTCTCACCTTGCTACACTCCCGACGGTTACTTCCACGGTTACCTCTGGCAGCAGCCACAACCTCATACAGCAAAGGACAACTCTTCTTCATTTATTATTCTTCAACCAACCATCCAATCTTCCAATCTTCAACCAACCATCCAATCTTCCAATCTTCAACCAACCATTCAATCTTTCAATCTCCAACCAATCATCTAATCTTCCAATCTTCAACCAACCATCCAATCTTCCAATGTCCAACCAACCATCCAATCTTCCAATCTCCAACCAATCATCCAATCTCCAACCAATCCTCCAATCTTCCAATCTCCAACCAATCATCCAATCTTCAACCAATCCTCCAATCTTCAATCAATCATCCAATCTTCCAATCTGCAATACAATCTTCATTCGTTTTTCAAATCATCCAATCATCAATTCCTTCTGCAATCCTTAAGTATTCAACTCCAGTTTATATTCATTTCCACTCTTCAAATTATATTGTAATATTCTTCAAGTACCAAGCTTCATCATCTTTTACAATAATCTACTGGACAATTGACTTTATATTTGCATATCTGCCATATACTGTTTATACCATCATTATCACTGTTTGCAATATCTTTAATAAATCCATTATATTTTATCCTCATTGTTTTGTCTATTCTGTCGTGGATGCAACCCCCATACGTCAAGGCACCCAGCTTACGATATTCTCCAGCGGGTGCTGCACAACAACTTGCAGCTCACCTGGATCGCCAGGAGACGGCTCAGGAACAGTTCTACCATGCCCTCCAGGGTCTGACTCAAAGACTGGACACTATTCAAACTACATTGCAGAAAGGTCAAGGGCCTGCAGTTACATCTGCGCTACCATACAGACCTACTTCTACCACGACAGGAGTTATGGCTCACCTCCAACTTCCTACTCCAGCTAAATTTGATGGGAACCCTAACAATTGTAGGAGTTTCATCATTCAATGTGAAATTCATTTTGAATTACAATCTTCATATTTTCCCACAGAGAGGTTCAAAGTGGCCTATGTGATATCCTTCTTCGTGGCTCAGCCCTTAATTGGGCATCTCCCTTATGGGAAAAATCAGATCCTCTACTAGCAGACTATTCCCGGTTTATCTCTACTTTCAAGATCATCTTTGATGAACCTAGGCGTGTCAGTTCTGCCGCCACAGAAATTCTAAGACTGCGTCAAGGATTCAGGACAGTGGGTCAATATCTAATTCAATTTAAAATCCTAGCAACCGAATTAGCGTGGAATGAGGAGGCCTTTCTAGCAGCATTCATGAATGGACTCTCAGATAAAATCAAAGATGAACTTGCTGCTAGGGATTTACCTCCTAAACTAGAAGATCTAATATCTTTATGTACAAAAATTGATCTCAGGCTCAGAGAAAGGAACCACGAGAAAAACCGATCTGACCTAAAACCCATTTTCCTGCTAACAAGCCATCCTCATTATCAACTGAAGAACCTATGCAGGTTAACCGTTCTAAACTGACTCCAGCTGAGTGTAAACCTCGCCAAGTTGAACGCCTCTGTTTGTATTGTGCTGATCCCCAGCATTCAGTCGATTCCTGCCCTAAGAAGCCGGGAAAGGCCAGAACCTAACCTGTACTGGAGAGGGCAGGTTAGGGGTTGTTTGTACCTCTTTAAACCCCAAAGATTGTATCTTTCAAGTTGCATTGCAGGTTAAACATCAGCTCAGACAGTTATCAGCTCTCCTTGATTCAGGAGCAGCCGAGAGCTTCATCACCGCTGATGTTGTCAGGCGTTGGCAGTTGCCCATTACACATCTTCATCACCCTGTTTATCTCACAGCAGTGGATGGAAGTCATATTTTGGGAGAGACTGTTACCCACAAAACCCAACCTTTAACACTGCAAATTGGTTTACATACAGAAAAAATACAGTTCTTTGTGATTCCTAAATCCTCATACCCATTGTTCCTGGGACTTCCCTGGTTAAGGACCCATAATCCCAGTATCAATTGGGCAACCTCTCAAATCCAAGCTTGGAGCACTCACTGCACGAAAACATGTCTTAACTCCCTAATACCAATTCGACAAAGTTCTTTTCAAGTACCAGAAGAATTGAGCAATCATGGTCAAGGATTTTCTGATACCTTTTCTAAACAGGCCATTAAAAAATTGCCTTCTCATCATTTACGGGACAGTTCTATTGAATTAGTACCAGCTAAAGTAGAGGCTATTTAGTCATGGTCTTGTCCTCATACATTTCAAGGTATTCACAGATTCCTTGAATTTGCAAATAGTTACAAACTGTTCATTACAAACTTTTACACCATTATTGCCCCCATAAATGCTCTTATTCGCAAAGGTGCCAAAAATCCCAAATGGGATACTGAAGCCTCTGACGCCTTTTTATTGCTCAAGGAGAAACTCATCTCAGCACCGGTGTTTGTTCGACCAGATGTTTCTTTGCCTTTTTCTCTTGAGGTTGATACTTCTGCCATTGGTGTTGGTGCAGTTCTGTCCCAGGTGAGAGCTGATGGACAGTTGCACCCATGTGGGTTTTTCTCTAAAAAATTCTCCCCAGTCAAACAGAATTATGCTGTAGGGGACCAAGAACTATTAGCGATTAAAATGGTCTTAGAGGAATGGCAGTATCTGTTGGTAGGGGCAGGTTATGTGATTAAAATTGTCGCTGATCATAAAAAATTGGTGTATTTAAAAAGTGCTCAATGTCTTAATCCCCGTCAAAACAGATGGGCAGTGTTCTTTTCAAAATTTAATTTCAGATTCTCTGGATTTCCTGGAGTAAAAAATCGAAAGGTGAATGCCTTGTCTAGATCGTAGGAGACTGAAGTGGAAACAAAGTCTTGCAACGAAGGTCCAATTGTCGATCCAATGGTTCTTGCGGCAACCACGGTGCAAGTTTCAGTACCACCAGGTAAAATGTTTGTCAAGTCCAATTCAAGACATCGGATTCTTCATTGGGTTCATAACTCTAAGTTTGCTGGCCATCCAGGGGTTCAGAAAACCTATGAATTCCTGTCACGTCTGTATTGGTGGCCAGGCTTGAAGAAAGATATTCACGACTATGTTACTTCCTGTCCTCACTGTGTCCAACCCAAGGTTTCCAATCCTGCTCCAGTAGATTCATTAAGACCATTATCTTTTCCTAAAAACCCTGGTCTCATCTATCGATGGACTTTGTCACTGACCTTCCATCATCAGGGGGTTATACCGCTATTTGGGTCATCAAAGACAGATTCTCCAAGATGGCTCATTTCGTACCTCTGCGAGGTTTAGTTTCAGCTCCCAAATTGGCTGAATTATTCAGTAAAAATTTTTTTAGGATCCATGGGTTACCTGAGGAGATTGTGTCCGATCAGGGTGTACTATTTGTGACAAAAGTTTGGCGAGCTCTGTGTAAAGTTCTCAAAATACAGTTTAAATTCAGTACAGCATATCACTCTCAGCCCAATGGTTTAACGGAGAGGGTCAAGCAAGATGTGGAGACCTTCCTTCGTCTACATGTCTCTTCCTTCCAGGACAACTGGGTGGGAAAATTGCCGTATGCCGAATTCTGGTACAATGACCAATACCATTCGTCTTCTTCTTTGATTCCTTTCTTTGTTAATTGTGGCTCCTATCCTAGGGTTCCTGAGTTCCAGTGTGTACCTGTGACATCTGTATCGGCAGTAACTTTGTCTCTTCAGCAGCTTAGACAGCATTGGAGGAGAAACAGGAACTCACTGATAAGAGCCTCACAAAGGTGTAAAAGGGTTGCAGACCGAAAAAGAAGACCTGCTCTAACTTGGAAAGTAGGCAACAAGGTATGGCTGTCCACCAGAGATCTTCGTCTACCTATTCCTTCATTAAAGTTTACATCTCGTTTCATTGGGCCATTCCCGATAATACAAATCCTCAACTCAGTTGCCTGCAAAGTCAAATTACTAAGTTATCTACGGATTCCTAATTCATTTCATGTGTCATTATTAAAGCCATTTATACTAAACAAAATTTATCATGCTATACCTGAATCTCCTGAAGTTTCTACCCATAGGGGCATTAAGTACGAAGTGGTTCACATCCTGGACTCTCGCATCTGGTACAAGGCTACGGGCCGGAGGAGAGATCTTGGACTAATGCCTCTGAGGTACATGCTCCCAGGATTGTAAATAACTTTCATAGGAGATTCCCAAACAAGCCTAGAGATTGTCCTGGGGCCACTCGTAAAAGGAGGGGTACTGTCACATCCACCATGGCGTTTACCCAAGACCCCTGTGCTTAGCCCTGGACCCTCTAGGTACACTAGAACCAGGGCGCTCACCTCTGCTCATGTCTCTGGCTCCACGGCGGTACATGTGGCCGCACTGTCATCGAGTGGTGACACCGGTGTATTGTGCTCCAGTCCCATGCAGGGTATGAGAGGCATACCACCATGTGTGTTTGTGCCTGGCTAGTGTCTGAGTGAAGGCCGGTGGTTGCGCAGCTGCGTACAATCAGAGCCGGCTAGAATCTGTCGCCCTCTCTGGCGGGCGCCATCTTGTTGGTTTCCCCAGCCTCTCCTGCACGGCTCCGCCTCCCTGTCTGATTGCCTGACCAATCCCGGCACAGCTCACCTGGTAGTAACTGACTGCTCAGGCTAGTCCGGCAGTCAGTACAATGATGTCCACCCCGCAGCATCATTGCTCCTACCTGGCTCTGTAGTTACTCGCTACGATCCTGAACTTATCCGCTCCTACCTGGCTCTGTAGTTACTCGCTATGGTCCTGAGCTTTTCCCTGAAGAGATCCTGCTGGCCGTTCACTGCTTCAGGTACCCCTGGACTCAGCTTACCGCCAATGTGGACCACGCAAGGTCAGGTCCTCTAAGGGGTCTCACCTTGCTACACTCCCGACGGTTACTTCCACGGTTACCTCTGGCAGCAGCCACGACCTCATACAGCAAAGGACAACTCTTCTTCATTTATTATTCTTCAACCAACCATCCAATCTTCCAATCTTCAACCAACCATCCAATCTTCAACCAACCATTCAACCTTTCAATCTCCAACCAATCATCTAATCTTCCAATCTTCAACCAATCATCCAATCTTCAACCAACCATCCAATCTTCCAATCTCCAACCAATCATCCAATCTTCCAATCTCCAACCAATCATCCAATCTTCCAATCTCCAACCAATAATCCAATCTTCCAATCTTCAACCAATCCTCCTATCTTCCAATCTCCAACCAGTCATCCAATCTTCCAATCTTCAACCAATCCTCCAATCTTCCAATCTTCAATCAATCATCCAATCTTCCAATCTGCAATACAATCTTAATTCGTTCTTCAAATCATCAATTCCTTCTGCAATCCTTAAGTATTCAACTCCAGTTTATATTCATTTCCACATTATTCAAATTATATTGCAATATTCTTCAAGTACCAAGCTTCATCATCTTTTACAATAATCTACTGGACAATTGACTTTATATTTGCATATCTGCCATATACCGTTTATACCATCATTATCACTGTTTGCAATATTTTTATTAAATCCATTATATTTTATCCTCATTGTTTCGTCTATTCTGTCGTGGATGCAACCCCCATACGTCAAGGCACCCAGCTTACGATATTCTCCAGCAGGTGCTACTCAGGACGTGACAACAGTCTGTTGGTGAACCCTTAGAACAAATAGTAAAACCACTGTTTGTTACTGGTAGTTACTGGTAGCAGATAAAGGACATGGTTGCAAAGTAAGCTCATCTTTACCCATTAAAGTACCAAATTTTGTGCCTATTTTTCTGTGTCTCTACATATAAAATACACATCTACTGTCTTGCCACTGCATTATCAACCTATTGTATTGGTAGCTGGTATTGGTGTAGCTAGGTGCCACAGTGCCCGGAGCAAGGGCATGTTTGCCCCCCCCCCCCCCGATTTGTAGTGGGCGTGCTGAAAAGGGGGGCCTAACATTAGTATTAAAAATAGCTTGTTGCCAAGGGGGACTGAAATAGCTCAATGCCAAGGGGGACTGAAATAGCTTGTTGCCAGGGGGACTAAAATAGCTTGTTGCCAAGGGGGACTAAAATAGCTTGTTGCCAAGGGGGACTAAAATAGCTTGTTGCCAAGGGAGACTAAATAGCTCATTGTCAAGGGGGACTTAAAAGCTTGTTGCCAAGGGGGACGAAAAAGCTTGTTGCATGAGGGGGCTGCAGCCCGCACCCCCTCCTGCTCCCTGCCCGCTCCCTGCTCTGCCCGGGTAAGCTGCTCTGTCCGCCGCTATTTTCAATTAAGTCTCCGGCTGCACCGCTAGCCAATAGGCGCTTGCAGTCCGGCAGCCATCAATGCTGTTTCTGATTTGCTGCTTGACCACAAGCACCTATTGGCTAGCAGGCCAGTGGAAGACTTAATAGCGGTGGACAGGGCAGCTGAGCTCTACTGGGCAGGGCATGGGGCAGGTGGGGCAGGAAGCGGGAGAGCGGGCTGCATGGCTTCGGTGTCCTTTGATCTTTCAGTGCCCGGAGCTCATGCTCCGCCGGCTCCACCCTCCCTACGCCCCTGGCTGGTATCAAAGTTTCTGTTTAATCTAGTATAGACTGCATGTAACATTACTATTGTTTACAGAAAAAAACAAGTTGGGCTGCCCAATATTTTAGGGTTCTTTAACCTGAGAACCAAAGAGTAATACAATTGAAAATTGTATACACCTAAGCAGGTGACATTATCACATATACTGTATTTATGCTGTTCTAACTGCATGAATATTTAACACATTTCAAGCCCAAAGCCCATAGAAGATGCCTAAAACAGTAAACATCCTATCAAGGGAATTAAGTAATTGTGTAGTATAATACAGATTGAAAGCCACAATGGTCTAATTTGTTATAGAATAAATTAGTAACATAGATTGCACTTAAAAACTGGTTTCAAAGAGACTGATTTCTGCAAAGCAAAATAATGGTAATTAAATAAACATTTCAAGCTTAATGACTCATTAACCCAATGTTGAAAAACACCATTTAACATTTTAATCCACAAAGTCTCTCTTTTTAATAACAATTTATTTGCCTCTCTGTTCAGTATAGGCAATGACCCAATATATAAAGCTGGCAATTTTATAATTTGCTTGTTTGAGATGTTGTTTTAGTAGATTATTATCTTTAAATTCAGCACATTAAAAATTAGCAATTGAACAATTGTTCCTGTATGTTTCTCAGGGGCCTGTTTATCACAATCTGCATAATTAATGTACAAAGGGAAATCTGGTATTGAGCACCAATTTCAATTTATGATATGAAGCCGTATTTCCTAAAGCCATGTTGGACAAGTTCATAAGTGCTCCAGGAAAGATCCATGAATTTGGTGCTCAGTAGCAATACATTGAAACAGGGAGAGCAGTTCTGAAAGATAATTTGGTAGCAGCAATGTGATCTTAAGGCCCCCAAACACTACCACGATTTGGGCCAATTTTACCCGTTCCCGACGGAACGGGGCGAGAAATCTGGCCAAATCAGGTGCGTGTGATGCACGGTTCCATGCGCTTCGGACCTGGGTCGGAGGTCAGACCGGCATGAAGGTCCAACCTCTGACTCTCCCCCTCTCGGAACAGGGGTTTCATGCCATCCATCACATGTGAAAGGACTGCATGCAATGTATGAGGACCTTCCCGGTCGGCTCATGGGGGATCGGCTGGCCATACACTGCTACGGGAGATCGCAGTAGTGTATGGCCAGCTTTATGTCATAAAGTGTTTATCTGCTTCCTGATAAAAACACCCACCAGTAGATGGAGAACCGTGTCAGCTTTGATTGATTCAAGGAATAACCATACTGAAACAGAAGAAGCCTATAATAGTGAAGAAAGTAGATAATGGGGGTACATTTGCACATATAGGCCCTTATTCTGATTGATGCGTACTTTTCCGAATACTTTCGGATAGCGTCTTTACGGCGTCTGCGCATGCGTGGGGAACGCAAGGCGCATGTGCCAAGCATTGACTCCGTACCTGTTCGTGCAAATCCCGTACAAAACGGTGCACCGCAATCAGTCTGGAAATATGGGCGTATTATGGGCGTCATGCGGAATGACACATGGGCGTAGTTTCAAAGTGGGCAAAACTGGGTGGAAACATGGGCGGACACGGGGGAGTACACTTATGTTGGGGGGCGTGCATTCGGATAGCACTCCGAATGCCCGCGAACAAAACCGATAGAAATGTGCGGTGTCCATAAGCAAGTATTGCTTTGCGGAAACCACTCGGTCCTGCGGTAGGCGAACGGAACGCCTAATGACTACAAGCATTAACAGCTGAACCCAATACAATCGACTCCTTTACTCATTACTCACTAATGGCACGCTTGTCAGTGCTTTAATTGAAACCATTGCTGCTTCAAGGAACCTTTACTAAACACACACATATGCTGTACTTGTCACACACTTTTGAAACTGCTAAGAATGGACATCACTGAATATTAATACTATCGATACACATGTGTATTCTACATGTACTAATTAAACCACACAATTTTGGTGAACTAAAGAAATTTATTTAAATACATTTCACAGACACTGACACTGTGAAGCAATAAAAAATTAAACAAAATAAATACCAAAAAGCATGGTAGGAATGTACATAAATAAATTATAATAGAAAATAAATCTAATTGCACACATTCATAACCACAGCAGAATCATTTGGAACACAAAGGGACTTAGCAACATCACTTCAAGTACAGCAGACAGTAATGGCAGGCAAAAGAGGGCAACAGGGGAACCAAAAATGACATATGAAGCAAGGGCTAATCTGGTTACCCTCAGCACGTGATTGGACACAAGAAGCTGACACACACAGCACAATGAAAGATTTGGGACCACATAACGGTCGAGATTAATGCAGCCACAAGTTCATTTGCGGGCACGTTTGCCCTTGGTAGGCTCCTTGGCCTGTGCAGCAGCTCTTCGGCCACGGACAGATGCTGGCCCAGGTGGAGCAGATGCTGGTGAGGGGGTGGATGGTCTACCCCTCCTGCCAGCAGGGAGTGTTGCTGGTGGTAATGCACCAGAAACGGATGACATTAGGACCCTATTGCTGTCAACTAGCTCCACCATAAGCTCATTATGGTGGAGGAGGAGATCATTTTGACGCGTGGCTTGCTCGGCCAGCACCTGAACACTTGCAGCCATGGCCTGATGCGCCTCAGCCATGGCCTGCATGCTCACAGCGATGGACTGCTGGGTGCTGGCCAAGCTCGCCATGATCTCCTCTGTCCTACGCATCCGTTCTGATGCCAACTCTCCCTGCTGGTTAATGTCTCCAAGCATCTGGGCCAAGCTGGCATAATCGGCTTGGACCGATGGCTGCTGCTGCACAGGCCTACCACTGGGGCCAGGTGGCACGGACTCCTCCACCTCCTGAGAAGAGTCTTCACCAAACAGTGGGGTGTCTGTTGAAAATGATAAACACAATTAGGACACATTCTAAGATAATTACTTCCACAAGCTTATGGCATGACAAATATTTACCTTCAACAAAAGACGCAAACACTTCAGCTGGGGCCTCGCTATCCATGGTGCTCACCCCCCTGACCTCCTCAACTGCAACACAGCACTCGGCCATCAACTCCAGGGGGGTGAACTGTAGCCCTGATGGCATGGGCCCGGCCCCAGATCTCTGGCTGTGTTCCCACCGTTTGGTCATCTTCCTCTTCAGGTTGGTTTTGAAGTCGTGCCACCTGCAATGTAAGTTGACATATTAATACATGTCACTCCAGATGTTTGCTGTTGCATCCATTGCTATGTGCTACATATTACGACATGTGCTTAATGTCAAAAACATAACATTACATTCAACTATGATATCAACCCTTACAATACACATTCACACTCACCCTACTATAACTCTCAACTATATAACATGTCAATAATGTCGGTGTATCGTACCAACCTCACCGGCCATTTGCCAAATCCATCTAAGCATGAATTCAAACATTACTTGTCTATTACTGGGCACATGTAACACAAAACAACTTGCCTCTTCTTGACGTGCTCCGCCTCACGAACTTGTGGCGCCACTTCATTAATCTCTGCAGTTATGTCTTCCCAAATCTTCCATCTGCGTGTGTGTGTCAGCCTCTCCGGTGGACACTCAATCCAATCACGTGCTCGCGGAACCAGGATGGCAAGCTCCTGTGCTTCATATGCCTTATTTCTGGAACTTGGTTCCTCTGTTGCCCTCTTTTTCCCCTGGCCATGCCCACGCCCACTGGCACGTGTCGCTGTACTTGAAGTGCTGGCCATGGTAGTATCTTGTGAAGTCCCCGGTTGTGTTCCAAATGATTCTGCTGAGGCTGCATATGAGGCAGCTGCAGGTTGCCCTGCTGATGAAGGGCCAGCTGCAGGTTGCCCTGCTGATGAAGGGCCAGCTGCAGGTTGCCCTGCTGATGAAGGGCCAGCTGCAGGTTGCCCTGCTGATGAAGGGGCAGCTGCAGGTTGCCCTGCTGATGAAGGGGCAGCTGCAGGTTGCCCTGCTGATGAAGGGCCAGCTGCCTCATCATTTCCCACTGCCTGCCTGTGCAGTGGCACATAGGAGGTGCTGGAGTCCATCCTGGCAAACAGTTGCTGCAACTCCTGGTCCACCTCAGATTGCGATCCAGCCATGTTACCAGCAACTTTGTCACATTCTAATACACCTTTATATACTGTTTGTGTATCCTGTTTGGCGTACATCAGCGGCAGCTGCGTTCCGTGCGCGAGCGTAACGGCCGCCTGCGTACGGCGCGTTTTTTTCGCGCCGCATACGCCACGCCCATAGTTGCGGAAATTCCATTGTGTAAAACCTGGCGTAACTTCTACATTAAATATGGGTCACCAATTCTAACATTGCATAGAATCTTCTGATACACCTGTGAGTATCGCACAATATACATGCTATTTGGGATTGTTCATGACTACTGTGGTATTGTTGAGTTTGATTGAAATCTAAAAGTAACCCAATCCCTTAGAAAATCCAGGCCACAAGTCATGCAATACTCATCACTAATGTTATAGACAACACATGTGAGAGGCCTATAAATAGTGGATTGCTGCTAGAATCATTTGTCTCCAGATCTGTATTTGTCAGGGTCTAAGGTAAGCTCTTCCATGGTCCTTGTAGATATGATATCCATTAACAATGTAAGTGTATTAATGTATGCACCATTGCCTCACTGACTACAGATTGTTGGGCCAGCAAAGGCTTTGTAGCATTATTGCAACATGTCACATGTTCACTATTTCAGTCACAGGTGTTAAACCTGTGTGTGTCCATCTATTGCTGGACAACATGTCCCAGCAATAGGTGAAATGTCTCATAGTACATGATGTCGGCAACAAATGCAGACACCTATGATACTCAAGTAGTGTTTAGTAGTTAGATGTTGTAATCATCTGTGTGTTTAGGACGGTGTGTATTGAGTTCATATTATTGTTACATCATTATAGAGTCAAATGGATATTCGTGATTTCACGGGGCGGCCATCTATTGTACGTATTGAAGCCTACAAATCTATTTGTTGTCGGATATGGCCATTATGTGCATAGGTGCATCATTATTTATGTTCATTTATTTATAGGTTGCTGAAGCAATGATGGCTTTCATGGCTAGGAGGCTAAGGGCACTTGCGGCTCTCCCCACTCGTCGCCCAAGGAGGCCAGGACGTGCTAGAATCTATCGCACACGGGTGACTCTGTTTGGTATGCCCGATGATGAGGTACTCACTAGGTACCGGTTACCGCCACATGTCATTCTGGATCTTCTCTCGTTAATTGAGAGTGATCTGGAACCTCTTCACGGGATCACGACAGCAATTCCGCCTCACACACAGCTGCTGGCGGTGTTGCATTTCTGCGCCTCAGGATCATTCCAACAAGTAGTGGCAGTACTTGCTGGAATATCTCAGCCGGCCTTCTGCCGAATCCTGAGGCGCGTGACGTCGGCCATGTTTAGGCGCAAGGGGCACTTCATGGCCATGACATTTGCCACCGAGACCCTTCGCAGAAGCCAGCAGGCCTTCCATCAAATTGCTGGCTTCCCTAATGTGATAGGGGCTGTGGATGGCACCCATGTACCATTTGTGCCTCCATCACGAAGTGAGAAGATATATAGGAACCGGAAATTGTTCCACTCACTCAACGTGATGGTGGTATGTGGCCCATCCATGGAAATTCTCGCCTTTAACTCGAAGTTTCCCGGAAGTGCCCATGACTCTCATGTTATCCGACAAACCGGGATTTGGCAAAGACTACAAGAGCTGGAAGGCCGTGATGCGTGGGTTCTGGGTGACTCCGGTTACCCATGTACGCCCTGGCTACTTACGCCGTACAGCTCCCCAGCACCGGGCCCACAGGAGGCATTCAATCGGGCGCATGTTGCCACCAGGCAAGTGGTGGAGCGCTCAATTGGCCTTTTAAAGGGTCGATTTAGAGTGCTCCACCGCACTGGTGGTGACTTACAGTATGCGCCTGAAATGGTGTCGAGGATCGTGGGCCTGTGTGTATGTTTTCATAACATTGCTGTGCGGCGTGAGATACCCTTTGATGAGTGGGAGGTTCCATCTGAGCCGCAAGATCCGCCCATGCGCCCATCCCGCGCCCCTGAATGCCGGAGGGGATACCAGCTGCGGGACTCTGTGGTGCAAAGATTCTTCAGGTACATTTTATATAGTTGACCAGAACACATCAATTGTAGTAAAAATCACACCTTCAAATAAGTACAGTGTGTTAGTTGTCAGTCTTACAAAACGACAATTAGCCAGCCTGCCCTCCTAATGGCAAAGAAATAGGCGATATTTATCATATGTGCTTAGTTTTGGTGGAAGTACAATATAGGTGCTCATTATTATACCTTGTGCAAGGGATCTTATGTGTTTGTTATATCTTCATTATTGTAGTTGATACTATCACTGATGTCTGGTGAGTACATTGATTTATTCTCTTATGTGGTGGTGACTTTTTTCTGTGTTGATGTATGATTTGTTTGCAGATATATATATATATATGATATTAGAATTTATTCACATGTTTAGACATTTCAAGTAGGAGCCAGGCAGGCAGGCAGGCAGGCAGCGCTGGTGTATAATGGTGGACTCAGGATACCTGCACGTATGTGTATGTGTCTTTTAACCATAAATGTACGCATACACATAGATGCATAGAGTAAGTAATGCGAAGTACAGCTATGCGTTGCCAAGCTATAGCACGCGTTGCTTGGCGGTGCGATGCGTTATTCGATTTGCAAAGTGCATACACACTGTGTTTTATATATATTACATTTGTTCATTGCCATACATCAGCACTAACGTTTTTAAGGCATGCGACTTTTTCGCCATTTGTGTTGGCGCAGAGACGCTGTTCATGTAAAGATGAACAATAAAGTTATTAACACAAATAACTGTGATAAACCAATTACAGCACATGATTGGTTGATTGATGCCAGTGCTAACATGGCGGAGACACGCAGAGCAGAGCCCTTTTCGCCTGCGGAGCTTCGGGCACTGGTCTCCGTCATGGAGACAAGGCTGGGCCGTGCAGGGCCCTTTATTACTAACGGGCAAAAGCGGCGAGCCTATGCTGCGGCAGGGCGCCGTATTTACGCCCGCACCCGGGTGCGGAGGAGCATCGGGCAATTAGAGAGGCGCTGGTCAGACCTCCGCAGGCGCCAGCCAGAGCTACTGCAGCAGATTAGGAGGGAAATAGCTGTTTGTGAGTATTTTCGCTATGAAATTTCGCACTTACATCATAGCATATATAAACAATAAAAATTGTAGAATGTTAAGTGGGTGTCCATGGGTTTAAAAGTCCATAGACTGTTATGTGTGCTTCTTCCTGGTTAACATGCAGTCATGTGCCTTTTTTATATGTAATTACATAGCATTATTGATTCTGATGCATACAATGTGCCTGATGTAATATGTGTTAACCATTGATAAATGCAAGGGTTGTAATGATTTAACAAATTACTAACAATCACATAATAACTTAAATGTCACATTTTGGAGTCCATTAACAGTAAGGAGCAACTTTCAAGCATCGTTTTCGATCATTATCACCCTTCCATGTATCTCTTGTTATGGATTAATACATGTGCCCCAATGACCCTACATTGACAATGATGTTTGTTTTCTACCACACAGCACGAGCCCGAGCACGACAGGCACGGGAAGAGGCCGAGGCAGCCCAGGCCGAGGAGGAGGTGCCTGAGGAGAGGCAACAGGCTGATGAGGAGGTGCCGGAGGTGGTGGAGGAGGAGGATGTGCTTGTGGAGGAGGAGGAGCAAGTGCAGGAGGAGGTGGTGGAGGAGGAGTATGTTGTGGAGGAGGAGGAGTAAGTGGTGGAGGAGGTGGTGGAGGAGGAGTATGTTGTGGAGGAGGAGGAGCAAGTGGTGGAGGAGGAGGAGGTGCCTGAGGTGGTGGCGGAGGAGGATGTGGAGGAGGTGTTGGTGGCGGAGGAGGATGTGGAGGAGGTGTTGGTGGCGGAGGAGGTGGCTGAGGAGATGTTGGTGGCGGAGGAGGATGTGGAGGAGGTGGCTGAGGCGGTCAAGCCTATTGAGGAGGCCAGGATTGTCCCGGAGTCGGCCGATTCAGAGGGGGAGGAGGCGTGTGAGGCGGTGGATGCAGAACAGATCGGTATGTATACATAATGCATCATTCATAAATTAGTTGTACTGGTATTTGTTATGTAGCACTGGTGAGGATAAATTTTGTTACAATACTATTAATACATAACACAAAGTGGGTAGCTACAGATACAGGTACGGGTTAGATGGGGTGTCCAAGGCATCCCTTTCATCCAGGACACCTCTTAATTACACAGGTTTGTGGGATGGCTTGGAGCTCCATTTTGACTGCCACATAACCGTTGTAGTTAAACAGGATCCTGGAGTAAAGGGATAAGTGTATCATTTTTGGATTAAATTCACCTGCTGCAAGCGTAGATTCTGTCCCATCATATAGCTGAATATATGTTTTAGGTGAATGATATTTATAAACGATATGATGTATGCTATAAATGGAGTATGGCCCGGCCTACCTTGGAATGGAGTCACAAGTTGACAGTGTCCCTGGAGCCTCCTCTACCTAAACACCCCCTGTGGTTCAGATTGTTTTTTTCCCCTCACAGAATTGTAGGTTGGTTTAGACTGAATTATGATTTTAAGGATGTGTTCTGTGCATTCCTGACATTTGCATAACTCCCATGCCACGAACCATCACTGAACTTAGACTGAGGAGATTGTGCCAAGTTGTTATTGACGGAGGACATGACATGCTTGTCATTGGTTAGTCATGGGTGGGTTGTGAATCAGAAGAAACACTATGACTGTTATGTCTTCTGCAGAGTAAAGGGTAGAGGGACAAAAACACAGTATTAATTAAATAAGTTTGCATGTATGTATATATGTATGTGTCATATATATTTATCTATGTGTGTCTCTATCTCTCTACATATATATATATATATATATATATATATATATATATATACATACATGTCACCCTGCATTTCTGCGATTTATGTAGCAGTATGTGAAATGTATGCATGAATATCATGACTAATTTTTGCCCCTTTGACATGCCCACAGATGCCACAACACAAGCAGATGAGGGTGTTCGTGGGGCCCTCATGCGGATGGGCCACCATTTGCAGCTACTAATTGCAGACCTGCAGGACCTTAGGGACTTGCTACTTTAATGTTATTTTTTTATTGTTTTATATTTAAATGTTTAACTGTTATCAAAATAAATATTTTATGCAAGTTCGAAGTTGTTGGTTTTCTTTGCACATTAAACAGTATATGTGTAGATTGTTTATAATATTTTACACAGGGACAAATACAAACCATTGCACTTCAATTGATGTAAGGGTTAATGTGTGCAATGGATGTGTTAGGCATGGTTGTAAGGATATATTGGCATGTAATTGATTCCAATTACAAATAAACGTTTTTTTATGAGGATAGGTAATTGAATAAGTGGGTCATGTGATGTATTGCAGAATAGACATAATAGTGGGTAGTTTTGCGTAAATACTCCGCTTCCGTGCGGACGCCCCGCTTGCCATCCATTCGGATGCGGTATCACCGTGCATACTCTGTAATACCGTGCAGAATCTGAGTGTGTCCACCGCACACGCATGGTTTGTATGTCGTCCGTAAACACGCCCTGTTCTTACAGAGTGATTCCGTCCGAATGCGGAGGACACGTGGGCGTTTCTACGGACGATGGCCGCACGCTGCCGCACAGCGTGGCGTGCGGACCGCACCGTAAGAATTCGGGAATATCCGCACCGATCAGAATAAGGGCCATAGTCCCTCCATTGCCAGATACATTGTAAAGACTTTTGGGGCAGATGTACTAGGCCTTGAAAAGTGATAAAGTGAAGATAAAGAAAATACCAGCCAATCAGCACCTAACTGCTACAGGGGAATAATTACGGAGGACCTTCAGTCAGGATGCCGGCGTTGGCATCCAGAAAAGAGAACCCTGATATCAGTCAGGTAAGTATACTTATTCTCCCCCCTAACCCTTCCTTTTAGCAGCATAACCCTAACCCTGCCATTCCGTAACCTGACCCTAACCCTTCACGCTAGTCAGAGCCGGCCCTAGCCTAAATGATTTTGGCTGGTGCCCCCTAGCACCGCCACTAGTTCCGACGCTGACCCTGCTCCCCTTTCCCAGCACCATCAACCCTCATCACAGCAGTCATCATTTTGGTGCCCCTACCCGCAATATTTTAAATAGAAACAGTGCACACATTCAGTGCGAAGCCTAAACAGGGGTGTGTTCTTGCTGGGAAGGGGCATGGCCACACAATAGTACCCCCAATTCAAATTATGCCACACAGTAGTGCAACTTTAATCACATTATATCATGTGATGGTTTCCCTTATTCACATTACATCACACAGTAGTACCACTTTACCATATGTACATTACTCCTCACATTATTCACATTATACCCTTAGGAAAATATTGTATTTTAAGCACCTCCATGGCCACACTGCAACCCAGCACAAAGCAGTGGAGAAGAGCTGCAGCTGCTGCTGTCACTTAAGGGGAGGGGGCCCGGGGCCCCCACTGGGCCCTTCCATCAGACTTTGGCCTGGGTAATTTGTACCCCCTACCCCTTTCTCTCGGCACCCCTGATAATACCACACAGTAATGCCCCTTACACATGACACACATTAATAATGTCCTTATAACCATAATGCTCCTTACACATTATGCCAACCTTTATTAATGCCCTTCATACACATAATGACACACATGATGCCCCTTACACATATGTTGCACATTATTAATGCCCTTATACACATGACACACATAATGCCTGTTACACATATGTCGCACATTAATAATGCTTTTATACATGACACACATCATGCCCCTTACACATATGCCGAACACTATTGCACAACCAACCCACCCGCAGACAGCACTCGCACAGCCGCTAACACTATGACCTCTGCCTCTGCTTGGATACAGATGTTTCCTCATACATCTTGACTCAATAGGCCATTTAGCTCCTGGCCAGTTCTGCTAATGTTGGGTGCCTTTTTTGCTGAAAATTCATCTTATTTGCATTGTTATGTCCAGCACACACAAGGAGCTTCCAATGATTAAAATTATATGCGGCATGCCAATATTCTGTGAGCGACTGTGGCTGTACCTGCATACGGAATGCTATGTTTCAGTGATTTCCATGAATACACTATTTCATATGCAGATACAGCCTCACTCACACACAGAATATAGGCATGCTGCATATTATTTTAATCAGCAGAAGCTGCTGATGCCCCTGGGCATTCCAAATGCCCTAGGCATTTGCCTAGTTTGCCTATGCCCGGCTCTGACGCTAGTGCCTAAACCTAAGCCCCGCACCTTGCCACCTAAACCTAGCCACCCCCGCCGCTTTTGGACCCTAACCCCCCATTCTTGGTGCCTAAACCTAATCCCCCCTCCCCAGATGCTAACCCTAATCATCCCCACCATGCAGCCTTGACCTAATTTCCCAGTAGTGCATAACCCTAACTCCTTATGCCTGGACTGCATCCCGTTAAATGCGATGTTTGAAAAATGAGAGTAGCTGGTTGTTTGGTAGTTGAACATTCTCTGCTTTATCACTTACATCCAACCCTTTGTATCCTTCTTTGAAATTCCCAAATGCGGGTGCCGGACGGGGTCCCGACAGTCGGGATCCCGACAGTCGGGATCCTGACAGGCATTTACCCAATGTCGGGATCCCGACTGTCCAAACACCAACAGCCGGGATCCCGACGGCCACCGGCTATTTTGCCTCATGGGGGTCCATGACCCCCATAGAGGGAGAATAGAATAGGTGGCCCGCAAGGGGCTTAGTTGCACTCACCATGAGGTCTGCGTCCAGCCAGTCGGGATCCTGACTGTCGGACCCCTGTACCACACCCCCCAAATGCATAAACTCTCTTTTATACAGTAGCTCACCCTAAGGTAGTAATACAATTAATATTATGTTTAGCTTAAGTAAATGAACATTAGAGTTATAACTAGGGTTGACATACCCAGGATAAATTTAAAACGGAACCCTTTGATAACATTTCTTATGTTGGTTCTCAGACACACACTGAAGTGTGAAAATAAGGCAAAACACTAAATGTGTCAGTATTGCATGCATACAATGTGCAGTATTCAATATGAATACTCGGCATGTGCAGCGAATCCTGTTTAGGATTCGTTGCACAGTCGCCGTATTCCGGAGGGCTGGGGCCATATTCAATGCCGCAGGGGCTCGCTGCCCCTGACGGCGATTCTTAATCCCTGCTGCGGACGCCGCAGGGAGCAGGGGGACGGTGGCAGGCAGGGAGATGGAAGTATCCCTCCCTGCCCCAGAATGTATGTGGTGGGGAGGAGGGCTCCCCGGGATCCAGGCAGCACAAGCTGCCCCACAGGAGAGTTAGCAGGGGACGCATGTAGGGAGCTGCTTGCACTGCTCCTGATCGTGCATATGTAATGATTGGGAGCAGTGAATATATGAATATCTAATGAGCGGCTCTCGCCCCCTGCTTGCTGTTATGTGTAAAAAAAAAAATTATTTGGTACTTGTTTCCTAGCACGGCGCCCATCGCATCGTATACCATAACACTAAATAATGTATATGATGGTATGCGATGCAATGGCATATGATGCGATCGTATACGATTTTTTATTGTACAAGCACCCTGATGGGTTCTTACAATGTGAAATGGCCCCCCATAGTCAACGCCACCCCCAGGATCAACGTGGCGGTATGCGTCCTCTGACCTTTTCATACCCCCACTATCCACGTCGGCCCCTCGCAGGCTAGCTGCACTCGCCACGCTTCGGGTTGCCGTTGATCGTGGGGGTGGCGTTGACTATGGGGGGCCATTTAACATTGTAAGGGCCCATCAGGGTGCTTGTACAATAAAAAATCGTATACGATCGCATCGCATGCCGCAATAATGCATGCGATGCGATGCGATGCGGGTGTATAAGATGTAATACAATCAAAATCGGGGTGCCGTGCTAGGAAACAAGTACCATTTACTTTTTAAATTAAATATATAATCATGTGCTGTTATATGAATAAAAATAGCATGCCCCTTCACATAATAAAATTCCTTTTACACCAAATAAAAAAAAATAAAAAACCTTTATTTTAAAAGCTCACATTCCAGTTCACCATAAAAAGATGGCATGGCGATTGCTACACGGTGACACACGGCGAAAATCACTGATCATTGAATACACTCACGGCGAATCACATTGAAAAACCCATTGAAAAACCACAGAGAATTGCGGAGACTATCAGACGGTGAATTGTCCATCATTCACTGTTCGCCGTCGGCGAATATTGCACGTTGAATAGGGTGATTCACTTTTTCAGTAAAAAGATTCACCTTAGAGCATGAAAATAGCACACATTCGCCGTAGAACATGGCGAATCAGCCTCATTGAATACTGCCCAATGTTTTAAAATATGACATATATATTAGCAGCCAGGATTAAGGGATTTTGTTAGAAATAAACTTTAGATACTTTATTTAATATTCCTATAACCAATTGAGTCTCAAACACAACATAAACCAGAAAATATAATCTACATACAGTAAGTATAATTGAACAATGTTTGTGTGTATGTGTGTGTATGGATGTTCCACAATAACTGACGAACATTTTAACAAGTCGTGTTCAAACTTTGCTCACTACGGGGGAAATTTACTAATGAAAATACGCCTAAAGTAGGTAAGTAAATATGCCTATTTTATGCGTATTCGTATTCAAGGTGATAAAGCTTTCCTTGAAGTGACAGCGAAAAGTGTTGGTGTGTTTCCAGGGACCTGTCTGTGATCTGCTATTATCACCCTGCTGAATTATCTGGACTTGCACTTCATCCCCACCTTTGGGAATTTATCCCTCAAGCACCATTGCACTTTAGAGAGGATCCCTACTCCATCTTGGTCCTCACGGACTGGGACACCTCCAGAGAACTATATGAAGATTTACAATTGGAGTACCATTTCCTTCCTCAATACAGCCACATCTTACAGAGGATCCCCAAAGCCACCAAGTCCCTCTACAGGACTGGGACACCTCCAGCACAGTGGCGTAACTAGCATACAGCAACCCCCGCAGTGGCTTGGAGGAGCCGGGGGTCTGCAGGGCGCTCTCCCTGACTTGCCTTCAGTTCTCTGCTGCTGTGCAGGATAAGAGAGGGCACTGGGGTCACGGAGCTGCACTGATTTATTTCTTCTGTATGCAGTCCCGTCCTCCCAAGTCCTCTCAGGTCTGCTAGAGCTCACACAGTCACACACTGGATTAAGGGATAGTCTGTAAACTATTTTCCACTTTACAAGTGTATTCATACACTCTTGATTACACTTGTATAGCGGCAAGTAGTTTGCAGACTGTCCCTTACTTCCAGCGTGACTTCTGAGACTTTTCTTACAGGGTGGACTCTCTGGAGCCTGTAGCACACTAGCATGGAGCATAACGGGTGTTTAAGAGGGGGTGAGTGTCACACAAAGTGTGTCACAGTGTGTGTGTGTATATCCCATTAACTATGCAAAACCCAGGTGTCATTTTTTCAAATGTATAGATATCTATATTTCATTTTTTATTTCATTTGTTAAATTTCCCTGTTTTGGCACTCAGATGAGGGGGGGGGGGGGGGCGCTCCAATTATTTTTGGCAGGGGGGAGCAAAATTTATAGTTACGCCACTGCTCCAGCAGCAAACAAAGGATTACAATTTGGACTCCCTATCTTCTTTCTCCAATAAGTGCCAGGACTTACTGAGTAATCAGAGCAGGTTATCATCCACAGACAGATTCTACATGCTATAATTCTCTTTTAATCACCCATACTAAGTGTTTTTATTTGTCATTTTGTATAATAAATGTGTTTTGCATTATAATTTGATTGCATCATTAAAAGAGCGCTGCACACCCCCCTCTTTTTCTGGCCAATATTAGAGAGGTTAAGCAGGTTAGATAGTTACAGAAAACTAGAGAAGGTATCTGCAGGAGAGAAACAGAGGAAGGTTTGATGACAAAGTAGAGAAGCAGGAAATATTTATTTTACTGCTGTGATTTGGGCTTTCCCAAGCTGGCACTGTGCATGTTATTCTCTTGCCTTCACTTTTTGTTTCTGCTGCATTACTATGTAATCACCCTTCAGTTCAAAATGTCATTCACAGACATATCGGGGGGTACACACCTGTTGATGTGCTCGTGATATATTAGCTGTTCCATGGAATGGCCAATACATCTGAAAGTGTATACCCAGCTTTACTCTTTTACCATCAAATTGCCTTGTAGTGGATCGTGTACAGCAAATTTAGTATGCAGAGCACAATGGGGAAGAATAAACTAGGGGTACAGTGTGTCAGTATGCTATCTGTGGGCACTCTGTGGCATAATGTGAATTGTGATAATGTGTCATAATGTGAATTATGTGAACGGGGGGCAGTGTGGATAATGAGAACTGGAGGCAAAGTGTGGCATAAAAAGAACTATAACACAAAAGTACACAGTAACATAGGGGGACATTTACCAAAATGGATTCGTAGAAAAAAGGTGTATTCGTAGGGAGAAATACACCTTTTTTATACGAATTTGTATTTTCGGGATTTACAATCCCAAAAATACAACAATTCGTATTCCTAAAGATGGAACATTCGTATTTGTATTTACAAATACGAATGTCCTACACCATCGATAGGATACGACAGAAATCACCATTCAAAAGAATGGTGGTTCCTGATGTACTAAGCAGCCGTACTGACAATACGGCTGCTACTTGGTGTAAAACACCCACGCAAATACGACAGGAAAATAGAACACCATTTTCCTGTTCTATTTGCGTTTTCCTGTTCTACACAGAGTACCATGCAGCTCCCTCAGTCGGGCTGGATTCGGGTGTTCGGTTTGTTTTTTTGCCAAGACACTTACCTGGACTACGTCGCGCTGGGACAGGTGAGTATGGTTTCCTTCCACAGCTTCCCAAATGGATTTCGTCGGATCCGGACGGCAACGGCGACAGCGACGGTCGACATGGAGCCAGAAGACGACACAGGACCAAAAGACGACGACACAGGACCAGGACACAAGGGCTACCTACGGAAAGAAGATAGGTAAGTATCAGTATGTGTGGGCTTTGTATGTATTAAAGTTTTATTTTAAAAGTGTGTCAGTGTGTTTTGTGTACTATTTTTTTAACTGTGGAACTACAAGTGCCAGTGGGCCCTTTACTGCCCAGCAGGCTGGGACTTGTGGTTCTCCAAGTCCCAGCTTGCTGGGGAGGCTTGCTGGCACTTGTAGTGCCACAGTAAAAAACAATAGTTTAATCTATTTTTTTACACCATAATCAGCCCGATGCCCACCGCCCAGGGGCATCGGGGACAGTACCAGGCTTCAGCCTGGTCAGGTAAGTCCTGGAGGGGGGGGGGCCTTCATTGGGGGGGTCCACACTCCCCCAGGGCCCCTGGCCAGGCTGACTGGTCGGTAGGGTTAATGTTTTGGCCGCGGGACCTTATATCATAAGTGTCCCCCGGCTGTGACATTACCCTGCTGGCTGGTTGTGCCTGGGACTGGTTCTTGAAATACGGGGGACCCCTAGTCATTTTGTCCCCCGTATTTTGGGAACCAGCCCCGGACCTGGAGCCTGGGGCTGGTTGTTAAAAATCGGGGAACCCCTATTTGTCGGGTTCCCTGATTTTTAATTACCGGCCCCGGCTCCTTCAGCCTGGTGCTGGTTACAGCTGTGGGGGGGACCCCACGCCGTTTTTTTTTAAAATGTATTTATTTTTCTATTTTTTTTACACCTTGCAGCCTGCACGGATCTGACTGATCTGTGCAGACTGCTAGAAATAATTCGTATTAGCAGCCGTATATATGGCCAGCTAATACGAATGGTTACACCATCGGAGGGTTACAAAGCAGTCGTATCTGACTGCTTTGTAATTTCCCCTCCGGAACACAACTTTGCATACGACTTAAACAGTCGTATGCAACCGTAGGGGAAATACCAATACGAAAAACTAGGTTTTTCATATTGGTAAATTTCCCCCATAATGTGAAAGGCGATCACTGTCTGGTATAATGTGACAGTTTGGCATATTGAGATCTGAAGGAACTGTGTGGAATATTGAGAACTAGAGGCACTGTGTGGCAGCAATCGAGCAGGGGGCATTATATAAACTGGGAGCACTGTGTGTCATAATATGAACTTGTGCACCATAGCGTAATGTGAGCAAGAGCACTGTGGTATAATGTGAATGTATCACACTGTGGCATAATGTAAACTGAGGACATTGCATAACATATTGGGAACTTGGGGCACTGCAACATATTATAAACTGGGGCACCGAACTAGAGCTACTACTACTACTACTACTAGAGCCCTACTAAGATGCCTTAAATTAACTAGTTAACTAACATGGGGCTTACAATTAGTTAGCCGACTACTATGGGTCAAAAATAACCTTATGTAGGTCAAAATTATCATTGTGTGTTTTAAGTAAAGTATATTGAGAGAAATTGAGAAATTATCATTTTCCTTAGTTAAATAGAAAAGATAAAGCCCATCGCTTATTCACTACTTGAACCAGCCTGGACGGACCGGGATAACTATTTACATTTACCAACACCAGTGGTGCTTTCCACATTGATATTGGATATACAAGGGACATTGGACAACAAAGGGAAATTCTCATTCCATCAGGATCCATTACCCAATAAATCCAGCAAGGTGGACTGTAACTATGCTCACTCTGTGTCTTGTTTCGTGAAGCACCAGCTGAAGTGTAACGGAGGCTAGGTGCTTTAATATAGGGATGTTGCATTAACGACAGAAGTGATGGATACAATGATGTAAAATAAACCTTATTTATTAAAGGTACTGTAATACAGGTTGTAAATGATGGTACGATAATATACTGAAGGTTTGTGAAATGATAAAAGTCAATAATACAATAGTCTATTAAAGAAGATGAAGTTGCTTGATAATTAAAAGGAGTATTGGAGGATTGGTTGAAGAATTGGATGATTGGTTTCTGGATTGGATGATTGGATGAATAAGTGGATACTTGAATAATAGGTTGAATACTTGGAGGAGGATTGGATGATTGAATGAAGAATTGAGTGATTGGATGAAGGATTGGATGAAGATTGGATGATTGGGTGAAAAATTGGATGATTGGATGAACAATTGGATGAGGATTGAATGATTGGGTGAAAGATTGGATGATTGGATGAACAATTGGATGATTGGATGAGGATTGGATGATTGGGTGAAAGATTGGATGATTGAAAGAAGATTGGATGGTGAAGTCTGAGAGTCCTTGCTGAATATGATCGTAGCTGCAGAACCAGGAGTAACCGTGGAGAATAACCGTCAGGATAAAGGATAATGATAATACCCCTTTGGGGGGCTAACCTTGTCCAGTCCGTATTGGCGGCAGAGAGTTCCGAGGTAAACAGGTATCGCAGTAGACGACTAGCAGGAGTGTAGACCTTCACTAGAGGCGCAGGAACTGTAGTATTTCACCACAGACAGCCAGGAGTGAGCAATGATGTTTAAGGCATGGACATCATTGTACTGACTGCCAGTCTGTCCAGCCAGTCAGTACTTAAGGCATGAGCTGTGCGGCTATTGGACAGCCACTTGACAGGCGCGGGTGGAGCCGCACAGTATTGGATGCAGAAACCAAAAAGATGGCGGCCGCCAGCGGAGGCGTCAGAACCCAGCCGGCATTGAGTGTGCGCAGCTGCGCAGTCTGCCGGCGTTTACAGCCAGGGCCTATCCAGGAACAGACACACATGGCGCCTCACACACACCACCTATGTCCAACGTGGCACCGGAGCACAGCATACCATTGTCACCACGCGATGACAATGCGAACATCTGCACCCCACCAGCACAAGGCACTGGAGCTGAGGTGAGCGCTAGGGTATGAGACACGCTGCCATAATTGCATGTCTGAACTTTATTTTGAGTTTTTTTGTATGCTTAGCCTAATGGCTCAGTAAACTGGTATTTGATTTTAATGACATAAAATTGCGTGAAGTCAATCCAACAGTCTAAGTACATTTATTATTATCTAGAGCATACTTTGTTTCTTTTATTTGTGGTTTATCTCTCTCAGGTCTGACACACCTGTTATTTTGCAGCTGCTACTGAGCAAAGCAGTTCAGCCCTAAGGGTTCCCCGCCCTTTTTTTATAGGCAGAAGGGATACCCCAAATCTCCTACTGTGTTTAAAATTGTTATATTCCTTTTTGTGCTGCAATCTCCTCTCATACAGTATTTTTGGTGATTGTTATTTTCTTTTTGTAGAGGCATTTTATTGAAGGATTTTACACAAATCACAAAGCAATGCTTTTAAATATAAATCATCAATAGTAATAAAAACATTGCATAGACAGTGGAGGAGAGAAAAAATGTTAACTGACCAGTTCACAGCATTGTCTTGTCTACAGTCTTTCAAACAAGTCATTTTAATCAACTTATAATAGGTAGACGCATGTCTCTATCTGAAACAAGATAGTTATAAACATAGATCATCTCTGGCACCACAAAAAATAGAGGTAAGACTATTATTATTTAAATACATAACAATTTGTGTATATATCCACATCAATATGAGTTCTAAAAACATTAAAAAAAAAAAAAAATTAATCTATACAAAAATACTTACATGATAATAAACAATGAGTAATAACTACAACAACACTTGGAAGATACAGTAGGCATATATTAAGAAATACATGTGAGGAATTACTAGATTCTAATAATAAATATTTTAAAGTGCAATTATTTCACACTCAAATTGTATATCCAGAGGTAAATAGTGATCTCACAAAATAAATATATATGCACAATACTAGACAATATTAAGAAATATAAATGTTCTAATCATGAGACCTTAAACTCCTATATAGAAACCACATTGTTTGAAAATGTGTGTTTTAGATGCCATACCTAAACTATTTATAACAAATTTCCACTTATGGTAAAACATTTCAATAATTATATTAACAATATGAAAAATAGATCTATCAAAGTAAAGTAATTGCAATAATTTGAATTTCATATTGAATAGTAGGTGATTTTATAGTTCATTGCATAAGTATACAATGTTTAACTAACATAACCACATTGGCTAGTAAAGGTATTATTATTTGCTTATGAGGGCCTAGAACCCAATTTTTACAGACCATTTTTTACAATTATTTATTTATTTTTCTTATGTTTACACAGAGAAGCATAGCATGGATCTGACTGGTTTATGCGATGCTTCAGGTTCATCCTCATTTGGCTGCCGGGAAATTCGACAACCAAACATGACTGACATTGGAAAATAGAAATCCTGATAACTTGACAGCTTAGTAAATTTGCTGAGTTCTTAGGCTGTACTTTTAGCCGATTGTGGCTGATCCCATTCATACTGCGGATCGGCTGCGATCAGCCACCTTAGTAAATTTCCCACCAAAGAGTCTAGGTTAAGATGCAGGTTAAACATATTATTGAGAAGCACAATGGCTTTATTCCAGAATCTTCTAATTTCCGAACAATCCCAAAGACAATGTAAGAATTGAGCTTTCTGCATACCACATTTCCCCAATTCAGCCGCTGTTATATGTTTATGCTGAGCGGAGGAAATGTATGCTCTGTAGATAGTTCTTGTAAATAGGATGATTGAAGCAGTAAGCAGTTTCAATGTAGAGTCAAAATGATGAAATAACAAATCAGTAGAAGGGATCTTTAAAGATAGTTGGGTACGAAATCATCAAAAAAATGTACAGAAATTGAGTCTTGTATTTTGAAAACTGTATATACTTCAGTATAGAGATTATAGGATCAGGGAGGGGTGGTGAGGCTATAACCAGGGGACGAGAATTTCTATAGTGCATACAGTATTTTGGAGGTATTGTACATATAAAAATGATTACTGGGTAATTGGTAAATGTTCCTGAGATCTTGAAAATATTGTAACAATTCACCTGGGTGGAAAATCTTAGTTGTACTACTTAAACCATTTTGACACCATAGAGAAATGTAGAGTTAAAAAGAGATCGGGAAAAAAAAACCGAGTTTCCCAATAACTGTATGTAAAGAGAGTGTGTCTCTAAACAATGTGTTCTGAAATAGCTAATGGTATATCTTTTGCCATTTTTCTGGGGGGAAAAAGGAGAAAATAAAGCAAAATTGGAGGCAAAGTTAGTATAAATAGGCAAAAACTAAAGCAGGTGCAAATTATATTACAAATACATATACAGTACTGTATAAATAAAAGATCCTTTGTATCAGCACACTAACCACTAAAATATTGTATCAAAGGGCTCCCAATTGGTTTCCTGGCAACCAATAAATTATAGCTGCTCCCAATTAGTTTACTGGTAACTAGACAGTGGACATACTGTATATAGGGGGTTATTCTGGTTGATTTGCTCGGATGCATATTCGTATCCTTGTGAGTCAACTTAACCCCCCCTTGCGAATGGTGGTACGCCGGCCCACCATTCACAAGGCATGTTCCTTAGCACTGTACAACAATATGTGAAAGCACAAATAATATGGCTAATAAATTCATATGTGGGATTGTCTCTTTTAAAAATAAACTATTTATTAACATATGAACAATTAACAAACCAAAAATAATAAAAACAATATCTTGGAGTGCAACCATTAAGATGTGGCCAGTTCTTTGAATAGATTGTTTGTCATGGTAGATTGGTTTTGTGGTTGTTTTTGCATAAATACACCTGTTTGGCGTCACCATCGCCGTGCCGCTAGGTAGCGAGCGTTGAGGACATCACCCGCCCACAGAGCTGCATTTGACGTGGGAAAACAAACCCGCGTCCATTTCACGCTGTTGGGATATATGGTATGGTAGTTTGTTTAGCACGTTAAGCCTGACAAATATACTGTTTGTATTAAAACGTTGCTTTGTTCAATAAAATCTGTCTTCTAAGTGGATGGAGTACTGTAATCGATGGATATATATATATATCTTAGTAAGCCCACTCGAAGCAAAAGCTAGTCTGCCACCTTGTGATTGCCTCTGTGTTTGTGCATGTGTGATACACAAAAAAAGAAGCCTGTCAGCAGAGAACAGTTTCATACACAAAGCAGGCTGACAACCGAATTCACTAACACACCCAATCACCTATGGCAGCCATCTTGTTGTTGCACCATCATACACTTTAACACTATCGCTATGGCCCCTACACATGTAGCGATGTAGGGGCATTTTTTAAACGATCTAGGCCCTTATTTTGATCGGCACGGTACGGCCCGCGTGCGGCCGTACCGCCGATGTTTTTTGTCTGCACATGCGCAGAGGTCATTCTGCGCATGTGCAGCCCCCTTCGCCGCAGACGGATTTCGTCCGCCGCAAAGGGGGCGTATAGGGGCGTGAGGGGCTTCAGCCCCTCATTTCCCTATGTGTACGCCCCGCGTTTCATGGGCGTTCCCATGAAAACGCGGGGCGTATGCATGGTAATGAGGGCATGACGCCCTCATTACCATGACATGGGGGCGGAAAGCTGACGTCGCCGGATGTCAGCTTTCAGCCCCCTTACAAGCTCCCACACGGACGATTGTCCGTGTGGTCTGAGCTTGCGGGAGCTGCCGCGGCGTGCGGGCCTGCCTTCGATGGTCGTCGACCATCGAAGGCAGGGGGCAGCTCCCACCATGGTGGAGGCGTAGCCTCCACCATTTTTGTGCGGATCGCCAGCCGTCCGTGTATGGACGGCCGTGGCGATCCGTCCGGTGGGCGGCCCTTGGTTTGTGCGGTCGGAGCCCCGTGTGCGGCTCTGACCGCACCAACCAGAATAAGGGCCCTAGTGAGATCGCTTAGAAAGTGCACCTAAATTGATACATTTCTTTTTTTTGCTTAAATCAGCCTATATCACCCCTCAAAAAAAATAAAAAAATATGGATAACATAATAAAAGAAAATTAAGGACCTAATACATTTACAGTATTTAAATCATAACAAATTAAAAAATGCATTAATTACATTAATTACAAAAGTTAAAAAATTATGTAAAACAAAGTTATTTTTATTTCAGTACAAATTTAAAAAAATATATTTTGGAATAATGTAAAACAATATTTATTGTTTTTTTTATGTGAAAAATAGTTAAAAGCATTAGTTAGACAATTGAATAAACACCACAATTAATTTAAAACCACAATAATTGCCTGAAATTATTGGAACAAGTAGGATAACTGAACATTTTCAATTGCTTAACTAACCTGATGGTCTGGAACCTCCCTTAATCCAGACATGTCAGGTGCCAGGTGGAAGTTAGGATTTGGGTGGGTATAGATGTAGAAGAGCCTGTGGGAGGGTGTCGGGATTCCATGTGGGGGGGGGGGGGGGTCACATTGTGGGGTGGATGGCACTGTGGGGGCTGAGATAAGCTACGCAGAGAGGGGGAATTCTGCTATGGAGGGAGCCCTGCATGTAGATGATATTACCAATAATCCGGGAAATCAGTTATCGGCTCAGTGCTGCAACCAACGATGTCAGATAATGTGTGTTCTGCCGAGAGAGAGAGAGAGAGATAGCTATATATCTATATATAGATTAATAGCTATATATCTATAGATAGATAGATAGATAGATATCTATACATATATCCAGTGGCGTAACTACGGAGGGTGCAGGGGATGCAATTGCTATGGGGCCCGGCGGCTTGGGGGGCCCCAAGGCAATCCCCTGCACCCTTTTAATTATTTGTTCCCCCAGCTGTGCATTTAACATGCCTGCAGCCCTGGTGAGCAATGGAGGAGATAACGCGCCAGGAAGAGGAAATACCGGCGCAGTGAGTAGGACCAGGTGACTGCGCTGTGGAGATGAAGGCGCTGTGATCGGGACTCAGCAAACACCGGCGCTTGGACACTGCAGCAGCAGGAGACGGACACTGCACTGGGCCGGGGAGGATGCATCGTGAATGGGAGCAGGAAAGGCCGCGCTGAGCTGGGCAGAGCAAGTTCCGGCGTGCTGAGCTGAAGCAGGAGAAACTGCGCCCGGCGCATGAGCGGGCTCAGGAGACAGACACTGTGACTGTCACACTGCCCTGGAGAAGCAGGTGACAGCCTTGGTGAGCGGGAGCAGGAAAGTCCGTGCCGGGGAGAGGAAGACCCGGCGCGGTACACAGAAAACAACGTGCCAGTGAAAGAGAGCCATGCACTCTTAAGCACCAGCAAGAAGGATTCCCTGCACTACCTGCTTGGAATGAGAGGTACACACAGATACACAGCCCCCCTCCCCTGTACTTGGAGGAGGTGGGGGGGATTAGGAGAGACAAAGTTATGGCTGTCACAAGCTTTCAATCCTGTGCTTCCCCCCCCCTCCCCACCCTCCCTGGGCTTCCTCTACTCCATCACCCCTCTTGTCATCTACTTCTCCCCCCTCTCATCCTCTAATTCCACCCCCCTCTCTTTCACTACTCCCCCATTCTCGTCCTCTACTCCCTCCTCTTCTTTACCCACCCTTCTCCTCCTTCACCCCTTCTCTCTTTCTCTCTCATCCCTCTGCTCACTCTCTCTTTCTCACCCCTCTCTCTCACTACACCTCTGTCCCACCTTTCTCTTTATATATCTTTTCTATCTCTCTCCTCCCCACCTCTTTCCCCACACTTCTCCCTCTCTCTTTCCTCCGTCTCCCCACTCTCTCTCTCTGAAAGTTTCTAGCTGGCGCTGTCTCTCACACTCCTTGGCATGTATTCAATGCCGGTGCAAGCGGCCGGCGAGGGGGTTAAACTGCGAGGATCACAGAAAACCAGTAATCCTCGCAGTTTAACCCCCGCGCCAGCCGCTCGCACTATGCAACGTTCCGGGGGGAATCCTCGCAGTCACAGAACGGCGAGGATTCCCCTAAACTGCGAGAGCCGAGGCTAGTGCAGCAAACTCGCTGTAATTAGCCTCGATTCTCGCAGCTTTTGGAGGCACATACGCAAATTCCCCCTCGCTCAAAAAACGGAGCGAGGGGGAATTTGCGTATGAGGGGGGTCAGTTGAATACTGACAGGGTGAGCGGTGACTGCGAGCAAAAAGTCCTGCTCGCAGTCACCGCTCACCCACGGCATTGAATATATGCCCTTGTCTCTTCCCCTTTCTCTCCCTGGCACACTCTCTCACTCCGTGTCCCTCCAATTTTCTCTCCCCAATATCCTCTCTCACTCCATCTTTCCCCCTTTCCTTGGCACCCTTTGTCTGTGTAACACTGTCAAACTCCATGTTCCTCCCTATTTCTCTCCATGGCACCACTCACACTATTTGCCACCATCTATCACTACCTGTCTCTCCCCAACACACTCTCACTATGTCTCTCCGACTCCCTCTCTCACTCCGTCTTTCCCCCTTTCTATCTCTTTGACAGGCTCTCTTCCTCCTCTCTTTCTCTTTCCCTCCTTCCGACCTTCTCTCGCATTTCTCTATCTCTTGCTCCTCCCCTTTCTCTCTTACACCCTCTTTCTATCATTCCTTTTTTTCCCATTAAGCCCCCCCCCACCCCCACCTCTTTTCTTGACCAACCCTTTCTCTCTCTTACTTGCTCCTCTCTCTCTGACACTCTTTGGGGTTGATTCCATTTTTTCACATTGTGAGTAGCACCATGAATGAGCTCCCAGGGGCAATTGAAATAGGAACATTGCTAAGTCCAACTAGTAGATTTTTGCTTGCACCCCATGAGGGTAATGCTGGTGCCCTAGTGCGGCACAAACAGAATCGCAGCAGAGCACTTTAGTCGGATAATACCAGAACTTGTGACTAAAAACACCAGCGAGTACCGGAATTCTCCGACTTAACAGTGCACTGATTTGAATAGCCCCAGGAGCTCGTTCCCATCGTTATTCACTGCAATGAATTACATAGAGCCATTTGTCGCTTATTCCCCTCACTCTTCTGGGGGGGCCCCTTTCAATATTTTGCTATGGGGCCCACAAAGTGCTAGTTACGCCTCTGCATATATCATATTAATAAAGCACTTTAGAAACTGCTTTGCAATCTGAGCATTACTCAAAGGTAAATTAAAGAACGGCTCCATAATTAAATAACACTGTCAATCACCGGCAGTCTTCCATACTTTGTTCTTTTATTGGCAGCCTTAAAGTATACAAAACTCATATCTAACTAGAGAAAGCAAATTTTAAACATATTTGAAACCATCAATCAATCTAAAGAGTTTATACATCCCTGTTTGTAGTACAAATAAATAAAGTACAGGAGGTTGTTATTAATAATAGAAAAACATATAATTAGGGATTTTATAGCATGTAGCAACGTAATTTATGCTATTGAATGTTCTTGCAGGAAATTCTGTTTTGGGTGAGATGTACTTGATGTACTTGGGTGAATGTATCATGAATCAGACAATTACATAGAAAGTAACCTAGTGTCATCAAGGAGGTCAGTAAACACTGGAAACTCTAGAGCTGGCCATACATCTACAGATCGATTGTCAGATTGGGCTGGTTGGAACAAAAACCTGGTAATATCTGTTTTGGCCGTTTTCCAGCAATTCAAAGCAAATGATCAACTGTCATTTGCTCTTATCCATTACCAGGACTTTGTTCCAACCAGCCAAATTGATCTGTAGATGTATGGCCACCTTAAGGCCAGCTACACATCAGAAAAATTTATTGTTGGCCAATCTGGAGGGGCGACGGAACCCTGCATTTGCAAGTTTGTAAACACATGCAGATGCAGGAAAGAGAGAGCATGCATTCAGGAGCATGGCATCTTTAGTCAGGACTGGTGCAAGATTTTTTTTGTCACCCTAGGCAAAATGTAAATTCTGGAGATATTGGGGGAAATTTACAAAGATGGGAGTTCTATTTCACATGGGATGTTGCTATGGGCAACCAGATATTATCTATGATCTTCTAGAAGGTACTAAATAAATAAGAAGTAGATTCTCACTGGCTGCCCATGGCAATATCCCATGTGAAATAGAACTCCTGCCTTGCTAAATTTCCCTCATTGACTGAAGACTTGGAACGTGCAAGCACTATAACACAGGGGCGTAACTATAGCACCGCAGCCCCCGCCACCCCGGGGGGGCGCTGTGCATGTGGGGGCGCCGGGGGCTGCGGTGCTATAGTTACCTACCCCCCAATCCCCCGCAGACTTACGTATCTTGCTGGTCCCGGCGGCTCCGTTCTTCTGATGAGGACCACAACAAAATGGCCGCCCCCATATAGCAAACAGTTCTCTGAAACTGTCTGCTGTACGGGGGCGGCCATTTTGTGGTGGTCCTCAGCAGATGAACGGACGGAGCCGCCGGGACCAGCGCGAAAGGTAAGACTGCGGGGGAGGGGGTTAGCATAGGCGGCGGGGCGACGGGGTGGCGGGGGAGGGGAGGGGGGGGCTCGATGGGGCGGCGGCGGGGGGTGGGTATGGGTGCCCCCCCCCTAACGGCGGGGGGGTGCCCAAAACGTAGCTACGCCACTGCTATAACACTCAATGCTATAAACAGGATCCCTCGGGATGCTGCAATAGGAAGGAGCACAGACTGTAGATAAACAGACTAGAACTGGAATGGACTAGAACTGGAATGGATGACAGAGGCTGACGATGTGCATTCTGGACTGAATTAAATTTAGACTGGAGAACACAGATTGAAGATACGCAAGTTGGACAGGAACTGGAGAGAGATATACTGTAGAAGGTTGATCGAGGCTGGCGCTGGAGAACTACAGGCTGAACCAGACAAGTACAGGAGAATCACATCAAGCCGGAATATGCAGACTGGACACTGGAGACTGTCAATGAAGAGACAACTTCCAGGCAGCAGGCCGTATGTGGATAGTACAGTCCTCAGAAGCAGGAGTGCACGTTCAGGCAGCGGTTTTAAGTCAGAAGACACTTATCTATTCACCCGCTGCCCTGTTATGTGGAGAAGCAGTAACAGTGTTTCTCCACAACTCCCCCCAGTGGATACTGCAGTCGCTGACTGGGACAACGGGACAGTCCAAGAAAAGTGTTACTGTCCAGTTGGTAGGTATGGGAAGGGTACTATGGGGGTAATTCTGTACCGATCAGGCGGGGCCGAGTTCCGATGATGGGGGTTCTACGCATGCGCACATTAGCACATGTGGAGACCCCAGGATTGAACAGCTTCGGACAGTTTCTCACTCACCTAGCCGTTCCCTTCAGAGGGGATGGAAGGGCGGGAACAGACAGGGGGCCCAATCAGGGGAATGCCCAGCATTTAAGGGGCGTCCCCAAGAAAACGCTGAGAATGCAGGCGGGCCGACATGACATCAGAGCCCACCTCTTCTTCGTCAGACACCAAAGGAAATAAAAGTGAGTTCGGCGACCATCGGATGATTTCTCTCCCCTTTCATGCGAGGGGATGTGTTGAGGAAAAATAAGCAGTGATTGTTGTCATTGTTTGGCCTTATGTATGTGCGCAACAATCCATACGCACAGTCATTCGATAATCAATCGGCTTGCGAATTCACAGAGCGATCGGGTCTGAATAACCCCCAAAAGTTCAATGGTGGGGGGCCAGCACATGCATGTGCAGAATGGATTCGATAAGCTTGCATGGAGTGCCTGTAAGTCACAGCATAATTGAAATGCTGTGGCTGTTTCTGGGGGCAGTACATTGATTTTGAATGGCATATTGTAGGCATGGCCCTAGCTAAGCACGTCCGCCTGTCATTCTGAGCCATTTGAGTAAGCCAGCTACGACATCCAGCAGGCTGCGCAGTGTGACCTCTGACCAGAGCCGTACAGCCTGGCAGGAGCAGCTGGGCAGCATCTGAGCGGGTGCTCAGACGCTTTTTTTAAAATCTGTTTATTGGCAGAATATAGATATTGATTTAAGGCACACGCACTACTTTTACAGTTAGAAAGTACAATATAACATCTTATATGAAATTTGTTTCTAGCCCATCAAAATAATGGAACATCATAACAGTATTATCAGCATTGGCGGCTGTGTGCGTCTGAATGGAGAAAAACTAATGCTTCATTGGTTGCCACCTTGGGGCCGCCGGTATGCAAAACACTTCATGTTACCCCATAGAGGTCAAGAGCAGCGTTAACCTTTAAAATATAAGATGTTCTCTTATTAATATACCATAGAGATATATAGAATACTTAGGGCCAGATTCAAATGTAATATTGCACCAGATTTCCCATCTAAAGTGACGAGAGATTGTGGGTCAATAATCATATTATGATATTTATTGCACTTATCAAGCCCAATAAGGTTGGGTTTAGGCACGCAAAGCTGCTAAATCTGACCAAACTAATGGACACGAGGAAGCCTCATGTGCGCTTCCAAATGGGTGACTTTTCTAGACTTTTAGCTCACCATTCTCGGGGGTTAGCTAGCTAAAATTATGCTTGTGTGAAATAATATAAGTGGTCAGGAAAAGGTTAAACATATAATAAATAAATAAATACACAAACATAATAGAACTGGTACTGCACTTTCTAAGCTCACAATCTCCCACTTCATGGTAAGGCTCCTGTCTCTTCCTCCTGGCAGCTACTCTCTGGTACAGTGCGATGTTTGAGGGCTCAGATTTACACATACAGTAAATATGGTAGAAGTATCTGGTATACTAGGCATGTGCAGCAGCTCCACTCTGGCCCTTATTCTGGTTCATTTGCAAAGGCAAATTCCTTCTCAAATGGACAACACCATGTGCATTGCAGGGGGGCCGATGTAACATGTGCAAAGAGAGTTAGATTTGGGTGGGTTATTTGTTTCTGTGCAGAGAAAATACTGGCTACTTTATTTTTATACTGCAATATAGGTCTCACTTTAAAGTAAAACCCCACCCAAATCTAATTATCTCTGCACATGTTACATCTGCCCCCCCTACCTGCAGTGCACATGGTTTTGTCCATTTGAGAAGGAATTTGCCTTTGCGAATGAACCAGAATAAGGGCCTCTGTCCCTTACATTACATGATGTGGTGGCAGCTCTATTGATCATATTATATACCAGTGCTACTGTTGTCATAATTTTAGGCACTTGCCAAGAGGAGGGGGTTTCCGGGCATCCAAAAACCCCCTCTGCGTTTGCCTATGGCTAGATTAAGGGGTGGGTAGTTGGTTTATGTAAACTCTGCTTAGTCTCTTAAAGCCTAGAGGCCCAGAGGTTTACTCCACATGGGGGTTTTTCCTCTCCTGAGTGCTGATGGATGATTCTTCGTGAGTCACGAAGCTTCCACCATCTTGTTCCTTTTATACAAGTTTGTAAGAATTCTGGACCAACCTTATTTTAGAATTTCCTATTTTATAATGCAGAGCAAAAATAATATTTACATTGTACTTGAAAAAAAAGTTTTCATTTATTTGTTAAATATATTTTGCTTGATTTTGTCCTTATTTTATTTTACTAATAATCGCTCTCAAAAGTGAAGAAGTATCAGTGAGGCCTGGCGGGGTACATGAGAGCATATTTAACTGTCTTAAAGGGGGGTGGGGGCAGAGCACAAATTTGTGTCCCCTCTGTGGTTCTGGCCAGCATTTTTAAGGATGCCCGGGGGATTTTCTAGGACCCATCTTTGCTTTATCCACCATCTCTCCAGGACCGTTTTTAGTAATGCAGGAATGTATACTAAATGTATGCGCTGCAAATTGTGCTGAAACTCAGAACAATTTCTGTGCATCCAGAGATTGGATGGCAAAATCGTTTTAGGAGGGCGCGTTTCAGACAATGCAGGTGTTAGGACCAATTTTATTGTAGTCTTTAACAGCGGCTCTGTGATGCTGCATGCTGGGAAATGGCGGCCGCTCACCAGGCTGCACAGGCTGGGGGATACCCTATTCCATCGCTTTTCTGCGAGGGAATTGCAATTACATTGTAATTGCATCAGGGAAAGGTGGCCCCCAGCATGCGAGAGACACAAGTTGCAGTTTGCTTTTTAGCAAAATTGCAACTGATGCTGAATTAGGCCTTATGTCAGATCATTATTGAAAAAAGTACGGTAATGTAGTATAATTCCTGAAGGTGGCAGTATTGGTGAAGGAAAGAAACTCAGTGCTATGAAACCCAATAAATGGTCCCAGAATTAATTATTTTCTACAAACAAATCCAAAATAAAGTATCCTCTCAAGGTCCAAGAATCTCATTAAATGTATGTTTTTAATATTGCTTTTGGGTATTCATGTGAATTTGTGTTTTTAAGAGGAAAGACCTTTCAGAAGCCTGACCTAATTACAAGCACTTTTCAGTTTTATTACACAGAGAATATCTCAACATTCTAAATATACAAAGCTCAATATTTAACAGCATATTGGACATCACAGATACAGGTATAAAACAGTATCGTTAGAGAGTTACTAGCATGATTTTGGTGATTTAAAGCATCATGTGAAAACAGGTTGATTTTACAATAAAAAATTTTTTTAAATCTCAAAGGAACTTTAGTCTTGCTACTTCACTCAACTTGCAGGTTACAATTTGGGCATTTAGGTGTGACTCAGTGAAGCAATATTGCTGTCAGTGATACAGAGAATTATTGCTGCTGCACATACGTAAATGTCACACTGCGCGTGTACTGCTATAGTCTTGCAATGGTGGTTGCAGTAATTATTTTTTCACACAGTGACTGACAGGGAGCATTGAGTGGCAACTAATATAGGCATAACTAGACCATAGTGGGCCCCATGGCAAAAGGTAAACTGCAGAGTGGCAGCAAAGGAAGCATGGAATAGGGCAGAATGGCATCAAGGTACAGGCAGAGTGGAAGTAGGGGGTGCAGTTGGCAGAGCAGTATAGCAGTACGGTGAGCAGGATACAGGGTAGAGAGTGACAGTGTGTAGTACACTGAACGGTATAGCATGCTATGCTGCTGAGTGACATACACTATGTAGACATCTGTACACATCATGTGCATGCCACTGTGTAATAGACCTACCTCCCGACACCACCCCCAGCAGTGCCAGGCACAGCAACAGCAGAGACCTGCACTTATCCATAATGGAAGATATCTGTCAGCCCAATCACGGCACAGGGAGGGCAGGAACCAAGAACTTGGAGAGCAGCAATGTGATTCGGTCACAGGCTGCAGGGAGGGAAAAGTTCAGTTACCAAAAAATAAACTGATTTGTGTCACTGTCGCCATAGTACCAACCAGGGGCGGATTGGGATGGAATACCCGGGAAATTCCTGGAAGCAGCCCTAATGGGGGGCAGGATCTGTATAGGGAGAGGGCATGATACTCCCTTCTCATAGGGCCTGATTTTGAGTCAGAGGCAACTGACTGTGGGCCATATGTATCAAGCTTCAAAAGGTGATAAAGAGGAGAGTGATAAACAACCAGCCAATCAGCTCCTACCTGTCCTTTTTCAAACCCGGCCTGTAACATGACAGGTAGGAGCTGATTGGCTGGCTGTTTGTCACTCTCCATTTTATCACTTTTTTAAGCTTGATACATCTGGGCCTTTATGTTAATGCTGCTACACAGCCCTTCCCTGGAGATGCGCCATAGTCCCAACATCAATTAGGATGCTGGTGCTGGAATCCTAGGGGAATGCCTACACTTTCTGGGATGCTCCATGTGAATTTGCAGATTTACAATACAGGAAGGAAACTTGTTTGAGGGGAGCTGGACTGCCAATGCGGGTGCATGTGTGTGGTTAGGGTTATAGGGTGCGTGGGTGTGTGGATAGTGTTATAAGGTGTGTGGGTGTGTGTGTGGTTAGGGTTATAGGGTGTGTGTGTGTGTGGTTAGTGTTATAAGGTGTGTGGGTGTGTGTGGTTAGGGTTATAGGGTGCGTGTGTGTGTGTGGTTAGGGTTATAGGGTGCGTGTGTGTGTGTGTGGTTAGGGTTATAGGGGGTGTGTTTGTGTGGTTAGGGTTATAAGGTGTGTGGGTGTGTGTGTGTTGTTAGTGTTATAAGGTGTGTGGGTGTGTGTGGTTAAGGTTATAGGCTGTGTGGGTGTGTATATTTAGGGTTATAGGATGTGGGAGGATATGGTTAGGCTGTGTGTCTGTGGGGGCGGGGGTCTATGGTTAGTGGTTTAGGCTGTGGAGGGTATGGTTTGGGTTAAAGGCTATACTGTATGTGTGTTTGTGTGTTTGGGGGGGGGGGGGGGGGGGTCCGGATGACCCTGAAGCACTTCCTGAACACTGCTCGATCGGAGCTGTGCGCCAATTGTGGCAGCAGTAAGTCAGCTTGCAGGGCTGGCTGCAAAGGTGTAGGAGGTGCGTTGGGGATGTCGGACCAATGGGAAATGGCCTGTTATTTTGGCAGGGCCATTCTGCCCCTGTTACCAACAAATCAGCTTCTGACATTTTACAGGTGGTGTTTGAAACTGCCAGGAGCTGATTTATTAGTAATTTATTTTTCTCCAAGTTTCCCCATTATAAGTCTTTGAAGATTTAAAAGATTGTGTGAAAAAGGACCATGATTAGATTATTAAAAAAAAACATATTTTATTAATGCTTTAACATGTGACATCATAATGAACCAACAGTCTTTAAAATTGACTATGAACATTTGAAACAGAGTTATAGGGGCAAATGTACTAATAGAACTAAGATGGGATGTTTGCCAGAGCATCCAATCAGATTCTATCTTTTATCTTTTAGTAGAATATGAATGGTTGCTATGGGCAACATCCCATCTTCAATAGAACTCCTATCGTATTACCATTGTATTGATATAGATTTCAATAAGTGAATTGCTTAAATCAGATTCAATAACATACAATTTCAAAAAGATATCAGCAGGTCATTAACCCTTTGATTTCCAACATTGCTGTGAGAGATCCTCAAAATATCTTCTAAAAATGGCAGCATCGCTCACAGCAACTTTTCTTTTAGTATAAATAAATACAAATACAACTGTCAATTAATTGTGAGCAGCACTGGCATTTTTAACATTTTTTTTGAGGATCTTACAGAGAAACGTTGGCACTCAAAGGGTGATATTTAATGAGATGCGAAAACAGTTTTTTTTGCGACACCGCATGGTTTTCCAAAATCGCATATTAAATGAGAAAAACGCGCATTTTGCCACGAATTCGCACATTGTGAAGGTGCAATATTTTGTTATGCCGGAACTCACATACAGATGTTTTCCCATTATAAGGTATACAAATCGCATATTTAATGAGATGCGAAAATGGGAAAATGTTACTAAAAATCGCCACACACACCAGGTTCTGACAGGTGAATTTGTGCATGGTCCTGTCTTAAAAAATGTGTAAAAGTTAATAAAAAAAAAAGGTCCCCCCTCCTGTGCATAACCAGCACCGAGCTCATTGAGCCAGACCTGGTTCCAAAAAAACGGGGGCCAAAAAGCATAGGGGTCCCCTGTATTTCTGAAACCAGACCCAGACTCTTGGACCGGTCCTGTTTCCAAATATACGGGGGCCAAAAAATCTGGGGGTCCCCCGTATTTTGAAACCAGCACCTGGCTCCAACAGCCCAACAGTCATGCCACACTTTTTACATAAGGTCCCCCGGCCGTACCATGAGCACCGTGGCTGGTCAGCCTTGGGAGGGGTACCTGGGGGAGTGGGGACCCCCCAATGAAGCCCGGGGCTGTCACCGACGTTCCTGGCCATTGCACGTCTGATAGTGTTAAATCATTCATACATAACATTGCTTTATACAGGCGAACTACAAGTGCCAGCAGGCCTCCCCCGCATGCTGGGCATTGGCGAACCATACGTCCCAGCATGCGGGGCATTAATGGGCCCGCTGGGACTTGTAGTCCACCTGTAAAAAAGAATGTTAAAATAAAACACACACACAGAATAGTACAACTTTATTACACACACAAACACACACCTCAATTTTACACCAATATACTTACCGAACCAGGGTGGACCTCCTCCACAGCTAGCTCATCCCGCACTGACAGCGGGATGAGCCAGTTTCCTCTGGCGCTGCTAACAGCTGTCCCAGCGCTATAGAGGCATCGAGCTAAGGTCGCTAGCAGCCTCTATAGCGCTGTTAGCAGCGCCGGAGGAAGCCGGCTCACCCACGTAATTTTTTCCCCATTTTTTAAACTTAAAAAAATTTGCACATTTTCATGACTAAAAATCGCACATTTTCATGACTAAAAATCACACATTATCAAACTTTATTGCACCTTTTTGCCCGGATTTAGCATCCCATTAAATATGCATATTCCGGGGAAAAAATTTGATTTTGAAAAGTGCGATAAGGTGCGATTTTGGAAAGTGACTAAAAATCGCATCCTATTAAATGTCACCTTGTCACACCAGGGGGCTTAGTCGACGAGACTGAGACCTCTGGTGGGGACCTGGACCGGTACCTGAACCGGGAAGGTTGGAGAGGACCCTTGCGCATGGAGTGCGCGACAGTGCACCCAGAGCCAATAAGCAGTCAGAGGTAAAATACAACCAGAGTTTATTTGCAGATGGTTGTAATATTAACAGACAGTAAAGTATGCAGGAGAAATGACAGTTTATGCAGATTGCAATACTTTACAGATGTGATGATATGTGGGATCGATGGTGGAACATCGGATGTGGAGACTGTGGGTCCGGAGTGACGGATGGAAGACTTGAGCTTGACTGTGGGTCCGGAATGACAGACGGAAGCTTGGCTTGGAGATCCGGAATATCGGACTATCGATGATGATGTGGTAACATCGGATTCAGGTATCGGATATGGAAGATGACTGTGGGTCCGGAATGACGGACGGGAGATGACTGTGGGTCCGGAATGAAGGACGGAAGCAGGAGATCCGGAATATCGGACTAGCGATGAAACATCGATGGTGGATGATGCTGGAGCATCGGAAGGACCAGAGTCCCGGAGCTAGGCTTGGTCGCTGGGCTGAGAGGCAGGATCACAGGCGGTGGAATAACCTGGACTTCACAGGAGATGGAACAACCTGGAACACACTGCAGCATGGAAAACAACACCAGCAGAGAAATACACTTGCACGGAGACAAGGACAGCTAACCATACACTGGAGACAACTGAAGCACTAGCAATGGTTCTGAGAGCTCCCAGCATACTTATCCCCACTGGGTGGCCAGGATTGGCCGAGGAAGTATGACAGGGAGATCAGAACCAACAGGATTGGACAGCACAGACATGTGACTGGAAAGAACATGGCAGCCCCCATGTCTGCTATGGCGGGAAAGTGTGTTTGTGCACACCATGCTGGATACTGGGAGCAATTGCGGCGGACAGGTGGATTGCCGTGCACTGGGGACTGTCACTGGGAGACAGGAGGCCGGCAGAGATGACGTCTGGACCGCAAGCTGAACCTGCGGAGGCACTTAGCCGGTAAGAAAGTCTGTCTGACAGCTCGGATCGTGACACACCTTTAGGGTTAGGGAACATATGTATTTCATACCATAAGTCTTTCAAAAACCATTAAACATTGTTCCCTTAGTAGAGACAAGTAGAACCTCTATAGCACTCCAGGTTATAAAGATTTTTTTGAGCTTCTTTTTGGAGAGATGCCTCAAGCCAATCCATATGAAAACTGAAAAATTATTTTTCTTTAAACATTTCAACGGTTTGTGTGGCAATCTGTATCCATGATTGCAAAATAGCTTTAGAGGATAGTTAATTAATTAAGCAGTATGAAGAGCATAACGCATGCAATCAGCAAAGTCATAATGTTGCACCCTCTACTGGGCAGACTAGAGAACCTGTAGTTGGTGTGTGGATGGTCAGATGGCAGAGGAAATATAGACATATACAGTATATTCAGAATGGATATGACCTATTGTCAGTTAGAATTGCATTCAGGTAGTACTGTAACTTGTTGCATTCAGGTAGTACTGTAACTTGTTAATTAAATAACCTCTGCCCCATTGCTGACATGCCCTCTTTAATAAAATCCCGTTAACAGCTATGCTTTATGTGTCTAGTAAATCCAGCCCCAACTCTGGTAGAGTCATCCTTACTGTACAAACATAGAAAAAGGGCCAGAGGGCACTGTCACAATTTCCGCTTAGATGATTAAACTGCAATTAACAAAAAAATGTGTCACACTAAAATACAAACCTTGAAAAAAGTATGAAAACAAACTTTTTCCATTTTACCTTTTAACTCCAGACCTATTGAACTGTGAAACGGAGGCAGTAACATTCCTCCCAAGCAAAAGCCAAAAGTGACTCAGAGAAAACGTTTTAACATTGAGCCATAAAATGCTGCCTCTAATCATAATGCAATTACACGTAGCTTTCAATCAAGTAGCAAGGTAAAGATTCTTTTTATATTCTTGCTAACTTGTGCAAGGCTACTCAAAGACAACTCTATTAAATCTCAGGCAATACTAAAGGCTGCTCAGCCTTGCAGTTTAGTGCAATCAGATTGAAAGAATATACCCTTCAATCTGCTGCAGTAAAATTTTAAAATTAAATTCCTTGAGGATTCAACTTCACTGCAGGTATTATAGCTTTTAAATTAATTATTGTGTTAAACTGTCAGTCCAATATTTTACTTCACCTTACTTTGCTTCTTCCAACCGAAGAATTATTGCATGGTTTATTAAACTTATATCTAGTGTACTCTGTTATTATTGTTGTTAGTATTGCTGCTTTATGTGGCGTGTGTTCCTAATCACAAGTAATATTTCTAGAATAAAGAAATTACTAGAAAAAAGCCTTGCTATTGCTCTAACATAATAGATTCAGTATCCTCATGTTGCAAATTAAACTTCTAAGCTGAAGGTGCGTAACTTTTTTAAATATATCTTTTGATTTAACCTGTCCATATCCAGAAGGAGATTGCACAGTGACAGTTTTTACCTATGGGCTGCAGGACTGTAGCCCCTCCAGGCAAAATCCGCCTGTGAGACTGCTCTAGCTTCACTGTGACTGGCAGTGACTTCCTATTGGAAGTCTAACCTGCCAGTCACTACAGCAGTCCCATTGGGAGGTGTTCCTTCCCTCCGGGATGCCTCTATATGCGTTGCCAAGCGGCAGCCTATATAAACCGGTTTCTGCGCATGTGCAGTACGAGGACGATACTGCACATGTGCTGGACCCTGAATATGCCTCTGTGGGCTGCTGCAAAAGCAGCCCATAGAGGCTGGGGGCTGGGCATGAGAAGAACAGTGAGGACCATACTCATGAGAAAAACTGTGAGTGAAGAGAAGACGAGTGAGGACCACACTCATAAGAAGAATAGTGAGTCATGAGAAGAATAGTGAGTCCCATACTCATGAGAAGAATAGTGGGGACCATACTCATGAGAAGAACTGTGAATCAAGAGAAGAACAGTGGGGACCAAGCTCATGAGAAAAATAGTGGTTCCCATGCTCATGAAGAGTATAGTAGGAACATACTCAGAAGAATATTGAGTAACATGCTCATGGGAAGAATAGTGGGGCTGATGCTTGAGGAGAATAGTAAGGACCATGCTTATGAGAAGAATAGTGGGGACATTGCTCACGAGAAGTATAGTGAGGAAAATCCCTGTTAATACTGGGGATCAGCCGTGATCGGCCTTCTTAGTAAATTTCCCCCATAATCTATGTCACTACAAAAAGAACTTTAGTACCTCTCATCTAGAGACTTAATTACAATTCTAAGGTGATGGCATTACAATATTTTCTATGGTCTGGATTCAAGAATATATATTTATTGTAGATTGCAGATTGTTCATTTCCCCAAGTGATAAGCTGCTCTGACTTCTCGGAGCAGTGTATTGGCATCTAATCCCCTGGATCTTCCATGCACTTTCCTAGGCGACAGGATCGCATTCGATACATCGCATGTGGTCCTTCTACATGTGAAGTATCGCTGCGATCCCCACTTCCTGTTGCAGGGAGGGGGGGGGGGGGGGGGCAATCTGAGATCATATGTGCAGCACGTATGATTTCTGGCTATGATCCGATGCGCAAAAAAAGTGGGTGACAGGAATAGGGCAACAGGGGCAGCAGTGGGCCCCTTATTCCTCAGAGGCCCCAATGCACTGCACCGGCTGCACCAATGATAGTTCCACCTCTGGTTTTAGCCAGTGGCCATATCAGTGGCAAGCAGGAGTTCTATCCATTCACACAGACAGCAATTAATGCTGTAGATTGTTTAGATTTCAAAGTAGCATGCCATGTTTGGCTATCCACATAACCCACACATTTTACACTGTTCATTCAAACTATTATTAACCCTTTGTTGGAAATGTGGATTGATGCCACAGCAAGTACCCAAAAAAATGTTCTTTATGGTGTTTAGAAATAAATAAACACACATTTTCTTTTGGCTCACTTGCTAATACTCTCCCCTCCCACCAACATACACACACACACACACACACACACACACACACACACACACACAGGTAAATATACTGCAGTCCAAGGAGGTCTGGGATTTTGTTTTAGAACGCCAGTATTTTTATATGGAGGCAATCTAGGGACAACTACTATAGGTTGCTATTTCCTTATAAATGATTGATGCTTTAAAAATACAGCAAACCCGTTCCTATTACTTTTACCCCACACCGTTCTGCCTGTTTTCTGTAGTTCCCTTTGCCCTAAACATGATGTAAAGTAGTATTTTATGAATATGTATAATTTTGTTTGGGTATTGCATAAATAAATGTATTATAATGTGACCAGCTCAAAAAGTGCCGACGGTGTGTTGTGCGCACATGCGCATACCCCGGGTGCAAACAGCTTCAGCGAGTTTCATCGAACCATTCACTCCGGACAGGGAGGTCTGTGGGCGGGCAGGGAGCCATAGCAGGAGAACACCCAGTGTTTTATGGTCGTCTTCATAAATATGTTGGACGATCCTTGAGAATGCCAGCAGACTGACGTCAGTACCGCCGCTTTTCAGCGATCTCCGTCCAGAATAAAAGTAGGTATAGACTTTACTTTTATCCGTGAACGGAGAGAAAATCATTTGATGTCAGTTACCATTGAATTCTTTTTTGTCCGGGCAGCCGCATGCGTGGGGATGTGTTAAGGAAAACATGCTAGCGGCAGGATTTGGAGGGACGCAGTCTACAAACAGGTCTGAATCAGGCCCAATTAGTGCTGCACAGGAATGATAAAGATGGGGTGTTGCCCATGACAACCAATACTTCCTTGTTAATTTAGCACCTTCTAGTAGATGATAGAGCGCATCTGATTGGTTGCTATATGCAACATCCCATCTTCAACAGAACTCCCGTATTTGTAAATTTACCACGGTGGCTCTCAAGGCACCAGGAAAGCCAAATTCAGGTGCCATAGGTCAGCAACATCTAACCCTCAGTTAGGGCATGATTCATATATATAATTGTAAACAGCAACCATGCCAGCTCTTGAAGGAACAAAGGATATTTGGCCAGATGCACTAAGCTTCAAAAGTGATAAAATGGAGAGGTATAAACAGCCAGCCAATCAGCTCCTGCCATGTCACAGACTGTTTGAAAAATGTCAAACAGGAGCTGATTGGTTGGTGGTTCACCACTCCCCACTTTATCACTTTTAAAGCTTAGTGCACTGGCCCATTAACTTTTAGTTGTTGCTGCAGCTGTTAAATAATATGGTTGGTAGCAGCGCAATGAATATAGACTAAGCCCAGCATTCACAAGCACATATATAGGTACTTATGTATTATCTGGGCTCCCATGTTAGATGCACCCCATTTTTTCATACCCCTACTATCCAACTACGCATGGAGTCGATTTTATATGGTGTGGCGAGCGCAGCGAGCCACCGTGCCTAAAGCGTGGCGAGGGGACGCGGTCTCATAAGAAAAACGGGAGCCCAGATATTACATAAGTACCCTTATATATTGATGCACTGTTGGAAGGCTGGTGCAATAATATCATACCTCCCAACTGTCCTACTTATCACGGGAACGTCCTGGTATTTTGGGACGTTCCCGCATCCCTTTTCAGTGGCAAACGGAGGATTTTCAGAAGGGGGTTTCCAGAGGGGCGGAGCAAAGCACGGAGATGGACACTTAGGTGACCCAGTATATGCCGGGTCAGTTAAAGTATTATAGATAGACCAAATGTATATAAATAATAATAATAATAATAATAATAAAAAAAAATATATATATATATATATACAAAGGGTGGTTTAGAGTGCGCTAAAGAAAACTCAACAATTAAAATTAGACATTTAATAAATAGTCTTTACAAAGACTTCAAGCTTTAAAAGTACAGTATATCTGTTATTGGTACAGGTGATGAAATAGGCCCAACGCGTTTCGTCAACGAATTGACTTCATCAGGGGCTTGACGGACAGTTAGTCGGCCAGATGTATAAACACTGTAAATAATACAAACAGCATATTTCATTCATATGAACATTAAAAACAAAATCTCAGATGACAAACAGGATATGGAGTGGAGGATATATATATATACATACAGGGGCGTCAACAGCAGTGTAGACCCCTGGGCATAGCGATGTATTGGGGCACCTACCGATCCCCCAGTGGTAGGGGTGGGGGAAGCTTTGATGTCCCCCAGGTGGTAGGGGGTATTATATCAACCGCTCAGCATGTAGGGCCTGGATCAGTAATTTCCGCTAATTACCCCTTTACTGCACAGATGGTGGGAGATGGGGGCATTGGGCTGAATAAAGGGGCCCTGATACATAACTTCCAGGGTGGTAGAGGATGTTTAATACGCAGAGGAGGGGTGTATATTGGAGGGGCCTATTATTCATAATTTTCTGGTGGGAGGACAGCTTGCTTGACTGCAGATATCTCCAGTTCCCGGAAATAGATTTATTAGATTTTAATGGAATTAAAAACTAGAGAATCCCACCTACCAAATGGTATTGGGGACTAGGGGATCAGAGTTCAGGAGGCAGAGCAATCTACCAACGAGCATATACAACTACATACCAGATGTGTGGAGATGGAGCAGTAACCAGCTGCTGGAAGGCTGATATCTCTGGTTCTGGGAACAGTAGAGACAAGGTATTAGTGTCCATCAAAGGGGGAGAGTCCCAGCTTTTGGAATATACCTTCAGCAAAAATCTTAGTCAGACAGAACCTGAAATATCTGACTGGGAATAACAACTAACAGGCTTGGATGGGGACCACTGCTTTGAAGTCAGATATCTCCAGTTCCCAAGGGCCGATTTTTACAATTCTTGTACCCCTGGAAAGAGGGGATCCTCAGCTTTCATGTGAGGGCCCTTAGACTCCTGGGGGGGTTTCTGGGTACTCAGAAACCCCCCCTGCGTGCGCTACTGCCCTTACACATGAAGCCAAATGGAATGAGCCAAAATTCACATAATGCCACACGGATTGAGCCAAATTCATAAAATGCCACATGGATTGAGCCAAAATTAACATAAAAACACACAGATTGAGCCAAAATTCACATAATGCCAAATGGATTGAAAATACAAGAAAGTATCAACCAAACGGTGCGCAATAAAGTACCTCGTGCAGCTAGATACAAATTCACACAGTAGAAAAACACCTGTAACTACTGACAAAAGGACAATGTAGAAAGAAAGATTGTGAATTTGAGAAATCAGCGCTCAAGGTGACAATATGTAAATAATGAACAATACTTATGCTCAAAAGGGTACTGGTTAACTGATTTCACAGAGTGTAGTACCAAATTGCAAAATTCGGTACTTGTTTCCTAGCACGGCCACACCGACATCAATCCAAAGGGGGAGAGTCCCAGCTTTTGGAATATACCTTCAGCAAAAATCTTAGTCAGACAGAACCTGAAATATCTGACTGGGAATAACAACTAACAGGCTTGGATGGGGACCACTGCTTTGAAGTCAGATATCTCCAGTTCCCAAGGGCCGATTTTTACAATTCTTGTACCCCTGGAAAGAGGGGACCCTCAGCTTTCAGGTGAGGGCCCTTAGACTCCTGGGGGGGTTTCTGGGTACTCAGAAACCCCCCCTGCGTGCGCTACTGCTTTTGGGGCCGGCATATGTAAATAGATGCTGTGCGCATGTGCAAAGCGTCTATTCCTGCAGCTGGAGGGGCTGGGGGCATAGTGTTCGGCACTGTGAGGGCATGCTCAGCAGCTCTGTGAGCAGCTCTCACAGCGCCAAAAACAGGGCGTGGTCTTGCGTGGTCATGTGGCAGTATTGCGAGTATAGGCCACTTTCTATGAGGCCACACCCCCAAAAATTCGGCCTACGGCACGCGAACTGTCCCGCGGGGCTGCACGCAGATGTTGGGAGGTATGTAATGTGAAATGATTATGATTGCTCTATGGCTGATAGTACTGAAATCACTAGGTTGGCAGCTACGTCATGTAGGGTCAAAGACATCTGACCTTTCCATTTGGACTACTGCAGTAGAGATCTACTTTACATATCATTTTTAAAGAGGAAATGAACAGATGTTATTTTATTTATCTTAATTTCATTTTTGTTTTATTTTAACTAGTTTCATTTACTTTGTGTTTGTATTTTGAATTTCTATTTGTATTTAATTATATTTTTTATTGAAATTCGACTTTCACATTTATTAATAACATAAGACACTGTATTCTCTGGTGTATTTGACACTTCGTTAAATAATTATAGTTTGTACAAATAAAGCCATGTGCTACCACTGTCAAGCCTCTATGCTTTCATCTAAACTATTGTGCTGTGTAAATATACACATTTGTGTTAACTCTGTCTGGCACGAATGCTACTGTTTTTGCTTGCAATCATTCTTAATCCAATGCATTCACTTAGGGGTAAAGTATATACTGCATGTGAGTATATACAGTATATATATATATATATATATATATATAACCCAACCCTCACTCTGCAACTCAGTTGCAGTGCTTCCAGAGACCTCCCTTCACATACAGTGTAATTGTTCCTCCCTTCTGGCAAAATATGGTGTTTTGATTCTGTCACAAGTAGAGATGTGCGGGCTCGGATTTCAGAGATCCGAGCCCCCACGGACGTCATCATTCCGAGCCCGATTCCGAGCAGCGCTCGGAGATTCCCGCCTGACTCGGTCCGTCCGCGTGATTAGAAAGTCATCTCCCGGCGTCGGATTTCGCGAGGCTTTATAAGCAGCTGCCGCACCCCGCCATCTTCACTCCAGTCAAGTAGTGGGTTGGGAGAGGGTGTGTTGGTGCTGCTGCTGGGGCTTAAACTTGAGCTTGACCTTGAGCTTTTGCAATCGCTGGTGCTGTCTCTCAGTGCTGCTGTGTAGTAGTCTAACTGTGTACTTGTAGTACTACTGTCTCCTCTGTGCGGTCTACCTCTGGTGTGCTGTGCTGCCTGTAATTGATTATTTTATTTGCTGGGGCTGTCTCCCTCAGTGCTGCTGTGTACTCTGTTCTCAGCTTAGGACAACAGTCTAACTGTGTACTGTACAGTACTACTGTCTCCTCTGTGCGGTCTACCTCTGGTGACCTGTGCTGTAATTAATTATTTTATTTGTTAGGGCTGTCTCCCTCAGTGCTGCTGTGTACTATACTATTTTCTCCTCTGCTTAGAAGAACAGTCTAACTGTGTACCTGCCTGTAGTACTACTGTCTCCTCTGTGCTGGGGCATACATCTGGTGCTGTGCTGTGCCATTTATTATATATATAATTATTAATTATATTAAATATAAATATATATAGTCCACTGGTGCTGCACTGCTGCCTGCACTGAATCTGCCAGTCTGGCGGTCTGTGGTCTGGGGCTCACTGGCTAAAATAAATAATTAAATACTGCCTGCCTAATAAATAATTAAATACTGCCGTATATCTCTACCTTTGTGGTCTGGGGCTCACTGGCTATACTGCCGTATGTACCGTCTGGTCTGGGGCTCACTGGCTAATAAATAATTAAATACTGCCGTATATCTCTACCTTTGTGGTCTGGGGCTCACTGGCTATACTGCCGTATGTACCGTCTGGTCTGGGGCTCACTGGCTAATAAATAATTAAATACTGCCTTTCTAATAAATAATTAAATACTGCCGTATATCTCTACCTTTGTGGTCTGGGGCTCACTGGCTATACTGCCGTATGTACCGTCTGGTCTGGGGCTCTCTGCCTAATACTGCCGTACCTGTGTGGTGTGTGGCTCACTGCCCAATACTGCCGTATCTACCCTCTGGCCTGGGGCTCTTTGCCTAATACTGCCGTACCTGTGTGGTGTGTGGCTCACTGCCCAATACTGCCGTATCTACCCTCTGGTCTGGGGCTCACTGCCTAAATACTGCCGTATATCATTATCTACCTGTCTGGTCTGGGGCTCTCTGCCTAATACTGCCGTACCTGTGTGGTGTGTGGCTCACTGCCCAATACTGCCGTATCTACCCTCTGGTCTGGGGCTCACTGCCTAAATACTGCCGTATATCATTATCTACCTGTCTGGTCTGGGGCTCTCTGCCTAATACTGCCGTACCTGTGTGGTGTGTGGCTCACTGCCCAATACTGCCGTATCTACCCTCTGGTCTGGGGCTCACTGCCTAAATACTGCCGTATATCATTATCTACCTGTCTGGTCTGGGGCTCTCTGCCTAATACTGCCGTACCTGTGTGGTGTGTGGCTCACTGCCCAATACTGCCGTATCTACCCTCTGGTCTGGGGCTCACTGCCTAAATACTGCCGTATATCATTATCTACCTGTCTGGTCTGGGGCTCTCTGCCTAATACTGCCGTACCTGTCTGGTGTGTGGCTCACTGCCCAATACTGCCGTATCTACCCTCTGGTCTGGGGCTCACTGCCTAAATACTGCCGTATACCATTATCTACCTGTCTGGTCTGGGGCTCTCTGCCTAATACTGCCGTACCTGTGTGGTGTGTGGCTCACTGCCCAATACTGCCGTATCTACCCTCTGGTCTGGGGCTCACTGCCTAAATACTGCCGTATATCATTATCTACCTGTCTGGTCTGGGGCTCTCTGCCTAATACTGCCGTACCTGTGTGGTGTGTGGCTCACTGCCCAATACTGCCGTATCTACCCTCTGGTCTGGGGCTCACTGCCTAAATACTGCCGTATATCATTATCTACCTGTCTGGTCTGGGGCTCTCTGCCTAATACTGCCGTACCTGTCTGGTGTGTGGCTCACTGCCCAATACTGCCGTATCTACCCTCTGGTCTGGGGCTCACTGCCTAAATACTGCCGTATATCATTATCTACCTGTCTGGTCTGGGGCTCTCTGCCTAATACTGCCGTACCTGTCTGGTGTGTGGCTCACTGCCCAATACTGCCGTATCTACCCTCTGGTCTGGGGCTCACTGCCTAAATACTGCCGTATATCATTATCTACCTGTCTGGTCTGGGGCTCTCTGCCTAATACTGCCGTACCTGTCTGGTGTGTGGCTCACTGCCCAATACTGCCGTATCTACCCTCTGGTCTGGGGCTCACTGCCTAAATACTGCCGTATATCATTATCTACCTGTCTGGTCTGGGGCTCTCTGCCTAATACTGCCGTACCTGTCTGGTGTGTGGCTCACTGCCCAATACTGCCGTATCTACCCTCTGGTCTGGGGCTCACTGCCTAAATACTGCCGTATATCATTATCTACCTGTCTGGTCTGGGGCTCTCTGCCTAATACTGCCGTACCTGTCTGGTGTGTGGCTCACTGCCCAATACTGCCGTATCTACCCTCTGGTCTGCGGATCACTGCCTAAATAATGCCGTATAACATTATCTACCTGTCTGGTCTGGGGCTCTCTGCCTAATACTGCCGTACCTGTGTGGTGTGTGGCTCACTGCCCAATACTGCCGTATCTACCCTCTGGTCTGGGGCTCACTGCCTAAATACTGCCGTATATCATTATCTACCTGTCTGGTCTGGGGCTCTCTGCCTAATACTGCCGTACCTGTGTGGTGTGTGGCTCACTGCCCAATACTGCCGTATCTACCCTCTGGTCTGGGGCTCACTGCCTAAATACTGCCGTATATCATTATCTACCTGTCTGGTCTGGGGCTCTCTGCCTAATACTGCCGTACCTGTGTGGTGTGTGGCTCACTGCCCAATACTGCCGTATCTACCCTCTGGTCTGGGGCTCACTGCCTAAATACTGCCGTATATCATTATCTACCTGTCTGGTCTGGGGCTCTCTGCCTAATACTGCCGTACCTGTCTGGTGTGTGGCTCACTGCCCAATACTGCCGTATCTACCCTCTGGTCTGGGGCACACTGCCTAAATACTGCCGTATATCATTATCTACCTGTCTGGTCTGGGGCTCTCTGCCTAATACTGCCGTACCTGTCTGGTGTGTGGCTCACTGCCTAATACTGCTGTATCTGTATAACTGCCTGCTGGTGCATACTCACTGACATATATATAATTGCACTCCAGTGGTTCTGTTCTGTGACATAACTCCACAATAATAATGGAGATCCAAAATATGGAGGTTAACAAACAAAGGAAAGATGAAGATGCACTTCCTCATAGTTCTGAAGCTGCTGCCACTAGTCATGACATAGACGATGAAATGCCAACAACGTCGTCTGCCACGGCCGATGCCCAGTGTGAAAGCAGAGGGCATGTACAATTGAAACCAAACTTCCGTAAAAGGAATAAAAATATGAAATGTAAATCGTTGGAAGAGAAACTTAAACTTGGCAATATGCCATTTACGACACGGAGTGGCAAGGAACGGCTAAGGCCATGGCCTAACTTCATGACTAGTGGTGCAGCTTCAGATGACGAGGAAAGTCCTCCTCCTCCGCTCTCCCCGCCCAATAGGAAATCAAAGAGAGTTAGGCTGACACCGACTCAAAAAAGTCTGAAAAAATTTCAGAAAAAAAAAATTCAGAAAATAAATCTGGAAAAAACTCATCCTTCTAAAGACATATCCCAAATCCCCACGGAGAGTTCGAGGGTGGCGGTGGTTGTGATGCCGGACCTTCCCATCACTGTACGTGAAGAGGTGGCTCCTTCCACCATTTGCAGTACGCCCTCTGCATATGCTGGAAGGATCACCCACAGTCTAGTTCCAGATTTTATCAGTGAAGGTGATGTTGTACACCAGGAGGAGGATATTGATGTAGCTGGCACTGAGGAGGAAGTTGTCGAGGAGGATGGAGACTTGGTTTGCTTAAATGACGCACCAGGGGGGAATGAGGCACCTTTGGGGGAAAAAGTTGTTGTCCATGGGATGAAAAAGTCCATCGTCATGCCTGGACAAAGGACCAATAAATCCACCTCTGCGGTCTGGAATTTTTTTTATCCGCATCCGGACAACAAAAGTATTGCCATTTGTAGCTTATGTAAAACTCCAATAAGCAGGGGTAAGGATCTTGCCCACCTAGGGACAACCTCCCTTCAACGTCACCTAAAGACGCGTCATGGTTCAGTGTTTAGTCCAGAAAGTGCGGCTAGCAGTCCAGCGACACCTAAATCACTTGGTCCTCCTTTTGGAGCCAAATGCCTGAAAAGCATACCACCAACTCCCTCCTCGACAAATTCCTCCTCGATCCGGATAGGGGGGAGTCCTGCAGTCCATCTCACCTGCATGAATGACTCCATAGATTCCTCCGGAGGATCCTGCAGCACTACGCCTACTACTACTACTACTGCCGCTGCTGCTCCTGGAAGTCAGTCATCATCCCAGAGGGGAAGTCAGTCATCATCCCAGAGGGGAAGTCGTAAGACCGCTACGTCTTTCACTAAGCAATTGACCGTCCAACAGTCATTTTCCATGAGGATGAAATACGACAGCAGTCATCCTATGGCAAAGCGGATAACTGCGGCCTTGACAGCTATGTTGGTGTTAGACGTGCGTCCGGTGTCCGCCATCAATGGAGTGGGATTTAAACGGTTGATGCAGGTATTGTGTCCCCGGTACCAAATCCCGTCTAGATTCCACTTCACTAGGCAGGCGATACCCGCGATGTACAGGGAGGTCAGAAAAAGTGTCCTCAGTGCCCTGAAAAATGCGGCTGTACCCACTGTACACTTAACTACAGACATGTGGACAAGTGGATCAGGGCAAACTAAGGACTATATGACTGTGACAGCCCACTGGGTAGATGCATCACCTTCCGCAGCAGCAGCAGCAGCAGCATCTCCTGCATGCCAGCTCCTTCTTAGGCAGGCTATGCTCTGTATCACCGGTTTCAAGAAGAGGCACAACGCCGACAACCTCTTAGAGAAACTGAGGGAAATCATCTCCTTGTGGCTTACCCCCCTTAGACTCTCCTGGGGATTTGTGGTGTCGGACAACGCCAGTAACATTGTGCGGGCATTAAACATGGGCAATTTCCAGCACGTGCCATGTTTTGCCCACACAATAAATTTGGTGGTGCAGCATTTCATAAAAAATGACAGGCGTGTGCAGGAGATGCTTGCGGTGGCACGCAAAATTTGCGGACACTTTCGGCATTCTGCCACAGCCTGCCGAAGGCTGGAGCGGGAGCAAAAACTCCACAACCTGCCCTGCCATCAGCTGAAACAAGAGGTGGTGACGCGCTGGAACTCCACCCTCTATATGCTGCAGAGGATGGAGGAGCAGCAAAAGGCCATTCAAGCCTACACAGCCACCTACGACATAGGCAGAGGAGCGGGGCTGCACCTGACTCAAGCGCAGTGGAGGCTGATTTCCGTGTTGTGCAAGGTTCTCCAGCCGTTTGAAGTAGCCACACGTGAAGTCAGTTCCGACACTGCCTGCATTAGTCAGGTGATTCCCCTGATCAGGCTGTTACAAAAGCAGCTGGAGAAAGTGAGGGAGGAGCTAAAGCGGAGCGATTCCGCAAAGCATGTCGCTATTGTGGATGAAGCCCTCCATACGCTTTGCCAGGATACGAGGGTGGTCAGTCTGTTAAAGTCAGAGGAATACATTTTGGCCACAGTGCTCGATCCTCGGTTTAAAGCGTATGTTGTGTCTCTGTTTCCGGCGGACACAAGTCTACAAAGGTGCAAAGACCTGCTGGTCAGGAGATTGTCATCTGAAGGGGACCGTGACACGGCCCCAGCTTCTCCTTCATTTTCTCCCACACCTGTGCCTGTGAGGAAACAGCTGCGATTTCCCACACAACCCGCTGGCGGGGATGCAGGGCAGGCAGGAGGGAGTTTGGACATCTGGTCCGGACTCAAGGACCTGCCAACGATTGCTGACATGTCTACTGTCGGTGCATTGGATGCTGTCAACATTGAAAAAATGGTGGATGATTACTTTGGTGACAGCATCCAAGTAGACATGTCAGACAGTCCTTACCTGTACTGGCAGGAAAAAAAGGCAGTTTGGAAACCCCTGTACAAACTGGCTCTATTTTACCTGAGTTGTCCCCCCTCCAGTGTGTACTCCGAAAGAGTATTCAGTGCAGCGGGGAACCTGGTCAGTGAGCTCAGAGGTTGCTCCCGAAAAATGTTGAGAAAATGATGTTTATAAAAATGAATTATCACTTATTCAATGAAGAGCAGGAATTGCCTCCAGAGATTATAACTGGACCTGTGATTGTGGAGTCCAGCGGGGACGAATTGATAATCTCTGAGAATGAGGAAGTACACACTGAAGGGGGCGAGGAATCAGAGGAGGAGGAGGATGATGATGATGATGATGATGAGTGACGATGACATCTTGTTACTGTAGAGCCAGTTTATACAGGGAGATATTATGAATTGGTTTATTTTTTGTGGGGGCCCAAACAAACCAATCATTTCAGCCACAGTTTTGTAGGCCCTGTCGCTGAAATGTTTGGTTTGTTAAAGTGTGCATGTCCTATTTTCGCAACATAAGGGTGGGTGGGAGGGCCCAAGGACAATTCCATCTTGCATCACCATTCATTATTCCTACTGCTGAGAGTCATTCATATGTGGGACTTGTCTTTTCAATGCATACAACTGTTTGCATTCCACTTGATTGCTGCACCTTCATGGGTGAGAATGTGATCTCCCTGACCTGGAGGAGTCAGGGCTGTTGCCGGAAGGCTCAATTACACTTATTTTTGGCCGGCTACACTTTTTTTTACCTGTCTGGTCTGGTGCCCACTGCTGACAGTCATTTTTAATGAGGGTATTGTCTTTCAAATGCATATAGCTGTTTGCATTCCACCTCATTGCTGCACCTTCATGGGTGAGAATGTGATCTCCCTGACCTGGGGGACTCAGGGCTGGGGCAGGAAGGCTCAATTACACTTCTTTTTTTGGGCGGCTAAACTTTTTTTACCTGTCTGGTCTGGTGCCCACTGCTGAGAGTCATTTTTAATGCACATCAGGGTCAGGATCAGGCACATCATAATTAATAATCAATCAATCATAATCAATCAATCATAATCAATCAATCTATCATAATCAATCAATCATAATCATAATCAAGCCTGGGCGGTTGCAATTAAAGTTCTTTGTGGGCGGCTAAAGTTTTTTTTAGTTTTCCAGTTACTGCAGTTTTATACATAGCTTGGTTTTAGTAAGTTGAAGACTTGTCAGTGCAATTTTCTTTTACAATATCCTTTATCTTTGCATGGACTTTGTGTATTTGGTTAGCATTCTGAGGTGTACACTGACTGCCTTCACCTTGAGCATGATCAGTTTCTGAAGCGGCAAATATCCTTTTGTTTTGAAGATAGTCACTTTCTTTGCCGTTAGTTGTACAGGCTGACCTACTAACAGACACAGTTGCTTCGGAACAAGTTGTTGGAAATTTTTTAGGAGATAAAGCTGTACAAACCTTCTGGCCCCCCTTTTCAATTTTTTATTGATTTGCAAACATTTTGTACTATTTGTCATATGTGCATAGCCTTTTAGAGAGAACTGCTTTTTCCTCATCAGATAACCTTTGTAATGATTTGACCTTCGCATCTCTCTCCTTTTTATTTAATGACAAGAACGATGAATACTTCTTTAATTTCTTCATCAACTGTTCTTTATTCATGAAATGGTCCGATAAAGCCTTTCCTCAAAACTTAAGTAAAGTTATGTTTCCTTGATAATACTTTCACAGCTCACAAAATTCTCATCACTGGCTTCCTTTTCTTTGCCACTTGATACCTTGTTTTCACAATAAAGATTGGTTTCTTTTTGATGACCAGTTGGGTACAATTAGTTACACATCTTTTTGGGCGGCTAAACTTTTTTGGGGGAGGCTGCATTTAAACTTCTTTGGGGGCGGCTGCAATTAAACTTCTTTGGGGCACAGGGGCACAGGGGGTATCCTGTAGTGGGCTGCCACACATTTTTTTAAATATGGATCTTTCAGCACAGAGACCAACTGCACATCAGGGTCAGGATCAGCCAGGTTGTTAAACGGGGTTTCGACCATGAATCAATCACATCATAAAATTAATTAATAATCAATCAATCAATCATAACCAGAATCAAGCCAGATAGGGGTCTTGTTAAATATGAAACTGACCAAAACAGATACACACACAACTAGTACTGCCTCATCTACCTGTCTGGTCTGGTGCCCACTGCTGAGAGTCATTCGTATGAGGGACTTGTCTTTTAAATGCATACAACTGTTTGCATTCCACTTGATTGCTGCACCAATCGCCCACTGCTGGCTGCAGCTCTCACCCTGCATTAATTTGGGAGTCTGCCACTGCAGTCTTTTTTTTTGGAGCCTTGAAACTTTTCGGGATGCTGTACTATCCGACACCTTTAGGTGGACTCTGGTCTGTCTTGTATCCAGCACAGTGGTCTCGTGTGCAAGAGATTGTTCTCTGTCCTCTTTTGGATTTGTGTCACCATCACCATCTTCATAGGTGAGAATGTGATCTCCCTGACCTGGGGAGTCAGGGCTGGGGCAGGAAGGCTGCAATTACACTTCTTTTTGGGCGGCTGCAATTACACTTCTTTTTGGGAGGCTAAATTTTTTTTATCCTCCTTTTTTAATCCTCTTATCTGCACAGCCGGGTCCATCAGTTACTGCCACTGCTGCAACCAATGCTAGTGATAGTTACGCATGCCCTATGGCATCACCACGGGCAGCAAAGTTTTCCAGTGCTGCATGGAGCAACAGTTCGCTGGCTTTCCATTTGACATCATCGCTGTCAGCATCCTCCTTATCTGCACAGCCGGGTCCATCAGTTACTGCTAGAGATGTGCGGGCTCGGATTTCAGAGATCCGAGCCCCCACGGACGTCATCATTCCGAGCCCGATTCCGAGCAGCGCTCGGAGATTCCCACCTGACTCGGGTCCGTCTGCGTGATTAGAACGTCATCTCCTGGCGCAGGATTTCGTGAGGCTTTATAAGCGGCTGACGCGCCCGCCATCTTCACTCCAGTCAAGTAGTGGGTTGGGAGAGGGTGTGTTGGTGCTGCTGCTGGGGCTTAAACTTGAGCTTGACCTTGAGCGCAATATTTTGCAATTATTTACCGTCATTTTCGTTCCTTCTAGGGGGCTGAAAACAGACTCTGTTGGAGGTGGTATGGCTGGTAGGGCCTCCTTTGTAACAAGAGTACGTGACATATTGGTCAGCGTTTTAGTCCGTAGTAAAGGTACTGTTGGGGCAGGTGGTGTAGCACTGGGAGCAGTGTACGTATCATTCTGTACAACTTTAGTGAAAGGTAATGTTTGGCCAAGTGAAAATTGGTTGCCCAATGTTCCTGGTCTTTTCTGTAAAGTATTTGCAGCTGTGAATTTCATCTGTTTGGAAGGGATGGGAGCAAGTTCCATCTCATCATCATCATCATAGTCATCATCCTGAGATGAGACCTGTTTAACAGGCTGGTGGTTGACCACATTTATTCGCATTCCCTTGACAGAGTTATTCAGACCTGAAATGGTCTTGTGTTGTGGAATCTGGATGGTTTTTGTGAGGTTTATTGCCGATGAACCTTGTGCCATAGGTGATTTAGCAGCTACTGTTGGAGCACTCCTCTTAAAGTAATCTTTTCACGAGCGTCCATCACTTTGATAGGCTTGTCTCCTGCCATGATCTGTTGCTTTCTCGAATTCAGCATTTCACGGGCGTCCTGCACTTTACCCCTTATGCGGAAGCGAGCATCTTTGGCCACCAACTTTTCACGGGCATCTTTTATCCCTAGTTTTTGGCGTGCATCAGTCACACCAATTTTCTGACGAGCATCAAATGTTCTCTGAAAACTGGTGGCAAGTGGACGATTGTTCACAGATGGTTGGAGTCTGGATCTCACGTTTCCTATACCTCCCCTGTTACTGACCCTGCGGTACATCCCGGTGCCCACGGACATTCCCCGTTTCCTGATCAGTTCATCCAGCGACACGTCGGCCATATTCCTCCAACCACACAGCTGCTATATCTTATTTGATAAAAATAAAAATAATACTTGTGCTGTGTGGGACTGTAAAAAAGAATTCCATGCTGCTTGTGCACTGACGTCTGCCACTGAGTGCCACGGCCAAGCAGTACCTAATAAGAAAAATAATTATTATAAATTCTGCTGGTGCACAATACTAGTATTGTTGACGTATCTACCTGTCTTGTGCCTAGTACTACTGTCTTATCTACCTGTCTGGTGCCTAGTACTGCCATATCTACCGTCTGGTCTGGGGCTCACTGCCTAATACTGCCGTAACTACCTGTCTGATCTGGGGCTCACTGCCTAATACTGCTGTACCTGTCTGGTCAGGGGCTCACTGCCTAATTTTTTTTGGAGCCTTGAGACTTTTAGGGATGCTGTACTAGCCGACACCTTTAGGTGGACTCTGGTCTGTCTTGTATCAAGCACAGTGGTCTCATGTGCATGAGATTGTTCTCTGTCCTCTTTTAAAATTGTGTCACCATCTTCATGGGTGAGAATGTGATCTCCCTGACTTGGGGGAGTCAGGGCTGGGGCAGGAAGGGTACAGGCTGAGTGGGGGTAGGGCACCCTTGTACTCTGCTGCTTTTGCCGGCTCCGGCCGGTAGCATCTCCCTGGTGTCACGGCTGGCACTCTGCAGGGCCTCCCTCTTGCCTTCCTCATGATGCTGGCTGCTGGCTCTCTCTGTGTGCGCTGCTGTCCATCACCGCCGGGTCTCCTGCACGGAAACGCTGCCCGGCTCTCTCCTCTCTAGCGGGTCTCACTTCTGCATGCTTCCAGGCTGCGCACTCTGCTGCTCTCCTCTCTGTGGATCTTTAGGGTGCCCAGCCTGTCTTCTCTCTCTAAGCACGTGTCATCCTCTCTCACGCTGCTGCAAACCCTCCTCCGTCACGCTGCACAGTTTCATTTCACCTCTGACCTCTCCTTTTGCGCTCCTGTGACAGTGCCCCTGTAACGGTGTGGTGCAAAATGGTACCTGAATCTGGAGCTGATTACGGCGGCAGCTTCTGGATTCCTCACGGCTTCTTCCGGAGAACCTGTGGCAGGGAATGGCACAACCCAAGGAGAACCCACAAAAGACAAGGCTACTATGGCTAGCAGCAACAAATATTTATTTAAAGGAGATATGTAAATGGGTTGCTGCAATACACTCACGTACTTATGCAAAACAGTCACTTTATATCATTCAGTAATTAAAGCTATAACTAATCAATGACCAGATTAACGAGAGAACGATTACGCAATAAATTACATCACAACAATAACAATATGACAGAATAATATTACGTCACAACATGTCCGCCAAGTGGCGCTATGCACCCTATATACACTGCGCGGTAGTCCCTGGTGCAAAACAACACAGTTCCTGAATTTGAATAACGGTCCCGCGAAGGAAATCCTCACAAGGTGATTAGGCCATAACTTAGTGTGCACACTACTTTTATGTATAACAAAAGTGATCAAAAATCCTCTCTAAGAGGGGCAGGCAGATTCCCATCCCTTAGGGCAATCTCCTGTATCAGAGGCAAACAGGCAGTCCTGTTAGTGGGGTTATCCAACACCCCAGTACCTGAACAATCAGCTGCAGTTGCCAGCTCCTGCTGGTCACGACTCCTGGCTGGCCACTGCCTGTCTTGGGTGCTGTGTGGTCCTCTGGGTGACTCCCAGATGGGCGGCAATGTCCCTCTCTGCCTAGTTCCGTGCTGTAGGTCTCTGCAGTCACTCCTACTGGGCTCTATCTCCCTTCACATGCTGCTCACCCCTTCTTCTGGTCAGCAGTGCTGGCTGTCATTAACTGCTGGGTCCTTGCTCCCAGTGCCTGGTCTCAGATGTGTGCTTCTCTCTGCACAGCATCTCTGTCTGCATGCTTCCTGGCTCAGGATACAAGCTCTTCACCCCTCTGCACACTTTCTCTCTCTCTCACACACTGCTGCTGGGATCACCTCTGACCTCCCAGCTTCCTGTCTCATGTGCAGGGGAGCTGGGACACTAGGAAACTAGCTGAGTCTGTTAACCCTTCACAGACCTGCAGCTTCCACAAGCAAAGGAGGTTTTCCTCTGAGCAGCATTGGCTGCAATTAAAATCTCTTTGGGGGCACAAGAGTACACCAGGGGTGGACTGCCACACTCCCTGGGCAGCCAATCAGGGGGGTGTCAGGCTCCCTGCACGTGGACTGAGCTGGGGCTGTTTAACCCCTCACATCCCTGCAGTTTTCCTCTGAGCAGCATTGGCTGCAATTAAACTTCTTTGGGGGCACTCCAGGGGCACAGGGGATATCCTGTAGTGGGCTGCCACACAAGCCCATTCACATTTTTTGAAATATGGCTATCCACAGGTTGTTCAGTCTGCCATTTGAGATTGGGATCTTTCAGCACAGAGACAAACTGCACATCAGGGTCAGGATCAGCCAGGTTGTTAAACGGGGTTTCGACCATGAATCAATCACATCAAAAAATGAATTAATAATCAATCAATCATAATCACAATCAAGCCAGATAGGGGTCTTGTTAAATATTAAACTGACCAAAACAGATACACACACAACTAATACTGCCTCATCTACCTGTCTGGTCTAGTGCCCACTGCCTAGTACTACCGTATCTACCGTCTGGTGCCTAGTACTTCCTAGTACTGCCTTATCTACCGGTCTTGTGCCTAGTACTGACTTATCTACCGTGTGGTGTCTAGTACTGCTTCATCTACCTGTCTGGTCTGGTGCCCACTGCTGAGAGTCATTCGTATGAGGGACTTGTCTTTTAAATGCATACAACTGATTGCATTCCACTAATGAGAGTAATTGATTGCTGCACCAATCGCCCACTGCTCCTCGGCTGCACTGTGTAAACAGTGCACAATCAAGCCAGATAGGGGTCTTGGTGCTTGTTTTGAGGTTGTAGCAGGGGAGTGCAGCTACGAGTCGTAACACCTTGAGAGAAGATCAGTACTTCTCTACCGGCAAAGGACATCCTCCTCGACAGAGCGCACAGCTTCACGAGGGACGCATGTGAAGCAGTGAGCAAAGGGAACACCCGCCTAGCGAGCCAGATTACCTGAATCCACCCTAGCGATCAATAGAGTTACAGAAGTCGCAGCCAGATAGAACTCTTCCAGCTGCCACCTAGTCATTGATTAGCCCCCTCCCCTCCACCCATTAGGCAATGATTGACGAGACGAATGGTAATAATAAATAATAAATGAATAATATTACTAATCAGTAATCACCAAATTAAAAATCAGATGAAATTAATTATAAATAATCATAATCACAATCAAGCCAGATAGGGGTCTTGTTGGATGTTAAAGTGATCGAAACAGTTACACACTTGCAGACAAACTCTGTGCTGCACAAAATGCCCACCGCTCCTTGGCTGCACATGGTAAACAGTGCATGATCAAGCCAGATAGGTATCTTTTATGGGCCTATTTTTTTAAACTGCCATCATGTCTGCCGCTGCAGTGCCACTCTTACATGAGCCACGTGTTTGTGCCGCACACTTGTGTGGCTTAGCATAGTTATCCAGCTACCTCAGTGCAAACTTTGGCAATAAAAACAATATTGTGAGGTGTGAGGTGTTCAGAATACACTGGAAATGAGTGTAAATGAATGTTATTGAGGTCAATATAGCGTAGGAGCAAAAAAAAAAAAACAAATTCTGCCATTTTAGCTGTTTTTAGGCTTTTTTTAACAAAAAAATCAGAACCCAAAACCCAAATAAATCCAAACACAAAACACTTAGGAGGTGTTTTGCCAAAACCCATTAGAACCCAAAACCTCAAGGTAATCAGAACCCAAAACCCAAAACCCGAAAAGTGGCCGGTGCACATCTCTAGTCACAAGTGCGAGTAGCCTCAAAACTATACTGCTGCACCATTATTTTTCAGTGTACTGCCTCCACCACTCTGATGCCTTGTTAACTGTAAAGTGTCACTTCCAGAGCTTCTTTCTTCTAGGCCCTCCTATATTTGCTGTATACTGTACTTGGGATGTTTTTTTTTCTCCCCTCGCCATGAGTCAGTCACAGTCAAAGGGCAAAAAAGGGTCTCAAGCCGAAATTACACATCACTTTAATAAACAGTATAAATCCAATATCTCCACTTCCTCACTTGCCACACTCCTGACTCTGATATGGACCAAGAGGATGCTCCGGCCACGAAGAAAGATATCTCTGATCTTAAAACTCCTTGTGTCTCTTACCACCACCCTTACAACTGAACTCCATAAAGTGGCATGTGAACTAAAACAAGATATCTCATCCCTTGACAAATGCACGTCAGCACTGGTGATTAGCATTCCCTCTTTCAAATTGATACTTATAGAGACATAGAACATTACTTTTTTTTAAAAGAGAAGAATAAAGATCTTGAAAACTAGGAAAGATGAAACAACATCCACAGAATTATCCCAGAATCGTTCAAGCCTATGAACCTTACCTCTTATCGATTTTTTTTTTATCACTGGTACAGTACCCTTGCTATCCTTATCAGATATTGGAATTAAACGTGCCCACTGGGTCTTGTGTCCTGAACCTAAAGATTCTGAACTTCCCAGAGATGAGGTCCTCTCTTCTATCCTTTAGAATCAAGGAACAGCTACTATTTTTGAGTCGTAAATCCTCATCACTAACTTCTGAAGGTTCTAAACTGCAAATCTTCCAGGATGTAGCCCCTATTACCTTAGCCAAATGCAGGCATCTGCCGGATGTTACCACCACCTTACAGGACCATGGCTACATATATCATGGGGGCTTTCCATTTTGTCTTATCGTAGATTTCGGGGGCCGACACCATGTTATATGAACCTCGGATGAAGGCAATCAACTACTTCAACAACTGAACCTAGGGTCTGCTCCTCATATCTCTCCCTCTACTGGGAGTTGACAACTTCATCTCTTGAACTCATTTATAATGGCATAGTATCGAATTATGATGGTAATAATATTGGATATGCACTCTATATTGCTAGATTGAGGGGAAATACACTCCTAAGTAACTGGGACCTTCTTGATACGATATATATATATATATATATATATATATATTTTTAAATCACTAAGGTGTCCAGTATACAAATAGTCTTCATTATATTTTTTGTGTGTGTGTTCTTGTTGCTACTGGATCCAGATGAAACTGTTTAACTGGAGAAGAGAAAAAAGTTGTAAATTACCATTATGCTCCCTGTTAAATGACCATTAAACCTCCCCACATGCCCTTATCAATACCATACATCAATCCACATGCCCATTAGACCCTTCACATGCCATCATGTGATATCTCCACACATGGCCATCACATCTCCCTGCAAGCACTTACTGCACCTGTCCATTATATACCGCGGCATACCATCAGATAACCCCCAAATGCCATCTAACCCCCAAAAAGACCATTTACAATTGCTATCAGACTCCCATCAACATGTCATTATAATGCCCCCAATTGCTCTTGGGCTGCACCAAATGCAACCACACCCCACTATATGCCATCAGATTGCCGCCATATAACCTCAAATCCTCTCCATATGCCAATAGATAGCCTCCACATACCACAAGGTTCTCCTACACATGCCATGAGACCCCCGCATCCATGCTCATACCTTTAAATATCCAAGCTTTATATAAGATTTGAAGGGATCTTAGAAGGTTGCTGGCTTTGTAGTTATTGGCAGTACAGTAGACAACCACTGACAAGATAACTGTCTTTAATCTGCTGATATATAAGGGTGGGAAAGGCATGTGATGGTCTCCTTTTATTAAAGTTGAACACCTGCTCTTTTGTCCCCTGGTGCTGAGCCTCATGGATGACTCAGAATGCAGGGGCGAATTTAGGGGTTAGTGTGCACAACGGTATTGGGTTTCCTGACAACCAATTTTATTATTTTCATTGTATGAATATGAGACCTCCATTTGGTTATTGGTACTGTTGCTTATTACAATATAACCTAACCTACTATTAAAACGAGCCATGAGCTATGACTGTTTTTTTTTTTTTTATTATTATTATGTACACATATTTACTTACTTTACTTTAAGTAGGACAGTTTATCAGACAGTTTTCCCATGTTTTACTCATTCAAACTCGACTCATAGCGGTGTTTAGTACCTTAGAGCAATGGTCAGGGAACTCGGTCCTCATTATCCCACACAGTGCATGTGGTGCACAGGTGTACTAATTACTCACAGACACATTTTATAAGGTCCGAAGGTGGAGTTAATTAATTCACTTGTGATTCTGTGAGGAGACCTGCAAAACATGCACTGCGTGGGGTAATGAGGACCGAGTTCCCTGACCACTGCATTAGAGTGTAAATATTGTTTTAATACAGCAGTGCCAATGCATTCACACCTGTGCACATGTAAATACTGGCGGGACAACATCCTTTGCCCTAAGTACCTTCATGGGTGCCCACCCATGTCCTGCTCTCATGGCACATGTCCACCAGCTCCTCCTAGCGTATGCCCTGCATAGACATTTATTTATTACATAAGAATGTATATCCTCTGACATTTAACTTCTTTAGCAGCTTAATGATATGTTCATACAAAATAAAATCTTGTTTTCGCACTTAAGTGCACCTAATATGCACTTTAAAAGCAACACTCTGGATACTTCCATCAACAGAAGTACACTTTTGCACACCAAGACATACAGTACTGCCATCTTAACCCACATTACACAAGTGCCTTCATAAAACTTGGTGTGACCACTGGAGCATCCATCTCTCCTGCTTTTAATTTACAAGACCCATCTATGGTTCACTGAATAGCTGTTGTTGTGCATACAAAGACATTGATAAACTACATTCATGGCCACCATCAATAAAATAGAGAAACAAAGCCCTCTCATTTAAAGATGTTACCCTTTCTCCCTATAGTCCCACTATAGTCCCAGGTATCTTTGGCATACCCACAAACTGTGGCTGACTCATAGAATCTGCTTTTTACAATATGCATTTTTTTATTGAATATATTTTAAATGTGGGGTACAGAAAAAAAGGGTACATGAACAGGTACATGGGGGGATGGGTGGGGTGTTTTCATTGAATCTGTTAAGTGACAGTAATTTCATAAATCTTGTTGTGTAATGTATCAGTTTATACTGTACATTCCCAGTAGTTGCAGTAATGTAGCTATTTACAGTACTTCCCGATCACAGCTCATAAACCTTTAGGGGTATTTTACGTGTGTAACCAGGCTTTCTATAGTATATGAAACATAAACTCATAAAACAGTCCTTAATGTTTGTTTTATTGGCTTTGCACGGAAGAAAAGAAGTAGCATTGTACAGTACTGTACCGGATAGCCGTACAGTACTGTACATTAACACACTATCAACAGACAGTACAGGAAACACCAAGCTTGTGCCACAGTATAGGTACTGCTATAACTGATATTGGAGAGCCTATTCATAGGAAACATAGCGTTAATAACATACTTGCAGTAATAAATAAATAGTACCCAATAAAATCCCAATAGAGGTGGCAATTCCAAATTGATTCACTCATTTTATATGCTGTTAAGGTAATTAACCAATTGTGTGACACTTTATGTAATGTATTGCCCAACTGTGCAGAGTTGAGTTGGTAAATACAAGGGATAATGTATACTTTTCCATTGAGTCATTTCTAATTAGCATTTTTATCATTATATGGAATGTTTTTTGGTATATATATTTTCAATTGTCAAAACTCCCGATACTCAATACTTTGTGGATTGGCGCCAGATAATCCTGTTTCAATTTATTTCAAATTTGAAAACTGAGAAATGTGCCGGGGGCTGGATACTTTTTCATGGCACTGTAAACTGTCAGGCAGTCACAGGGAAGATGAAATACACGCTGCAAAAAGAGGACAAAACCATTTGTTTGAGGTAGTGGTGTCTGAGTGGAACAGGCACATTAACAACTATTGGCTTCCAAAACAATGCTGTACCCCCAAAAATGACAACTATATGGTTCAGCAGTAGGTGAATTATAGCTAAGGTCAGGAAATGTACATTTTTTTTGTGTGTAATAATCAGGCCTGGGATGATGTATCTGCTTGTTGAAAATGCTGATGCTTCACCTTGGTTGCTGTGAAATATTAGCATTGCATGTGACAAGCCTCTTCTTTTTTGATGCTTATTTTATATGTGAATTGGCCCCACAGCACATAAATTTGAGGTATAGCTCAAAGTTAGTTTAGCTATTCCATATCTCATGGGAGGAAGCCTGGCAAAAAGAGTCTGGCTTGCTTATATTTCTTTTATAATTTTGACCTTTTTAAGTAAAGGTTATATTCACTTTACAACAAAAGCATTGTCTCGGCGTGCTATTTCTCAACACTCTTTGGCAAGTTCCCTCTCTTGCTAATGTACAAATCCACCTTTCACGTTAGATTTTTTTTTGATGAACAAAACATAGTTTGATTTTTTTTTTATCATGTGATGTTTTTCTCCTAGTGATTAATGAAGCAAATTACTCTGCAAATAAGCAGTTCAATTGCAAACTTTACTTGGTCATTGTATTATGGTATTGTATAGCTATGCAGGGCACACAATTTACATACTTCACCTGTGGAACCATTCAGCTGAAATTAATGGAATGCTATATATTTCAATTAAAACACATGTACACATTTGTATTGAATGTAACAGCTTATTATGAGAATAAAAGGATATTTGCGTGTGGTAGCAATAAAAGTCAATCCTTTGTTTCACCTTAGAATTTCCAACAAACGTATTTTATAGCATGTCCAGGACAAGTTATCTACCATTACTTTCTAGTAAGGGAAGTAATGCTCTTGCGCGCTCCATTACGACAGAGCTCCCCGTTGCCATCTGCCACCTCCCCGTCGCTGTTCGCTGGTTCCAACTGCCCCCCCCCCCCCCACACACATACATATAACCCAGCCTGTCTCCCTGAAGCGGAGACGGGCAAGGTTCGCGTCCCCCGCCGCATGAAAACTGGGACGTGTCAGATGGAACGCCTCTCTGCCGGCGATCGCCAGCGGGTTACATTCTGGCATAACCCGGCACTGGCTGAGTGGCGCTCAATCTGTATATGATCTTTATAATGTTATTTCAGCTTACAATGAAGACTGTAGTGTTGTGAATGTTTTGCATGTAGAAATATATATTTAGAAATATATAAAGAATGGAAACCTTTAGAATTCCCTTTTTTTAAATATTGCAGCTGAAACATGGGATAAAAGGATCATGTTGTTCTGTGCCTACTATGTTTGCTAAATGGTTATTGGAGCACCAGGTCTGAATAATCCTTTGCCATAAACCAATCAGAATATCTGCATCAACCTTGAGAAAGTGAAAGCATTACATATGAAAGTATTCAGTATATATAATGGATTCAGTTATATACAGTAATGGTGTTATGGCAGACTTTCTGGGTGTAATAGTTATTTCTAGAGACAGGATTATATGCAACCTAAAAAGCTTGAAATATGCATGCAAATATGCATGAAAAATACTTAAAATATGCATTAAAAGTGTTAAAATATGCTACATTAAATAATAAAAAAAGTAATTTTTTATTATTTATCAAAAAATCAGCATACAATTAGTTGCAAGTAAACCTCAAAAATAGGCCCACAGCATCTGCAGATGTCTAGTGCTGTACACAGGATTTTTTTTCTTCCTGGCTGCTACAGCAGACTGCAGCGTCCTAGGCTCTTCTTGCATCAACTACACAGACCCACGTCTCCAGCGCCAATGGACCAAATGTCAGCATAGCGTGTGAGGGCGGCGCAGTGGAAGGCTTCCTCCCTGCGCCGCATACTCACTGTGACACAGCATTTCCTCCATTCCGCGTGATATCACAACCCTTCTGCCCGCCTCCTCTGCTGCAGAAGTCTGTCTCTTGGTGTAAAGTCCCAGGTCAAGGGCGGGCAAAGGTTCAGGAGATTCATAATGGCATCCGCCATTGGATTGGCAGCCTAGAGCAGTGTCAGACATAGTGTACATCCAAGGTTCCCCACACTGCGCACATATTGCCCCAGCCTGCACACTCTACCACTACCTGGCCAGCAGCAGCAGCAGGGCAAAGCAGTGCTGTGACTTGCGGGTGGGAAATGGGAGGGCCTAAACTATGCACCATCACTAGATTTTAGGTAAAATATGCAATAACCAGTGAGAATGGGCAAAATATGCAAATGCATATGCAAATATGCAATTGCATATAATCCTGTCTCTAGTTATTTCATAAATGCAACCTTGCTATCTTTAAAAAAGCTCTAGTGTGCAGTGCTCTGCTGTTTTCATTTATACACAGCACTTTGTACCATATGTATTTATTTATTTACAGTTTCTTACTGTATATAGCGCACACATATTGTGCAGCGCTTTACAGAGAATATTTGAACATTCACATCAGTCCCTGCCCCAGTGGAGCTTGCAATCTATGCTTCCTACCACATGTACATGCACACACAGACATTCTAGGGTTCATTTTTTGGGAGCCTACCAATATATTTTTGGCCTGTGGTAGGAAACCAGAGTACCCGAAGGAGACCCACGCAAGTACGAGGCGAATATACAAACTCCGCACAGTTAGAGCCATGGTGAGAATTAGAGTAATTTTGTTTTTGTTTCTACCCTCTGGTCAGTCTATCATTCCTTCCTAAGTAACAGGAAATGGTGTTAATATCTAAAAAGTTAAGTAAATTTGTAACTTATTATTATTATTATTATTATATTCATTTCAGTTATAATAGCATGGTTTGTTTTTTAATTAGAATATGTTCACTTTAGAAATCATGTTCTGGTACTGTACCTCATCTAACTGAATGCATGTTGCGTGGAGAATATTTTAGGAATGTTTTAGCTATAGCTAAATGTCAGGGGTATAAGTACAAGTGACTGTATCTAGCATTACAAAAAGCCACTTATCCTTATAAATTCCATTCTAAAGCCATTAAAAACTGATTTATGACAAAATAATAACCTACTACTGTCCACCTCCTTTTTCAGCCTTGACCCACCTCATTATATTAGAAGATGTCAGCAGCCCACTGCTTTTTCCTCCTGTTTCATCTTGTATTTGCTTATTTTATGTTGTGTATGATGCTTTATGTTTGTCCAATTTCAATCTCATTATCATAAAAAATGTAAAAAACATCATAATAGCACACCACAAAAAATGGGACTGTCCTGCAAAAATTAAAACAGTTGGGAGGTACAGTAGGTACAAATCACGGATTTGCTGCAAACCCATACATACTGTACAGTAGAAGTGTGAATGTGAACCACTTTTCTAACTAAAGCCCCAGATACACTAGACATGTTTTTAAGTTAGATTACTCAGAAGGACCACATGGCATTGGGAGTGTCACTATTCTTCTCAGCGACTCTGAAAACTATGGATTCTACACTATCAGTCGTTTTTGATTATTTGTTTTTACATGTCACCCTCTTCCCACCCCCAAGCCTTAGGGGTCTTACCCCACAGTATTTTTTTCCAGATTGTAAGTCATATGTGTACCAAGTTGATGTAAATTACGCCAGGCATTCTAGAGTTATGTTGTAACATACTGTACATACACACATTCATTTATTTATATATTTAATAAATATACCGTATATACTCGAGTATAAGTCGACCTGAATATAAGCCGAGGCACCTAATTTTACAACAAAAAACCTGGGAAAACTTATTGACGCAAGTGGGACCCTCACTCGAGTATAAGCCGAGGGGGGCTTTTTCAGCATAAAAAATGTTCTGAAAAAGTAGGCTTATACTCGAGTGTATATATATATATATAAATATATATATATATATATTGTGGGTTTGTGGGTAGAGGTCTGCGCTAAGGGTAAGTGTGGGTGAAGAAATAAATGTGGTAATGGAATAAGTAAAACAATACGTTTTCTCACAATCTCACTATTGTGGTGCAATGGGCCTTAGTGGCATACAGACTACAGTATACCTTGAATGATACACAATAGATAAATAGTGCTGATGCGAACACTGTATATGATGTCACCAATGTAATGTAGTGTAACTGCACATAAATGAGAGCACAAAGCTGTGGTAAAGGAATAAGGAAAACAATTTATTTTAAATACCACTATTGTGGTGCAATATGTCTTAATGATACACAGTATCTTGAATGATATACAATAAATAGATAAATGATGCTGATGTGAACACTGTGTATGGTGTCACAAATGCCAGTGCCGCAGTGTGACTGCACATGGATGAGAGCACAAAGCTGATCACCTTGTGCAGGTTGCGTGCAGATTGTACCTGGCACACAATGTTTGGTGGGAAGTCAGTGGCAGGTGAGTCAATACACAGGCTGGTGGTGCGGGGGGCTGGCGTCCCGTCCCACCCGCAGTGTACCTCTAACCTGTGGCTGGTGGTCTGTCCTGGTCCTCTCTCTTTCCTCACACTCCTCTGGATTCCTGCCGCGGCTGAGGTCGGCGCCTTGCCCGCACGTCCTGCCAGTCTCCACGGACTGTGCACGGGACTCAACTTCCGGGTGTGGATAACGCGAGATAATGCGAGATCCCAGCACCTAAGTCACTAGTCCCAACACCTGCCGTGCGCTCTACTCCTGACCGGGAGGAGACTTAGGGGGCTGTGTCCTGTAAGTGGATGTGTACACAACGCATTGCCTACTACTCTGCTGTGATGATGTCTCCTATCTAGTCTTGACAAAGGACCTTATTCTTTGGTCCGAAACGTTGACATACTTGTGGTGATGAACTACTGTCTGGTGATGTATTAAACCCTTTTTGGACTTTACTTGGATATGCTGGTGTGTGCTCTCTTATACAGACACAAATGTGCCTGTGCCTGCATACTATATATGGTACACCTAGTGTGATACCTTAAAGTGAGTACCCCGCTGCTGCCTGCTTTCTTGGATTGGAGTGCGGATCATACTCATATATATATATATATATATATATATATATATATATATATATATATATATATATGAAAGAAAGGGGGGTTTCAGAGGGCGCTAGAATAACACAGCAATTTAGATAAAATAATTGTATTTAATACAAAAGGATTGAGAATGAAATTTCACATGAATCACCCTATATCGGGTGTAACAAATAAACACAAACACAAGTGTTACAACAATATGCCACTTCTGGTGGGTAGATGAATTGCTCAAAAGATGTTCACAAATGTATGCACAACTCTGGTGGGTTGATGAGGTCTATGTAACATCATTGCATCAGCTGTCTCCCATGGCTCCTGAATTACAAAATCAGGATGCACACAGTTATGGCATAATCTCCAAATACCTTATTTATATTTCAGTCAGTCTCTTGTAGTATACATGATATCTATTATTTGAGTACATGGTGGGTCGAATGTTTTTTTTCCCCACCTAAATTCTCTCTATTTGATTATTTAGCCTCTCCACCTATTGGAGATGTGAGATCATCACACTGTACACTGAAAGTTGAATTTACAAATTTGAAATATGTACTAGATAGAAAAGTGAGTTACTTCTGCATGGCAAATCAGAAACAGAATGCTCCCCAAATAATAAACATAGTAATGCAATAAAAAAGAATAAAGCAATAAGCAACACGCTTGAAATACATATGTAATCTTATGTTACTGACCTTGGCTTGCATTCATGACTTTGGGTAGACTTGCAGTGATGGAAATGGGGCCTGATGAGTCCTAAGCTGGTCCCATTTAGTTTTAATAATCAAGACGATTACTGCCTTGAGAACTGGAGTTGGACAATCTTATACATCATTTGGAAGATTTGATGTTTGTGGAATGTAATTTGTTTACTTATGATACATAACAATTAATGTTTTCTGTAAACAGCTTAATCTTGAGAACTGGTCCATGCTTCTTTCTATGACAGCTTGATGTTTTTTTGGCAGAACAATGACAGCATGAAATGATGTGTTATATATATTCAGTACTTGCTTTGTTTTTTCTTGATTTCCTAAGTTGACCTTTTTGTTTCTCCTAAATACAATTTATAATAGTCAACTTATTTTTAGAAAAGTGAGCTGCTAAATTAATTTATTGATGAATTGAGATTAAGAGTTGACAAACATGAATTTGTACTCTTGAGTGATAATGTCATTGTATTTCTTAGTTCAACATTAACTAAATTATCATAATTCTGATTAACATCTTCAAGACTAAATGTGTTTTACAACAGAAGTGTAGAACCTACTGTGAGGATACGGGGTTCTTCCAATCACCCACATACCAAGTAGATGAAACCAAAATAACGTTTTATTTTCCACAGCACCCACAAATAGATAATAAACAGGAACAAGAGGCAAATGTAGTATAGAAACTATATCCAGGTAGCAGTCCAAACAGGCAGTCCTTGTAGAGTCACAGTTCCAAACCAATTACACAGAGCAAAACTATCGCTTATCCACACTGCAGTGATAGCAGATTAGTCCTCCGAATTCCACAGGTATCCCTACCGCAACCCTATCACGTATTCCACACAGCCGTGATAGTGCAGGAAACCTGTATTATAAGTCCACACAGCACCGGACGCTCCACACCGGAGCGTAGTAGGGCCCACCCAGGGCAGATGATGCGTTCCACAAGATACCTAGGCACAGTATTACCTCTTAGCCCAGGATAGTGACTAACACGAGGAGCTGACCTGTGCAAATGGTTTTAAAACTTTCCAAATTCCCACGGCGCTTGATCTATCAGTGAGGTTGTCCAGTTTCCTGATTGGTGGGTTCAAGCATCAGGTCTACCCCTCCTTCCTCCTTCAGCTGTCAATCTTCTGCTGCTCACCTGCTGTGTCTGGCTCCGCAATGTCTGTTAGAGTTCAGGAAGGCACAAAGAAGGGCAAATAGAAGGAACAATCACATGGTAATTGGGTTATGTCTTTATTACCCCTGTGGAGATTGCCTTTTGGTGAAATGATATACTTTCCCCCTGGATACATACTTCCTGTGTGACCATATTAGGATAACAGCATATGATCTACAGGCTAATACTATAGTTGGAGTCCTGGGAATGCACACACACACACACATGGGAAATAGAGACATACACAAGATGGACACGGGAAACAATATGGCTAAAATGTACATTCATTACTGTGGAGTATAAGATGCCAAAAATACACTTTTGCCACCGATGCCATTCCTTCACACCTAGTATAATAATAATAATAATGATAATAATAATAATTTTATTTATATAGCATTCTTTCTCCAATAGGACTCAAGGCGCTTAACAGATAGAATCAATGTAATACAGTACAGGAACAATGTAGTACAGAAAAGCTTTGCATAAACCATACTTAAAGGGATTATAGAAATAGTTGAGTAAACCGTAAAGTCTTGAGTGTTTTTGAAGGATTCTAGAATGGGGGCCTCTCGAACTGTGCGGGGAAGTGAGTTGGAGCAGCAAGGCTAAGAGCTGGACCCCCATATGACTTTGGCCAGCAATATATTTTATTTTCTAGTCTATATAAGTAACATTGATATTTTTACCTGGACACATAGCATTTTCATATTGGTAGTATATGGATATGATCTGGGTTGATACATTTTAAAAATAATTTAAAAAAATGGATATATATATTACAAGGAAAATGCATGGTTAGATACATTTTTCCAATCACAGACTTTATTCTACCTGTAATGTACCCTTAAAACAAGCAAAGCGAAACACAAATAGACAAATTTTAGGACAAATAAGTAAAATATAAAACCTACAACACCCTGGTTGCATTAGTGTGTTGTGCTGGTAGCCAATTGACATATTCAGCTAAGAACATGTGATGTAATGGGAACTGAGTTTTGTGAAATGTCTGATTTTTGGGCAAAAGTCACACATTTTGCAAAGTTGGCTAATATAATAGCCTCTGAGTTGAAAAGTCGGACGATTTCGTCTCCCAATAAAAGCTGCCGGTAAAAAAGTCAGATCCAGATATTTTGCCCCTGTTAAACACACAACTTAGTCGATGTAAGTCACAATGTGCAGCAATAGTTACCATCCGCTTGTATATGGAACTACCTTTGAGAAAGCTGTCTACATCAGAACACTGCTATCTGCACATCAACTCCAAACACCCATGCTTCTTCTGTCCGAACCTGCCTGCTGATTCCTTTTATCCGGACACTGATTGAGACACCCATTGCCAACTACACCATCTTCCTACCTAAAAAAGTCTCAAAAGCAATGGAACCACAGCACCATTTCCTCTGGTGAAGCTGGAACAATTCACAGCCGGTCTGCATCACACACCACATATGAGGAACGGATCCTGTTCCATATACAGGTGGATGGTAACTATTGCTGCACTGTGTCACTCTCAGAGACTGTTATATTCCCAAAAGGCATAATAGGAAAGGACAAGATATTTGGAAATTAATTGGGTGCCATTACTAATTGCAGATGTAAATGATGTATTTTATTGTATGCTTAGTATGTGTTTGCTTATAAAGCTTTATTAAATCAATTCAATTATTAGACTTGTTTTTTTTTACTTGTTTCAGTGCTGCTATCTTTACTAAAATATTGTTGCTTTTTAGCTTACACATGCCTAACTACCCTTTTTATTAGCAGCTGCTTACTATCCCAACCACCATTGCAGTTAGATTAATCCATAAAGCATTACCATGTACTGTCTAACCTGAAATATACCATGGTACATCAATCTCAAATATAGGGGACGATTATGGTCCAACGCTGTGAACCAAATTTGGCCTCTGCTGGTGGCGACCATCCAATTATTTCTCCTGCTGTGTATTCCTCGCATGGTTGCGAGGGGATACGGCAGCGGGGAAGGTGGGTATTTGGTGGGGCGGCGTCACAGGGACTCTGTAAGCTACAAGCTTTGCAGCTTACTGAGTCAATCAGATTGACCCCCATAGTTAGTTATTTAAATTACAGAACCTCAAGCTAATCTATATGCTAAGGACTGGTCAGAGATATGTCTTTGATACACAATCCAGTCCCAATCCATCACTCCACCTATCTCTAATTTTCAGTACTTGGACATGGATAGTTATCTATTTTTGTATGGATACATTTATTTTTTGGAAATGCCTCAATGTCTCCTGTTTCATGGTTGATGTAAATGTCTGTCCACTGTGGAGCTGCAGGTGTTACCACTGTCACTTTTTTGCCTTGCTCTTAGTGATTTGTCACCTTTCACTACACAGTAAAAAGAAGAGATTGCAGCATTCTCACTAATTGGGAGCAATCAATAATGTATAGTCTAAGCAGCATGATCCAGGCTAATTGAGTGAAATAACCAGGATATATCATCACCATGTGAGGATTAGCTGCTGCGCTAGATTATTGCACAGAAATGATTCAAAATCAATAATAAGGAGAGATAAAGATTAACTCTGCAGTGTTAAAACAACAATGACAGGTTACTATTATTTCTAAAAATAATCAAACATGTTTATTCGTTATTATTAAAGTATATGGACATAGGGGTGATTGTGTCATAAGATGAGTTGAATTTTTTGGTATAATAAAAAGCACCCTATTGTTCGTCATCCTTCCCAATCCTCACTGCCTGTCACTAGTGTGCTCCTTGCAGAGACACAGAAGACATGCGGTGACAGATCTTTCAATGACTAGATCGCTGCCTCCCTGCTTTCTGCAGGATGAGTGATCCTCTAATGTAGTACAGTAAGTAAGAATATTGTGGCATATTCAAAAGTTGTATGTGACTGTTTTAGCATTCACAAGTTCATACAGTATATGAAGTTTTTCGAAACTCTGGAGCATGACAGCCTACCCTGACCGCATGTCATTCGTGTATACCTGTACAAGTGTACTCACGTTAACCTGCTTTATTAGCGCAGGAAGGCTTTCACACTGTCATAAGAAAGAAATGACATTTGTCATCTAATAGAGGGGAGAAATCTTTTATGTAAGTTCATCCTGTATTTTATTGCTTCGCACTACAGCGTAATTAATGGCGATTTTAATGCTTTGCAAAACCTATGATGTCAGCTGTTGAAATATCATTTCACTATCATTGAAAAATAGCTGTTGTTGAATTTATTAATGTATGCATTACACTTTAACCTATGTGACATGTTGTTCATATATTGCATTCTGTGGAGAAATAGGAAGAGCCACTCGTGTCTGCAACCACTCCCGTTAACACCCCCAAAGGTTGTTTCTTGTCAATCTCTTCATCTGAAATCTTCATTGGGCGGTATTCAATGAGGCTGATTCGCCAGTTTTTTATGGCGATTTTGTGCTGTAAGGCGAATTTCTGCCTAAAACGGTGAATCACCCTATTCAATGACCAGATGGCGAATACATTTCAAGGTTTTTTTCGCCATGATTCACCGAGTAGCAATCGCTATCTTTTAATGGTGAAGTGGAAGGTGAACTTTTAAAATAAAGTGTTTTGTTTTGGTGTCAAAAAATCCGGAATTTTATTCTGAGGAGGGGCATGCTATATTTATTCATGTGCTGTAAGCACATGAATATATATTTAATTAAAAAAAAATTTTTTTTTCACAGACCAGCCAGCAGGGGGCCGGAGCTGAGCCGCTCATTAGATATTCATATATTCACTTCACCCGATCATTACATATTCATGATCGGGTGTAGTGAATATACCCGGTCCCCTGGTGGCACCCCCGGGGGGCAGCCTGTGCTGCCTGGCACCCGGGGAGCCCACCTCCCCCCCACAAACGTTCTGGGGCAGGCAGCGAGACTTCCATCTCCCTGCCTGCCGCCGTCCACAGGCTCCCTGCAGCGTCCGCCACAGGAGCTCAAATTCGCCGGTCAGGGGCAGCGAGCCCCTGACTCGCTGAATACCGGAGCCGGCGAGGCTCCGGAACGCAGCGAGCAGTGGCGAATGTGCAGCGAATCCTAAACAGGATTCGCTGCACGTCGACGGTATTCACATTGAATACCGCCCATTGTGATCGGGATCACAGTGGCATCTTGAAACATACGCAGTGTGATCGCAGCACATGCGCGGCCTGCTGATACTTGTCCACTTACACGAACATTGGCCGTAGCGTGCAAAGATAAATTAGGCCCAATGTGTGTTAGATCACTGTAAATATTTACTTTAGTAAATATGATGAGAAGAATGGTACAATTCAGTCTTTGATTTTTATCTCGTATATAGAACTTTGGAAGGCCATTCATCATGTAGGGTAATGGGAAAAGAATCTTTATGCCAATAAGTGCCGGGACAGGAGCTCCAAAGGAAGATCCTCTTTGCAGTCAATAGGAAGAAATTAATTGCATATGTGTTCAATTTACTTCTTTTTTAGCCCTGTCCCCTGCCTGTATGGTGCATGCAGCAATATCATCAGTGCATGGGCAAGCAGACATCACCAGGAGATTTAATATATCCAATATCTCCTCCATGCAAACATTTTCTAATGAGGCTGTGTTGCTGTCACAGTGTTCAGAGGAACTGGGATAAGTGATCCACTGATGGGACTGCATAGCTGAACTGCAAGCAGATAGAATGTATATGAGTCTGAGTCATGTCTATAAATGGACCCATCTGGGAGCACACAAATAGCTTCTGCAAAAAGGTACAGAATTTATCCATAGGGCTACACAATATTTGTATGCTACATTTGGATACTGTACATATGAATACTGTACATGTGAATACTTTCAAAGTGCATTCATGTGGGTAAATTTACTAAAATGGGAGTACTATTGAAGATGGGATGTTGCTATGGGCAACCAATCAGAATCACCCCTCCCACAGCCTAACCGTAACTGGTAGCTCCTGCAACAGTCCCCCTAATTCATAATCGTAAACATAGCCCCAATACTTTATCATTAGTGTCCATCTGGATTTTGAGCATTGGGATTCTGGTACTGGAATTGTGATCATCAACACCCGGTGTATCTAGAATGAAAGGTTTGCTTGCACATGGGGCCCTGAGTCCACGGGGCGACACACATCACACATTTAATTATGCTCACCTCTCAATCGGTCTGACATTGGCTGTACAGCTGAAAAAATCACTGGGGAAAATGGTTGCTGCTGCAATTTTCTGTGAGTCGCGCATCTGCAATAAACGCGTCCCCGGGAACGCAGTGTGGGTGACATGTTTCCAGAGACCAGCACATGCACAGTAGGTTCTGGGACAATGCCAGAGTCTATTGCACAAGTGGAGAGGAGGGAGCCCGATAAGAGCCTGCACATGGGCCCCCTCCTCTCTCAAAGCGCCCCTGCACAGATTGCTTTACTACATACTGTGTGAGTGCTGCTTGTGACATGAAATAACAGCATGTTAGTGCAGGTACACATTTAAGTGCAGGATTTAAAAGTCCTGCATTTGTTTTGCACTTGGTACTGTATGTACTACTGGGAGAGTGGGGGTTGTATGTACTTGAGGGGAGTGGGGGCTGTGTATGAAATGGGTGCTGTGCATAATGGGGAGTGGGGGCTGTGTGTACTTGGGGACTGGGGGCTTTGTATAATGGGGAGTGGGGGCTGTGTATAATGGGGAGTGTGTACTGGGGGGAGTGGCGGGTGTGTATGGAGTGGGGGTTGTGTATAATGGGGAGTGGTGGCTGTGTGTACTCAGGGAGAGGGGACTGTGTATAATGGGGACTTAGGGCTGTTTATAATGTTATACAGGTGCATATACTAGCGTTAATATGGGAGGATATGTTATGGAATATAGGGGTGCAGCGGTGTAACTATGGTGGTTGCAGGAGTTGAAACGGCTATGGGGCCTGGATGTTTGGGGAGCCACATGGCCAACAGGCACTCCCCTGCACCCTTCATAAAAAATTTTTTTAATTTACTGATGCAGACAGCGGCACTGTAGTTCCATGCTCCCCCTGCTAGTGGCACACACTGCCCCTCAGTTCATTTAATGCAGTGCTACAGACAGCAACATCCACATCTCAATTATGCCCAGAGTGTTCCAGAGTTTTCTTCTGCGACTGCAGGACACACCCCTTAGTGACAATAAGTTTGCCCATAGGTGGAGTTAGACACACAGTCTGGGCAGAGCATGACACACCCTTTCAGTGGCGAGGCACATTTTACTAGCAGCTAAAATCTCCCTGAAAATAGTTTTCAAAAGTAGGCAAGTATAATATAAAGGTGTGTTGGGTGGGTGTAGTGCTATTTTTCAGCAGGAACCAGCAGGAACTCAGTTCCTGAACCTCTAATTAAATATAACATCATCAGGAACTGGGTTCCTGAACCTGTTCTGGGTGAAAATGTACTTTCCATAAGATAAGTTTTATTTTAAAGTCCCCTGTGAGTGACTTTGTTTCTAAATACAACATATACATCTGTCTCTCTCTCTCTCTCTCTCTCTCTCTCTATCTATTTTTATTTAATTGATCCACCCTCAGACCTGGAGTTCCTGGACCTATTTTTCCTGAAAAATAGTACTGGGTGGATGGATTGGTCACTATGAGCGTATTACCTAATCTATTTGCCTACTGTAGTATTCTACTTTCTGGGAATAGTCTGGATAAGAAATGGTTGTGGCAGCTGATGAGGACCAGGGGCTGTATTACTAGCATACAAAGGTCTCTCATGGCAACATTTCATGAATATTCGCTCTATATGGGACCAAAAATTACCCAGTTATCATAGGGTCTTGTCATATTGCCCCTGTGTCTTCCCCATGGACCTGCAATTTATGATATTATTCTACACATGCAGGATGTGGAGTTAGGCACTTAGAAGGGGGAGTTGCGGCTGCAGGGCGAATGTTTAGTTTAGATGGTGGGGTACAGGGGTTACGCACTAGTGGGGAGGGTTAGGCTACAGGTTTACAGGGGGCAGGGTAGGGTAAGTATACTTACCTGACCCCTGTTGGGATTCCATCCACTAGGGTTCTGGAGTTGGTATTCTGACTGCCGGCATCTTCATCGCCAGTCCTCCCCATGTATCTGTAGATGCTCCAAATGAGATGTCTTAGACCTGGGGTAGCCAACCCTAGTCCTCGAGAGCTACCAACAGTGCATGTTTTGCAGGTCTCCTCACAGAATCATAAGTGAGCTAATTAGCTCCATCTGTGGCTCTTTTAAAATGTGTCAGTGATTAATGAGCGCAGCTGTGCAGCAGCTAGGTTGTCTGGAAAATGTGAACTGTTGGTAGCTCTCGAGGGCTAGGGTTGGCTACCACTGTCTTGGACCATTTCATTTTAATTTCATGTTAAAAGTAACTTAAAACACATGAGTGCATGCCAGCAATTGTTTTTGATCGCTAACATAACAGCCATAACATTTTAGGGGCTGTTATGCTACTATATTTAACCCTTTCAGGCTCAACAGCCCTAGCGCTAGTATCAGCTCCAATGCTGAACCAATTTAAAATAAGAACATTAGCATCGTTCAACATTCAGTGAACTGTAGAACATTTTTGAATAAAAAAAAAATGACAATTCATTTAAACATTTAAACCAGACGATTTGGACTACAAAGGGTTAATACATAGAATCTATTAACAACAACGCAATCTATTAACAATAGCACAGTAGTGTAATGATAGACTTCTGTAACTGTTCTTCTGTAGACTTCTGTAACTGTTACATACTGTGAAATGAAGATGCAGACAAAAGATGATAAATTATATACACATCTGATTGAGAAAACATTGTGGGAATGTTACTTGGAATAAACATTTTGAAAAAAGTTAAACAAAATATACAAATACAGAAATAAACTTTTTCTTAATGTTAATTTTCCATACTCAGTGATACAGTTATTTATTTATTTATTTACAGTTTATTTTATAGTGCAGCATATTCCGTTGTGCTTTACAATTGGAAACAACGGTGATTAAACAATTTGGGTAGATACAAACCGACATGGAGGTAGGAGGGCCCTACTCACAAGGTTACAATCTATAGGGATAATAGGAGGGATACATAAGGATAGAATTCCATAGCATGGCAGTCCCATCAGATTACTAGACGGTCCTGATGGGATGCAAATAGAATGCTACTGGAGGTTGTGTGAGGGTCGTGAATATGATAAGCTAGCCTGACGAGGTGAGTTTTCAGGGAATGCATGACATTTTGGAGGCTAGAGGAGAGTCTTAGTGTGCATGGAAGGGCATTCCATAAAGTGGATGCTGCCCGACAAAAATCCTGTAAGTGTAAGTGGGAGCGAGTAATGAGTGTGGATGAGAGACCCAGATCTTGTGCAGAGCGGAGAGGTCGGGTGGGGATATATTTTGAGATAAGCAAAGAGTTATAAGTCCTTGTAGTCAGAGTGATGGCTTTGTATGTAAGTAGAAGTATTTTATATTGAATGCAGTAATATACAGGCAACCAATGGAGGGACTGGCAAAGCGGATCAGCAGACGATGAATGTCTAGCCAGGAAGATCAGCCTATTAAGTTCTTCTTCAATTCTAGCTTCATCACTTCATATCCGGACAACTCTGACCATTTGGGAATATGGCAACCCTTTCTTTAATGGGGGCGGATGATGGCTGCTCGCCAACAACAGCGTATTATGGTATGTTGGCTTACAAAATAATGATGTACTGATTTTACCATCAGCCAGCGTTACAGACACATCCAGAAAATTAATTATATAATTACTAAAGGTGTAAGTAAATTTGATCAGAGTGTCTGCTGCATTGATTTCCCCCATTATGATTTGGAATAACTGGACACCGCCATTCCAGAACATAAACATGTCATCTGGACGGCTCCCCCAGCTTCTATTGGTGAGTTTCCCTATATTTGTAATGTTTTGAACACTGTGTGCCATCTGAAACGTTATTAAATGCACTAAGTTTCACACAGCTTTGTGGTCAGTGCAAAGTCTTTGAGTGCTGCCCTTCTGCCAAATATATATATATATATATATATATATATATAACAAACCAAATCTCTAATACCGCGCTAATAGTAATGATCGCCAATCGGTCGCCAGCAACACTCAGCCCCCTACTAGTGGGGCTCACCAATCCAAATATACTCCCAATAGTATTGCCAGGCGCCCTATGGTGTTTCAATGGTGATTCCTGTCTCTCTCAGCTATATAATTCATACACAATAGATTTTAAACATAAAACATTTATTAAAAGAAAATATTTAAAACACTTTTTCCATATCCAGTTCTTTATCAGAGGTGAAATTTTCACAAGATTAGGGATGGAACATAAACCCAACGCGTTTTGTCTCGTTAAGAGACTTCATCAGGGGTATACATGTTTTTAACCAATCTTTAATAGGTCTATTGATGGTTCTTTCCCAGTTGTACAGAGAGTAATATATATTGTCCCTCTGGTGGAATAAATGGTTCCTCCTGTGTTAGGTGGAACGCTTATTTTGGTGCACACCCTTTTATATGGGATATTTAGCTAAACAGGGGCTCTCCTATAATCCAATATTGGAATCCAATTCAAACTACCATCAAATAATGACCTCTGTTGGTCCTCCTAATAATTAGGAAAATTGGTCCTCTAGAATATTATTATTCGGGAAAACAATCTGCTTCTGTGAAGTAGGTGCATGTGCTCACATCAAGACTCAGCCTGCAAGTCTATTGGGAGTATATATATATATATATATATATTTATATAAACAGATAGTATAGGTGCGCTGACACTCTTAGTCCATAAAAGGACACACTTTAGATAGCGTTCCTATCCACACCAGTACAGTCGATATTTTATGGACAGCCGCTCCCCTCTGATAACTCCCGATTCCTGCGGGACCTCACAATTTCTCCACATACAACAAATAGAGGGGGCACTTCATGGTGTAATACCGTTTATTAAAAAACATGGATGATCGTATAAAAGTATTTCCTTTCAGAAAGGTAGAGCCCGTACCGAGGTGTTCCTCTGGTGTGGGCTGGCTACCATAAGGTATAACATAAAACCACTGGCAGAGACTGCAGGCACAGAAAACGAATCACTCACGGAACCCACAATATACTCGACAGGCAGGGAGTCCCGGACACCGGCGACTCAGCGTTACGGCGATGAACAGCCTCACAGCTCCAGATTTAGCAGCAGGGTATGCGTCACGACAGGCCACGCCCCTACGCTTTTCGTCATAGGACTTCGTCTGTGAGGTGGCCTGCGTGACGCCGCATCCCTCATTTAAATCCTACCAGCTCCTTACTTCCTAATGACGGGCATGTAATCCTATTAAAATATATATACTCAGATTTTCTTGTTGGTGTAGTGAATTATTAATCTAAAAAATACTATAGACAAACGTCAATTACTAATTGTCACGACCACCATTGCAGCTACCCATGCTCCCTGTGCTGTTCCAGCCCTGCAGACCTCTGACGCTATGCCCTCTGCCCTGGCGCTCACCTCCGCTGCTGATGCCAACGCTGACCTGCTACATTCTGTCACTCTGACACCCAGGCGCCATGTCCATTTGCCAGGTGTCAGTTCTAGTGTGCAGTGTCTTGGCATGCTGGCTCTGGATGGCGTGAGGCACGATCCGCCATGATGGTGTCCGCGTCCTTCTAGGCCTCAGGCTGGGAAGCGCTGGCCGCAGCGCCTCCGTGTAGTATGCTCCGCTGGCTGGTTTCTGTCGCCACAACGGGTGGCGGCCATCTTCTTGATGTCCACCAGATAGCATCTCTGTGCATCCCTAACAATTCCTGCAGTATCCGCTGCAAGGTGACTCCTCTAACTTCTGGGTGAAGTCTATCGTGATCATTCCTGCTGGTCGTCCACTGCTCAAGCCATATCCTCCCATGGAACTCCTCCACCGCCTTTTAGGATAAGGACAAGGTTAAACACCCCAAAGGTGTCATCTTCCTCCTGCAATCCTGAAGGTAATATCCGTGGCCAGTATCCCTGGTATTCTGGCAGCCACGACCTCAATCAGCAAGAACTACTATTGGACTTCATCTTATCTCCATTCCTTCTTGTTATCTTTCAATCATCCAATCATCCAATCATCCAATCATCTTCAAGCTTCTTCAATAAGTATTATTATTATTGTCTTCCTTGTCAATCAACCAATATCTACAGTTATTTCATTGTGCCATCATCCATATCTTTGTTACGCAGTATCAATTGCTTCACTCCATTCTGTCGTTCATGCAACAGCCCTACATTAAAGCACCCAGCCACCGTTACACTCTGGCTGGTGCTTCAGCAAGCTCATGAAATGTGACACTAATTCGTGAATATTAAAACGTACATACATATACACATATCATAGCAATCTAACAGGGACTTCATTTAACCCATTATAGGAATCTTTCAGAGCGGACACCTCCGCTGTCGGTTTTAAATGTTATATGCGGTTCCGAGAGTGAAAGTAAGAACAAAATCGGAACCGCATATAACATTTAAAATCGACAGCGGAGGTGTCCGCTCTGAAAGATTCCTATAAAGGGTTAAATGAAGTCCCTGTTAGATTGCTATGATATCTATTTGCTATCTATTTGTTGTAGGTGTATATACAGATGTAGAGGAATTCATCTTTGCAGGTGATGGCGATGGCGTCGCCATCACCATCCCCTGCCCCGCTGCCATCTGTATGCCGGAAGGGGACGCGCGCGGATCCCCCCCAGCCCCCTCGAGCGGGAGGCGGACAGTATTGCGTCCACCTCGCCGCTCCGCCGCCCGGATACTGAGACGCGCGTGCGTGGGGGACGCACGCGCGTCTCAGTCAGATAGAGGCGCCGTGTTGCTGGCGGATCTGTATATATATATGTATATATTTAGACACAAACAATAGTGCGCAAGTCCGTCAATTTCCTTGGGACTAATAAGCCCCACTTCACAGTTTTTTGTACTTGCACTTATGTCCTTAATATTCGACCGGCTGCTCCCACAATTAGCCCGTTCGGGCACCTGGATCCACAGGTATTAAATCTAGAACAACAGAACAGAGGAGCGCTCCATGGTGCAAAGCATCATTTGATAAAACGTTTATTCTTTAAAAGTCCAACTCAGAACACACTGGAATGAATAAAACGTACCGCAAATAGCGGTTACCACAACCGCAGGTGATATCAGCATAGAGAATCTGCCACAACGCAGTAAAGTCGGAGCGGTTACACTCACAATCTCATCAGTCGCCAGGCCACTCCCCAACGTGTTTCGTCACTAGGACTTCGTCAGGGGATATATACATGATATCCTGGCTGACTTGCATTGCAATTCCATAGTGAAATAGTCAAGAAATGTCACTGCAAAAAAGAAAGTTGGCTCTGCTTTAGATTCGAACACAAGATGACAGATTTTGCTGAGTAAAAGATTAAAATAGCACCTAAATGGTGATCTGTTGAACGTTGGAATTCAGAAATTATTCCAATTTTCAATATTACCTGAATTTTACCGATTAAACGTGTCACATATCACTTTCAATGAAGCATTATTTTACGATTACTGTACTTGCACTCCAGTGATTTTTGTAGCCAATGTAAAACATGGAAATGTTCAAGATGTCAAAAGGTGACAAATAAATAAGCATATATTTATTTTAATAATGAATTGCTCAAACAAAAACAATTGAATTCAGATTTTACACACACATAAATGAGGTGGTTGCAGCATTATAAAACTTACAGTAGGGTCCCAACATAGCCAGGCCCATGTATTTCCATCCCTTCTACAAGCATACCAGGTGAGACAGCCATGGTGGGCGCACTACAAAGGTTACACTGGGAGATAAAGGTTACACTGGGAGATAGTTCAGGATCTAGATTAAATAAGTTTATTCCAATCTAAAAGTATGACGTTATAGATATATGTTATAGAGGTTTATTAAAGTACTAGTTAAAGCCTGTCGAATGACAGCTTACTATGTACTTTCACCTTGAGCTGTGACTGTTTTTAGCCCATAAACTTTCCACCCCACCCCTAGTCCCTATCTCCCCCTACCTCCAATTTCTGTCTTCACAGCTTCCTCTCTCCATATCCAGCAAGCATGAAACAGTAAATTGTCTCTGAAAAAATTGCTATCACTTTCTGTTATGACATCTAAAGAAGTAATTTTCCATGCTGAGTGGGCTCTAATGGTCAGTGGCAGTACTTCCCCTCATAGAGGTGAGGAGTAGTTAGCAGATAGATAGATGTACATATACAGTATATATATATATATATATATATATATATATATATATGTAAAGTGGTATTACAATGTGTATTAAGTGTAGCTCTATAATTGTATTGGAATAACTATATTTGTGTTAAGGTTAATATGCTAATATGCTGATCACATGACATGCTAATATGCTGATCACATGACCAGGGGTGTAGCATGAGATACAGAGTAACTGCCACTCACAGAGGAACTGCCACTTCAACGGCTGGAGGAGTAATGAGCTGGATACTTGCTATGGACACCTTCCTCTATTGAACTGCCCAGAAAAATAGGGAGCTGTTCAGTAAATATTGCCAGCAAGACACCTGCAGGAACGCACTAAGAGGTGCTGGCTTCACAGATTGGGATGTAGCTGATCGCAGCAAACGACAGAGCTGGGGGAGCTGCAAAAGGCCCGTGACAGGGGTCCACAACAGTGCCCCGTAAAGCTGCAGGTTTGTGCGCATCAGCCCTAATCAATCGCCATAATCAATCACTGAAAACATCCAGAGTGGTAGATATATTGAGCCTACACCAAACGCAGCACCAACCACACTATCTTTAAAGGGAGATAGCTTCATGTATGGCCATACTGTGTATTTGACATTCAATTTATTCATAAGTCTGGAGTGGACTTCATCGTAGGAATACAACAGAATTCAACCCTTGGCCTACTTATTGGCCTGTCCTATGCAGCTTAAAGGAACAGTTAAATCTGCTAGCGCTATCCCTAGCCAGAGGCTTCTATACACTTTCATCTATGTTAAATGCATTTAACCATATACTGCCAACAATTGCTTCTAACTACTGGGGAGTCCAGTGAACTAAAGAGACAATATTAGGACAAAACTGAATATGACCCCCAGTTCTCTACTGTTTACGTTATTGTACCGAAAAGCTGTGCCAATAAGTGTATTTAAATGTAAGCAACTTTATTGCATAATAAGGCATAGATGTATTGCTAAGGGTATATGGTATGCTGCATGTCTAAGGTATGCTGAACTGGGCGGTGTATTGATAACACCCTGTCAAAGTGACAGTTGTTAATACCACCCAGCCTGATTACCCATATAGGGGGCTAAGTTATTATAGTGAAACTTAATGTTAGGAATATGTAAACTATTATTGCCATTTGTTTATCTGTAAAGTAAGTGGCCTATATGGGCTATAAGTAAACACAATCAAAATTCATGAGTGTGTTAAGTGTACTTACCTTGATTGCCTGATGGAGAGCATCCAGATCACATCCCAGGGATAAACTAGCTCATCTGGAAGGTAACACCTGTTGATATAAGAAGAAAACAGTCATTGGCACTACATTCTCTGATAGTATATATTAACTGAAAAGCAGAGGGTATTCCCGAGCCTACCCTGTACCACTCATTAGGGTGGTTCCAACAGTTCGGGTGGAGGCACTGTGTATAACAGACATATTACCCCAAAGGGGTGACACTAAGGCGTAAAAAGGGGTTACATATATATATATATATATATATATATATATATATATATATACACAGTATATACAGTGTATATATATATATATACACAGTATATACAGTGTATATATATATATATATATATATATATATATATAGTTTCCAATACTGCCGGCACTCACTCAAAAAATGCAGCTTGCTCCGGTGCCAGAACAGGTATGTATTCAATTCAAATCCCCCAAAATAGGGACAAGAACGGCACTCGAAGTCATCCAATGATATAAGCAAACTTTAGTGCATAAATGCGGGTAATGTTTCGGGGGACCAACCCCGTCCTCAGACCCTCCTACAGCCTGATGACGATTTGTAAATAAATCGAAACATTGCTGAATGTTCCTGTCGGATTGATTTCATTTCCACTGTGTGCTTCCTTCGCTGCCGCGGCCCGCGACACCTGCTACCAAAGGAATTCTACTACATTTTTACTTTGCTATCCATTCATAAGGTGAATGACAGGAAGTAGGCACCTGGGGGGCTAACTGCCCATTTGTGGCGGGATTTGGATATTTCTGCCCGGCTGTGAAGTCTTTGCAAGCTGTACACATCTATTCGCACAGGGTACACATTCATTTGCAAGGCAGGATTTTACAATAGCAAGGCAGATTCTACCTATTCGCTGGCCGCTTCACACTCACACAGCAATGATCAGGTCTGAATTAGACTCTATAAACGATGAGCGGAATGCTAGTCAGTAGCTGTGAATATCAAGAGCTCATCTTAAGTTATAGAGTATATCAACATACTGTACTGATTAAACCCGAAGTAATTATCTTTCCCTCTTGCCCTCTCTATTTCACTGCCGATTTGCGCTAGCACGGGAGCGCGCATCGGCAGCGCATCGGGCTCACAAGCCCTTAAAACGTGCGATCTGCATGCGATATGGCTTCCGATGTTCACTTTATCGGCAACATCGGAAGCCATATCTTACCGTCTGTACACACTATAAGTTGGTTGACAATAAATTTGACTTGACAACTAATTCAGAGATTTAGATAATGTTTAACCTTTCTACTAAAGCATTTTGAATTTATCCTCTATGTATGAATGTATATATCCATGACACTAACCATTCCCAGATTTGGGGTGCAACCATAGACGTGCACATGGGGGTCCCAGCGGTGCACAGGCACCTCCTAATGACAGCTGGCACGCATGTGGATTCCAGGCCCGTAGCAGTGGCACACGGTTACCAGCTGGTTGCGGTCAGGACTGCATTACTTGCCTGCCGCCGCCGGTCTCCAGCCATCATGCCAACAAACAGATCACCGCGGTGGCCAGGTGCAGACCGGGTATTGTTGCTGCAGTGCTGGCTCTATTGATGTCAGCCCCGCCCTTATAGACATCACTGTGCACGGCGCAACACAGTGACACCACAGCGCGCACCCATGTCCTCCCGACTGCACCCCTGCCCTCCAGCCTCTCAAAGTCAGCATGCCACAGCGCCATCAGCACCTCCTCCTCACCCCGGTCCTCCCTCCCGCACTCCCACCCTCCTGCCTCTCAGAGCCACCATGCCACAGCGTCATCAGCCCCTCCTCCTCACCTCAGTGATATAGTGATAGCCACGCCAAGCAGGAGCCATGTAAAATAAATGTGATAAATGTGACATAGCACATTGAATAATACTAACTGACTCTTTACCATCGTTGGGAGGAGGTGCTGCAGCAGTCACTGAGTATCTGCTGCAGGCATCTGTTAGGGGAGAGCGGGCCAAGGGGGGAATAAAACTTATTGCTATGCTTGATGCACTAAAGGCTTAATTGGTTGGTATTTTAAAGCCTCATTCACATTTGCTGATCCCCGTCGACACCAATATTGGGGGGGCAGTAACCGCAAGTGCATATACACTTGGCAATGCCGGCCGCAAGGGGGCCAACGGAAAGTGGGAACGGCATTCACTAAATGCCATTGGGAACACCAACCTTCCATCTTAAACACGCATATAATAAAAAGCACCAAGTGCTGTCAATCATCCATTGATTCCCAATACATCCAAAGAAATCTGAAGTTGGATCTCCCTAGCCCTGCTGCTACTGTTCTAAATCCTGGACTGGATCTTCTCCATTATCCTCATGTGGAAGTATGCAGTCGCTGCCGCTATATATGTATATATTAGTAATGCGTTTATTGATTTCTAATGTTTATAATCCAATCAAATTTTATGTACTTCTAAATATGTTTCACACATTAAATTATATTTAAATTATATTTGTAATAAAATGTATCAAGTGAAATGCTGCAGAGCAAGACCTTGTCAAGAAATAATGTGATTGGGATTATATAAAGTGTGACCAAGCTAATTGGGGATGCAACAATAAATGAGTTGTATATTTCTTAGCCAGGAAATAATGGAAAAGGAGACTGATGATTTACAATGTCAAGAGCTACAGCCAGGTCAAGAAAGAAATTTGAATTCAAGGCAGTGAAAAATGTATAGTGGTTAAGGGAATTAATTCAACTGAGTACCAGAATTTATGCAGTATAGAATAAAAGGATGTAGAAGATATTTTGAAGTGTTGATTCATTCCTTACATGAGTTACCAAATACAAGGGAATATATCATTCATTAGTCCTTTGGATATGGTGACCTATTGGGAATATTTAGCAATATATTTTTGCATTTAAACATTTTTGTTTGTGGGATCTCTGTAAAAGTCAACAGGACCACAGGAAGATAAAATGTCAGGTCTACCAAAGTCTAGAATGCGAAATATGGTAAATTGCAGGCAGTATTTGCATTATCACCTTTCTATTACCTGCTAAGATTCCTCACCACCAACGAGTTTCAGATGCGCATTGTGGTAAATATGTCCCTATATCACAGAAATCTGAAATACCACATAGAGAGATTGCTACAATAGAACTGACAAGATCTAATCAAAGTGCAGAGATATCGAGGGAAATTTACTAAGATGGGACTTCTATTTCAGATGGGATGTTGCTATGGGTAACCAATCAGATACTACCCATTATCTTCTAGAAGGTGCTAAATAAATAAATAAGAAGTAGATGTGAAATACAACTTCCATCTTAGTAAATTACTCCCATAGTGTCAAAAAACAGTTAAATATGGTAATCTAATGTGTTTATGTGAACCAAGTAGGTATCAAATGGAAAACTACATTTTGGTGCCCAATATTAGGCTTCTGTTGCCATGTAAAAAACTGTCAATATGTCTATATCTTTACATGTCCAGAACATACTTATCTACTCCAGGGCACTTTGGGAAATGGGACTGAACTGTTTCATCAGAGCCAAATTACCTTATTCCATTTAGCCTTGCCCCTTTCTGTGACCCAGCAATTGGCAGTTATTATCACACCATCCTGCCTGATTCACTAGGAAGTGGGCAAGAAGCAGGCGAGCTACCTACATTTCCGGGGCTGTGAGAGTCTCCTGCAGCTTCTGGGAGGTTAGACAAGTACAGTACTGTATATTCCAGAATACTCACTCAATATACCTTCTTTTCAGAATGCTTTCAGTAATAATGTAAAACAAACCTTGGGAACAGAAGCAAATCAAAAAATAATTACTTTTACACCATTTACTATAATATAAAACTCTAATATGCTCTTCATTGTTTCATTACAGAAATACAGTATAGTTATCTGATATACTGTACAGTACTGTAACTGTTTCTCTTTTACTAACCTGATATAAGTACAAAGTCGTAGTACTGTACGTGCCCTGTTGCCAGCAAGGATGTTCATTGTTCTTTGATAAAGCCTCTGTGCTGTGCACTTACTGACGATTTTGAAAATAATTTAATCAGTTCATTACATGGACATGACTTACATTTTAAAGAGAGTAATTCTATTAAAATTAAAGGGGCAGGTGTATTAAGCCTGTTGAAGAGATAAACTGGAGATAAAGTGGAAGGACATAATGCACCAGCCAATCAGCTTTGTTTGAAATATGATAGTTGGGAGTTGATTGGCTGGTGTGTTATCTCCTTCCACTTTATCTCCGGTTTATCTCTTCGCCAGGCTTAATACATCTGCCCCAATGTTTGGTATGGATCTAATAGGACCCATGGAAAAATCTGCTTTAGGGCACAATACATATTGGGTGTAGTTGATTATGCCACCAGGTACCTGGAGGCTATTCCTCCCGGTATACGTAATATTAAATCTGACACAATTGCCATAGAGCTACTAATGGACAAAGGATTTATGCTTGTTGCTAAAAGTAGACAGGATTACTACCTCAGTGTACCACCCACAAACACATGGCTTGGTAGAAAGTTTTAATCAAACCCTTAAGCAAATGATAAAGTGGTCAGTATCACAAGAAAAAAACCGAGATTGGGATCTGCTCCTACCTTACCTGATGTTTGTGGTCAGAGAGGTACTCCAATCCTTTAACAGGGTTTAGTCCCTTTGAGCTAATCTATGGAAGACAGCCCAGAGGGATTTTGGACTTTTTAAAAGAAGGGTGGGAAGAACAACCATGCCAGGACCCTAACATTGTTTAGTTTTTGGCCCAGTTATACGGCCATTTAAGGCACATGGTGCCACTCCTGAACAAACACATGGAAAATGCCCAACAACGTCAGAAACAAAGCTATGATGTCACCTAAAGTGTTTTTGCTGGTATCCACCACAGAAAGCAAGATGTATGCACAATGGCAGGGCCCTTATGAGATTGGTGGGACCAGTCAATTACAGGGTCCGACAGGAGGGTAGAAGGAGGGAGGTACAAATCTACCATGTAAACTTGTTAAAACCCTGAAAGGAAACTTCCAGTCAGCCCTCTTTGGTAGCAAAAAAGGTTCCAGAATGGCAGGTGCCCATTGAAGTCATGCTTACTCCATAATAGGACAGAAACAGTAAGTGGTGAACTTGGTGAAGCGCTACCAAGATGAGTTTTCTGCCATTCCGGGAAAGACACAGGTCATTGAACATGATGTTGCGACCCCATTATATATATAGCGAAGCAGCTGTATAGCAAAGCACTTGCACATAAGCAATGCAAATGCAAATGCAAAATGATGAGTTGGCATTGTGGGGAGGGGCCTGGCATGTGGGGTGGCCTTACCCTGTGCAGGGTGCCTCCCTCCCACTTCCTAGTACAAAAATTAGCAACATTACAACTGAAGTTTTATGAGGGCCTTTGATTAGTATTTCAGTGTAAATGTTTTGTCGAGGTTTACTCTCCTCAATGGTAAAGAAGGTGATGGCTACATTTCATCCATGAGTGCAACCAGCTCTCTATGCGGGTTACACAGTTGCTAACTTTGCCATTCTAGGCAACCACCTATTGTATGTTTACTATTATTATGATTATTATTATTATATTATTAGCGCAAGATATGAGTGTGTGGTCATATATTGGTGCAATTCAGTATGATGTATGTTTCCATTTTCTTAATCACTAGAAGGGTATATTTGAAATATTTCTTTTAGTAACAGTGTACAATGTGTTACATGTGTTTTAATTTCCCTTCCCAATGTTGAGTTTTCAATAAAACTTACGGTAATTTATTGTACATTATACTGTATTTTATCTGGATATAATTGTTTTTTACTTACCCATCTATAATTGGATTTTCTAGGTAAAGAAAACCTCTTACAATATGGTTTTGTGCCTTGAGCAAAACATTAAAGTTTACATTGCCAGACTTAATTTCACTATTTGAAGATTTCAACAGTGCCTATCAAATACATGTTTGGAATAACAAGATATTAAATGAATGTAAATTAGATGCATAGCAAAAATCTGTTTTACTGCCAAACGTCTCCCAAGGGTTGAATAGCACTTTCCATAAGTCTACAGAAATTACTAAATTTGTTTGGTAATGAAATACTTGTAGCCACGTTCAATGTATGATTCAACACTCGAGCCCTCTATAGACTTTTACAGGTTAAATTAATTACATAAGAGGGAAACATGTATTTGTTATTCAATAGAGAGATTACCAGTCTTTAAAATAGCAAAATCATTCTTTAATTTATAGGCAATAACTTATTTCCAGTTTTTTTTTGCAATGATGTTTTGCAATCAAGGCATCATTGTTATCATACAGCAATTCAAGTTACTAAAGGTACCCATACACGTATCGATTTCAGTGTGCTCTTGCGTTTTTTAACTTCTTGGTGCCATGCGATTTTGCCACTTGTAGGGGCTGTGATGCGATGTGCTGTTTGTAGTCACCTAATGAACATCGCATTGCATCGCATGTACTACAAAAGTGATGCGATGTGATGCGCTGTAGCACATACTTTTTGTGCTATACAATATTGTACCCGCAGGGACGCGCATCGCATCCCTGCAGGTACAAAGTGAGATTCTAACCACATGCGGTGCGTTTTAAAATTTAAAACACATGCTAGAATCGCAATGTGTATGGGCACCTTTGGAACTGTACCTTTTATCTTTATTTGCTGGTGTATATTCTGGATCATATGTGTTTTATATGTGTTTTACAGACATTTTTAATAACAAACAAAACACATAGTCTCCCCGTCTCCCGAGGAGACGTGGAGGCGTCTGTGCAGGAACAAGGGCGATGGCGCAGCTAGGTAAGTAATGGTGTGTTGGGGGGGTGCGGGTGTGCAGGGGGTGCCCGGACTGATGGTCAGTTCCGGGGGGTGCGCATGCGGGGGGTGCATGTGCGAGGGGGGCCCCAAGATTACTAGTATCAATGACTGGGAATACAATGGCTAGTATCAATGACTGGGGAGGCACTGGCTAGCATCAGAGACAAAATCACTCACACAAACACGATTTGATGGTGAGCCTTAGCTATAAAAATTATTAGACTAATTCAAAAGTGATAATATTACAAGGATGATATTTATTATTTATAAATGTCTTCTTTGTGATATTCTAATATTTTTTTTATGTAGTCAAAATTCTGGCATATACAGTACTGTAGTACAGTATAATAGATGAGGCTTTGCCTCCCCTGCCTATCCTGACTGCATGTCACATTGCAGAGCAAACAGAGGCCATGTTACTAAATTTATGTTTAAGACATGCTATTACTGGTGTTTGTACAGAAACACACAATGCAATGTAGGCCTCCTTTATCACTGCTTTGTAACTGTTGATTTTATTAATAGTTTTAATACTTTGTTAATAGTTGATATTCAACAACTTTCTACCTTTCTACAGCAACTGCTCTCACCCATTTCTACACTTGCCTGTATTGAGACAGCTGTATCCCAATTGAACCACACTCTACAAACTGCCCTTGATGAAGCTGCTACAGCTACTCCTCACAATCCACGTACGCTTATATGCCAACCGTGGCACTCTAAATTAACAAGACATCTGCAAAATCTATCACGTAGATTGGAACGTCAGTGGTGTAAATCTCAAAATCTAAGTCACTTTGTCACATTTAAGACTACCTACCACTCCTATCGTAATGCTCTGGACACTGCTAAACAAACTTATATTCAATCTCTCATTTCTTCTCATGCCACTAACCCCAAGCGACTTTTTAATATATTTAAATCACTTCTTTACCCTCCTTCACCGTCCCCACCTGCCAATATCAGTGCACAAGAGCTTGCTTCCATCTTTAAGTAAAAGATTGCTAAAATCCAAGATGAAATGGCATGCTCTTCCTCAGCCAGTGACTTGCTTACTTCCTTTCCTGAGCCCTTTGCCACTTTCTCCTCATTTGACCCCACAAGTGAGGATGAAGTATCCACACTCTTCTCATCTTCCTACTCCACTAACTCCCCTCTTGATCCTATACCCTTACAAGTCAGTAAAGCTCTGTCTCCTGTGCTTATCCCAAGCTTAACTAAAATCGGTATCCTCTCTCTCTCTACTGGTATCTTTCCTTCTGTGTTCAAGCATGCACTTATTACTCCCATTCTAAAAAAGCACAATTTTGATCCAAACTGGCTTTCTAAATACTGTCCTATCTATCAGCTCCTATACCTCTCCAAGATACTTGAGAGACTTGCCTACACTCGCCTCACACACTTTCTTAACTCCTACAACCTATTGGACCCACTTCAGTCAGGCTTTTGCTCTCAACACTCCACTGAGACAGCACTGACTAAAGTAGTCAATGATCTGGCTACTGCTAAATCTAAAGGCCATTTCTCACTCTTATTCTTCTAGATCTCTCAGCTGCCTCTGACATTGTCAACCACTCTCTTCTCATACAAACACTACAATCCCTAGGTCTTCAGAACACAACCCTTTCTTAGTCCTCTTCCTACCTATCTAATCGCTCTTTCAGTGTTCACTTCTCTGATTCTACCTACTCCTCCTCCTCACTGCCTCTGTCCGTTGGAGTACCACAAGGTTCAGTCTTAGTTCCTCTGCTTTTCTCAATCTATACCTCTTCACTTGGGAAACTAATCAACTCTTTTGGATTTCAGTATCACCTGTATGCTGATGATACTCAAATCAATCTATCCTCCCCAGAATTGTCACCATCAGTATTGCTCCAGGTCTCTGAATGTCTTTCTGCCATTTCATATTGGATGTCATTTTGCCACCTCGAACTCAACATTTACAAAACAAAATTAATTATATTCCCACCAGCCAAGAGTAGTTACCACCCTGATATCTCTATCACTGTTGAGAACACAACAATTAATCCTACTCCACAAGCTCGCTGCCTAGGGGTCATCCTCGATTCTGAACTGTCCTTCATTCCCCACATTCAATCTGTCTCTAAATTCATGTTACATGCATCTAAAAAACATATCCAAAATTTGTCCGTACCTTAGACAAGACACTGCAAAAACTCAAATCCATGCACTCATTATATCACGCATTGATTATTGCAATAGCCTCCTTACCGGACTTCCTAAGAAAATACTCTCACCACTACAATTCATTTTGAATGCAGCTGCGAGGGTTATCATTAGGTTTCACCAGAGAGGCTACACCCTGAAATCTTCACAAGGTTACAAACTTAAAAGAACAGATTTATTGAAAACAGCACCCAAGAAGTCGGAAGAGGTTTTCCCTTTTATCTCTGTATTAAACTCCTCCAGTGTGGTGATACCAATTGCCAGCAAGGCCCTCTGGCCCATTTTGGCTACAGACAAGGATTTACCTGTGTTTATAAATGTTAGGCCATTAGCTTGTTACACTAGGGGGCATAATTTGGGAGATATTCTTGTACATACCGATGTTACAGAATTTGAATCTGCCAATAACCCTAATGTACGTGTTAAACCATCAGGATGTTACCGTTGCCCTAGATGTCTAACTTGTAGTTACATGATCACAGGCTACAAGTTAAAAGATCCCCACTCCTCCAAACTGTATAACATTAGACATGTGCTGACATGTGATACAAGATTTGTAGTCTACATGATAGTATGTCCATGTGGACTGTGTTATATTGGGATGACATCCCGAAAATGTAAAGAACGTATGGCCATGCACAGGTCATCTATTAAAGCTGCTTTGGTTGGTAAGGGCGCTGAACAGCCTGTGGCTATCCACTTCAAAGAAAAAGGGCATTCTTTGGAGTCATTAAAATATCAGATAATAGATCACGTCCTGGAGTCTAACAGAGGGGGAGACAGAGTTAAACTTCTATTACGTCTAGAAGCAAACTGGATTTATAAATTAAACACAGTATCACCCTTCGGTCTTAATTAGAGAATTGTGTGGAGTTCTTTCATGTAGAAGGGGATTGCTGTGCCCTTAAAAATATGGGCATTTATGTGCTTGCTAATTTTGCTATAGCATCTTGGGTATTTTTCAATGACTGTTATTGAGAAATGTTTAATAACTGATGATTTTGTTCAGGATGTGTTCTCGGAGGAGATATTGATTGCTAATTCTTGTGCATATTTGTATATATTGTGTTTGCAGATTTTTCATGTTCAATGTCTTGTACTGTGTTGTATTATATAATAATCGATTGTATGTATCATGGATTATGTTACTCTGATATTACTTATGCCTCTGTGGTTGTCCAGCATATCTCTGTAAAACCGTAACTGCCCTAGCACACCAGCCTAGTAAGTGGGTTGCTATGGGAACGCGTGCAGCGGGTGAGAGACATGTTCTCTATGCAGCTTTGCTGATTGGTGGTGGAGCTAGGGGTGGGTAGACGCGACTCCCGAGTAGCCGCATACTGTATATCAGCTTATACTGGACACAATCAGAAATAAACTGAACATATTAATGGCATCAAATATAAATCATAGAGGAAACAGTTTAGTGAGAATTCCTCATTGAGACCTTGAGGTGACATAGAGGCCAGTTGGTTAATCCAAAAACACTTTTTTTGCAGTAACAGTCTTCACCCCTACGTGTTTATTCACCGAGACTTCGCCCTCAGACAAAGTCTTGGTGACGAAACGAGTAGGGTCGTGGCCTAGCATTGATCAAGTGTGGAAGGTACTTGTTTCCTAGCACGGCGCCTGTCGGGTTGATTGCATGCCTTAAGTTAAGGTATTTAAGGCATGCGATCGACGCGATGGACGCGATTTTCTGTCAATTACCAGCTTTAATTGCCGGTAAAGAGAAAATCGCGTTGATCGCGTCCATCGCGGCCCATTATAATGGGCTGCGATGCGACCGACAAGATCAATGTGATTTTCCCATAGAGAAAAATGTAAAATTAGTTTTAAAGTTAAAATTGCGTTGATCGCGTCGGTCGCATGCCATTATAATGGCATGCGATGCGATCGACGCGATTTTACATAGGGAACAATGGGAAAAGGGCCCTTATGGCCAATTTCTCATTGTATATGCCCCCTCATGGGTATTAAGTATGGTTAACGCCACCCCACTATTGACGCCACCCCGCAGCGTGGCGAGTGCAGCGAGCCCGTGAGGAGCGTCAGTACGTGTCCTCTGACCTTTTCATACTATCCACTATCCACTATTGATTTGATAAAATGTGGTGAGCGACCGAGCCCGAAGCGTGGCGATCGGACGCGTATACCTGTGAAGTTATGCGTGTCCCCTCACAGGGCTCGCTGCACTCGCCACGCTTCGGGCTCGGTGGCTCGCTGCGCTCGCCACACTATATAAAATCAACTCCACGCCGACGTGGATAGTGGGGGTATGAAAAGGTCGTAGGACGCGTACCGCCGCCCCTCGCGGGCTCGCTGCGCTCGCCACGCTTTGGGTTGGCATCAATAGTGGGGTGACGTTAACAATGGAGGGCCATTTCACCCATCAGGGGGGGTTTGCAATGAAAATGGGGGGTTTGGGGGCTTTTTACATTGAAATCAATGTAAAATTGGGTCTCAGGGACCATTTTACATTGATTCCAATGTGATTTTTGCGGCCGCGATCAATACAATCAAAATCGCGGGCGCCGTGCTAGGAAACAAGTATCGAAGTGAGTGTAACCACTCTAACAAATGGTACTTATGTAATATCTGGGCACCCGATTTTTTCATCGCATTGCATCGCATGCAATATAGTGGCATACAATTCATGCAATGCGATTTTTCATTGTAAAGACCCGATTTTTTATTGTATAGTCACCCGTGGGTGAGTTCATACCCCCACTATCCAACTACGCATGGAGTTGATTTTATATAGTGTGGCGAGCGCAGCAAGCCACCGAGCCCGAAGTGTGGAGAGCGCAGCGTGCCCTGCGAGGGGACGCAGAATACATGTAAAGTAATCTGCGTTCCCTCGCGGGGCTCGCTGCGCTTCGGGCTCGGTGGCTCGCTGCGCTCGCCATACTATATAAAATCAACTCCATGCGTAGTTGGATAGTGGGGGTATGAAATCACCCATGGTTGACTATACAATTAAAAATTGGGTCTTTACACTGAAAAATCGCATTGCATGCCTTAAGTAGTGGCATGCAATGAAAAAATCGGGCGCCCAGATAATACACAAGTACCCAACAAATTGCTGAGTTCAGAATTTGATACTTATGCTGTTATCGCTGTGGTTGTGTTAACCTATAATCTGGTACGTGACCCATTGCCTTTTTCTTGAATGGACTTTTAAAGAAATGAATAACTTTTGCAATTTGATTAACGCACTATGGAGCGATCCTGTTTGTTTTTGTAGATATATACAGTATATATATATATATATATATATTGCATCCCCTCTGAGAAGAGTGATTTGTTGAGAGATTTACAGTACAAGCAATGGCACAGAGACGCAGGGACCGGGGGGGATGCAGGGGCCGGGGGACGCAGGGACAGGGGCAGGGGGGACACGAGTTAGATCCATGTATTAACATTATATATACATATATACATATAACAAATATATAAGACAAGTATAATATTTATATACATGTATAGGCCTACTGTATAAACCTAGTTGGGTATCACAAATACATTACCAAGACACAGTGTGCAACCCATGGGGGTGCAATGAGAGAACACAGTATGGGCACTCCTATTTCCAACACTGTCAGCTGCCCGGGTGCCTTTGTAGAGACAATGTAGGAAAGGACTGGCTGGGGATAAGCACACACAACCAACACGGCACTCCAGGGACTGTGCAAAATAGTGGTAATTTATTCAAGCAAAGTTTCGAAGCTCTAAGCTCCATCGTCAGGCTACAGTGAGAACAATAAAACAAGTGAAACATACCTCTATAAATAGGACTCCAGCAAGCAGGACACCGTCAGCCTTCTGCCCCTGCGTTGCCAGGCGCCTGTGGATGACATCAGCCCTTATCACCTGCACTCACATTGATTGCTAGGGCCGGGTCTGAAGTCGCGCCTCCCTGTTGCCCAGCAACCTAAAGGACGCTGGTTACCTGCCATGTATGACAAACCTTAGACCAATGGCATGCTTCCGCAGAGGGTGGAATCTACGTGACGCTTTAGTCCATACCACCATCTCGGATTTTAAAGAATCCCTGGTCCAGAACAAAGCCCCAGGTTGCTATCGATGCCCAAACTGTACAACCTGCCAGTACCTCATCAAGAGCAACACATTCAAACACCCACATCTTGACAAGGTCTTTAACATCAAACATGTAGTTACATGTAGCTCCAAATATGTAGTATACGCAATCATCTGCCCGTGTGGCCTATACTACATTGGCAAAACGACCTGACAATTTAAGGAATGTGCAGCTATGCACCGTTCCTCCATAAAAGGTGCTCTCGAAGGGAAAGCCTGCGACCAACCAGTAGCGGCGCATTTTAAGGAACTGAAACATCCTTTATCCTCCTTAAAATACATCATTATAGACCAGGTACCGGAGAAAAGGAGAGGTGGAGATCGTGCGACAACCCTATTGAGACTGGAAGGAAAATGGATTTACAATCTGGACACAACTAATCCCAAGGGATTGAATGAACGCATCTCTTGGAACTCTTTACTATAATACTCTGCATCCGATTCATGACCCAGCTCCCTATATTACCTGAGCGCTTTGCTTGACAGCTCTCTTATCATACACCCATCCCAATTCTGCCACAGCCTCTTGGCTCATGTTAGAATCCCATGTTCAATTGTTTAATATCTTTAACATGGAAAATTGCCTGGTGTGTACGCACCCAGCACGGAAATTGCCCGGTGTGTACCCCATATATATACGAAATTAACTTTCATTCAACCCACTTGATATCCCTGCTTTTTAAAAACCTTTTTAATTATTCTTTCCATACTATGCACCTTGCATACAAATTTATATGCTCTTTCTTAATAATAAACACTGTTTCTTCACTTTATGCATTTGTTATCTCTGCAGTGCAGAGAACAGCCGGTAACCAGCGTCCTTTAGGTTGCTGGGCAACAGGGAGGCGCGGCTTCAGACCCGGCCCTAGCAATCAATGTGAGTGCAGGTGATGAGGGCTGACGTCATCCACAGGCGCCTGGCGACGCAGGGGAGGAAGGCTGACGGCGTCCTGCTTGCTGGAGTCCTATTTATAGAGGTATGTTTCACTTGTTTTATTGTTCTCACTGTTGCCTGACGACGGAGCTTAGAGCTTCGAAACGTTGCTTGAATAAATGACCACTATTTTGCACAGTCCCTGGAGTGCCGTGTTGGTTGTGTGTGCTTATCCCCAGCCAGTCCTTACCTATATATATATATATATATATATACATATATATACACTAGGTGATTCATCGCGCCCTACGGGTGCTCTTCACACCGTCGTAAGGGGCTTCACCCCCTTAACCTGTGAATGCATTTATTGAGGGTACGGTGGTGCATTGGTTGTGAGAGAGGCAGTTGTGGGGGGGTGCTATGGCTGCAGGACAAATGGTGGTGTGAGTGGGGGAGGTATGGGTGTGTGGCTACTGGGGGTAGGGTGTTGGTTCGGTTGGGTGCAGGGGTACTGCGGTCTGAGGAGGTCTGTGTGTGGGGGTGTATTATAAGCATGGGTGGGGGAGTGGTGGGTGCGAGGTTTCCGCAGGTGGGATAGGGTGTCCGGTGGGGCTGTGGGTGTGTGAGGGGCAGGCGCGGGTGGTGGAATATATATATATATATATATATAGATTACACATACACACACACACACACACACTCAACTTTACCCATGAGTAACCAGTACACTGGTCTTGAATATGCCTTTTTCAGGGGAAGGAGTATCTTAAACTGCTGTGATTGTCAGTATTATACAACCACATTAAATTTGTAACAGTATTATATAAACAAATTAAGTGCTAGGAACATGCATTTATACATATAATTAATTATTATGAATATGCAAAAAGAGAATGCTTTCCATGGCAAAATAAAATGTGCAAATTAGTTCTATTACTATTCCCTTATTGAATGATAATGGTCAAACGAGGATTAATGAAATAATACAATCCGGCACAAAACAAATTAAAAATGTTATGTTAAATTTACTGGTGGTCATACTGAATAGTTGCTTTGCATTTTAAAAATACTAAAATAACCAGGGATTTGTTTAAGGAATAGCTATAATTATTTTATTCCATTTCATTATTTGTATGAGATATTTTTTATCAAACCCATCCAAATTCATTGTGGTCTGAGTGCATTTTTGTCACAAAAGCCAGTATTTATTAAATATTGTTTTGACCCTCTAAATAGAATTCCCTGCAGCAAATCAGCCATCGTCCCACTTTGTAGGAATAGAAGTGGGGCACTTGGAGCACTGGGTGCCAATGAATGTATGAATGAATGAATGAATATTAAAAAATGTAAATATTTAATAAACAATAAGCATTAAATCAGCATAATAGCAAATCAATTTAAAAAAGACATACGGACATACACCATGAAACATGTAATATAAGTTCACTTCCCGGGAAATGGTGAGTGATTTTAAAGGTACCAGAAAGTAAAATTTCAGCCTAATCCTCCTTAATGGGAGATAATTGTGTCTGATTGTCGCATCAATGTTGTGGGTTAATAGATTGTCACACAAGCCCAAAATCACTTACTGGACATAAGGTGAAATCCTGCACATACAAAGTTGTCCAATACAGGGTGCTCCTGCAGAATCAGAGAGCTGGTTCCCGTACTTGTGTTATCGCACACTGCCCAGCGGGGCAGTGGCAGCAGGACTGCTCTACCACAGCCTGGGGTGCTTGTCACCATTTGTGCAACTGCTGGGAGGAAGCGCTGACTAGTGTGGGTGGCGACTCTCCTGCCACGTCTGTAAATAAGAGGCTGAAATTTGTTCCTCACCCACAGAAACGGCCAGGCGGGTTACCAGAGTATCCATCTACGTGTCCTGCTGTGAATTGTCCAAAGGTACATAAGGTTAGAGATGAAGAGGTATTTGGCTGTCAGAGAGAAAGAAAGAGGGATGGGTACCTTGGGTAAGAGAGGGAGGGATGGAGAGGTATATGGCTGCAGGTAGAGGGAGTGGTACATAGGGTGAGGGAGGAATGGAGAGGTATATGGCTATCAAAACAGAAGGATAGCGGGAGAGGTATATAGTGTGTTAGAGGGAGGGATAGAGAGGTATATGGCTGCTAGGGAGAGGGAGTGGTACAAAGGGTGAGGGAGGGATGGAGAGATACATGGCTGTCAGAGAGAAGTAGGGAGGTACATAGGGTGTGAGAGGGAGGGATGTAGAGGTATATGGCTGCCAGGGAGAGGGAGTGGTACAAAGGGTGAGGGAGAGATGGAGAGGTACATAGCTGTCAGAGAGAAGAAGAGAGGTACATATGGTGAGAGTGGGAAGGATGGAGAGATATATGGCTGCCAGGGAGAGGGAGTGGTACAAAGGGTGAGGGAGAGATGGAGAGGTACATAGCTGTCAGAGAGAAGAAGAGAGGTACATAGGGTGTGAGAGGGAGGGATGGAGAGGTATATGGCTGCCAGGGAGAGGGAGTGGTACAAAGGGTGAGGGAGAGATGGAGAGGTACATAGCTGTCAGAGAGAAGAAGAGAGGTACATATGGTGAGAGTGGGAAGGATGGAGAGATATATGGCTGCCAGGGAGAGGGAGTGGTACAAAGGGTGACGGAGAGATGGAGAGATACATAGCTGTCAGAGAGAAGAAGAGAGGTACATAGGGTGTGAGAGGGAGGGATGGAGAGGTATAGGGCTGCCAGGGAGAGGGAGTGGTACAAAGGGTGAGGGAGGGATGGAGAGGTACATAGCTGTCAGAGAGAAGAAGAGAGGTTCATCTGGTGAGAGTGGGAAGGATGGAGAGGTACATGGCTGTCAGAGAGAAGGATAGAGGCAGAGATACATAGGGTGAGAGAGTGAGGGAAGAAGAGGTATATCGTATGCGATTCTGCCAACCTTGAAGATGCCTGGCACTTCATGATGGTTCCAGGGTGATTGCATGCAACTTCTCCCCTCAGAGAAATCACACAAATGTATGGCCAGCTTAAGGGGATCAAAGTGTATCTCATACTCCTGGCAATTATATTCAGTTTTCCATACCCCACTTCTGAATTCCCACTTCGTCTGGCACAAATGTTTATGTGTTGATGGAGCTGGATGCATTCTGAGAGGAACACACTGTATGCATGTACCATACCTCCTAACTTATGTGGAGTATGAGCCATGAAAAAAATGCATGCACCAAAGGCAACTGCCCAAAAAAATTAAGGAGTGAGGCTTATTGGTAAGAGGGCAAGGTCTCATGGAGAAAAGCGAAGGCACGAGCCATGCCCTTATGTCATGTTAGTTTCTTGCCCAGTGCTGTAGGAGCTGCTGGTCAACCCCAGGGCTGGGTTAAGTGCCTCATTGGCCTGGTACTGATAATTTTCAAGAGCCTATTCTGAGAAGTAGATGGGGTGTGGCCAGTACTGTATGGGTATGGCCAGTGTCATAGAACCCAATACACTTTCAGCCCTAATGTTTTCCTAAATATATAAAAGTACAAAAATTGCATCATTTTGTGTGAAAAATAGAAAAACAATTGAATGCTTCTGATTTATGGCTGACGGTGTGGGCAGCTGGTGGCTGATGTTCATCATGCTGTCATGATGACGGGTCTATTTTTATATGGATCCCTGGAGCTGTAGCTCCCTCTGCCTCATTGTTAATCTGGACCTGGACAGCTGCCATCTTCTCCCATAGCTGACACATTGTGTGTGGATGACAGGCACATCTGCAGCCCTCTGCCCGCAGGATACTGTGACCCATGGGTGGGACAGCGGAACAGTCCTAGAAAAACGGGACAGTATGTTGTTGTTTTTTGTAATATGCATCTTTCCCTACTTACATTTGAAATCAACATCTAAATAGCAGCTGAATGCCTCCTGAAATACAGTTTAAAAATACATTTTCATAAACTTTTCTTTTTTCAAAAAGTTTATATAAAAAACACATACTTAATGTAAATACTGACTGGTCCCGAAAAGGAAAACTTCCATTTAAGAAGTGGTTAATTATTTGGCACCATTCATCTTTTAAAGTGGCCAGCAGTGCATCAGGTGCCCTGAAATTAGGAAGTTTTATCTACATTCATAAATCTAGTGAGCCTGTTAGACCATGGTTTTGCAGACAGGAAACTTAATAAGGAACCTTCCCCGTGATTGTTGTGTCTTGGTCTCTGGAGATCATTATTAACCCTTTGCTGGTATCTAGGAAGTATGTGTCACATTCAATCTGACTCTATAGTATTGTAGGACAGGTTAGTTTAAAAGAATCATGACTTCACTCCTTTCCGTGCTATAAATAAGCAAAGTCTGCACTGATAAATCAGAGAAAACCAATATGTGCAATAACCAGCATCATCAAGAAATGTCTGTGGGATTTATGCCTAGCAATAAAAAGACTACAGATACAAACTTGATCTAGTTTACAATAAAGTCTTCTCTATGAAACTGGCCCAATATTATTTCTGTCTTACCCAATACAGGAAGACTCTGTAACAGTTGGTGTTTGCACATTCTGATATTGATATGAAAACTATACATTTATTATTTAATGTACATGTAACACTGACATAATCTGAGTTATTTTTATTTTTTTTATAGAACGTTATGGATAGACTTATGCCCCTTTCCCACTGCAGCCTTAAAACGGTATTTTGCCGATTTTTGAGGGCAAAATACCGTTTAAGGCTGCAGTGGGAAAGCGCCAGAGTTGAAATACCGTTTAAAGTTAAACGGTATTTCAACCCGTTTTCAGAGCAGGGTTTTGCACGGTAATCTACCGTTTAAGATGCAATGGGAATGCATCTTTAAACGGTAGAGATGATTGCTGATTTTTTTCAGCAATCATCTCCGTGTGTGTACGCTGCCGGGCTGAAAGATTAACCACTTTCAGCCCGGCGGTACGCCCCGCTGCCCCCCCGCCCCCCCCCTCCCCCTCGCCCCCGTCCTGTTATACCCCTTTTACACCTTTTACACGGGTCCCGTGTAAATGGCGGTGTACATGGTCCCGCTGCGGGTGCAGGCACCCACAGCGGGTCCACAGCGTGCAGCGCTGGGCAAGATGTGCCCAGGTGCTGCGGGAGGAGGGGGGTCCCTGCTGCTGCTGAGGGGAGAGGGGGTACCTGTCAGCCTGACACGGCGCTGCCGCTGCTATATCTCCCCCCCGGCGGCCGCTGCCGCTGCTGTATCTCCCCCCCCGGCGGCCGCTGCTGTATCTCCCCCCCGGCGGCCGGTCCTTGCGGCGGATGTACAGTCAGTATCGGCGGTCCCTCTGGCGCAGGGGAAATAGTACTTATTTCCCCTGCGCCAGAGGGACCGCCGACACTGACTGTACATACGCCGCAAGGACCGGCCGCCGGGGGGGAGATACAGCAGCGGCAGCGCCGTGTCAGGCTGACAGGTACCCCCTCTTCCCTCAGCAGCAGCAGGGACCCCCCTCCTCCCGCAGCACATGGGGACAGCTTCCCCCCTCTACCCCCACAGCACCCGGGGACAGCTTCCCCCCTCTACCCCCTCCAAGCTGCCTGTCTATCCTTGTTGATAGATATATATCTATCTATCTATATATATATATATATATATATATATATATATATATATGCAAAAGATAAAGAACAATGCGCTGTAATAACAAGTCCAGAAAAACCTTGCAGTGTCCAACAAATCGTCCAATCCTTCAATTAGGATAGTCTGTAAAGGCACTTAGGATATTGGTCCCAGCTGCTCCGTCTCTCATGGGGCAAATGAACCTGTATCCAGCAGGTAAGAGATTTCTAGAGAAATAAAGACGGGCGCTTCATAGTGCATAAATGTTGTTTTTTTTGAAAATTTATTCAGACATATAAAAACATGAAACATAGGAATGGGTAAACGTACCAACGGTGGCGGTTCTTAATCACCGCGGTCAAACAGCTTATGAGTGGTGCATGCAAGCACCCACAGACTGGAGCCGGTTACCTCCGTTCCCGGACATACAGCAAAACAGCAAGTGGTGGTGTTCTCCTGTGCTAGGCCACGCCCCTACGCGTTTCGTATCAACTTCGTCAGAGGGCTGGCCTAGCACTGGCTCACCGCCTCCTTATACCCACTCACACAGCTAATTAGAAATAAGCAAATTCACATGTGCAAACTCTGCAATAGCTTTAAAGCTATAAGACATATAGTGCCGTGCTGGGCATAAAATAAACAGTCAAGTTTAACTGTACTACATTTCTTTAAAAAGTACTAATCATGTACATAATTAGATAAAAATTTCATAGATAAAAATTTAGTTTATAAAAAGTAGTAAAAAAGAGAACACATTGTATAAAGAACCCTGATAAATAAATTGCATTAAGATAAACACTCCATGAGTACACAAAACTAATTGATAGAGAAGCCAAGATTGTATTCAATGCGCATACACATGCGGCAATAGCTAAAAATGAGTATATAAAAACACAAAAAGCCAAGATTGTATTCAAGATGCATACACATGCGGCAATAGCTAAGATCAGAAATGAGTCAGCGCAATACCAGATACAGAAAAAAAGGGGCATACACATGAGGAAATCATTCAATTCAAAAAGGGAGCAATTTCCAAACCTTCGTTAAGACCGACAGGACTTAGTGCATTTAGAGCGTATATCCAATACGACTCACGTTTGAGGAGCAATTTGTCTTTATTGCCTCCTCTTATATCTAGCTTAATTTGCTCTAAAGCCATAAATTGCATGCCTGTTGGATCACTATTGTGGCACCTTTCAAAGTGGCGAGGAACACTATGATTGGACACTTTATTTTTAATGTTGCGATAGTGTTCAAGAATTCTGATCTTGAGAACACGTTTGGTTTGTCCAACATATTTTTTCCCGCATGGACAAATCAAAAGATAAACTGTATACACCGAATTACAGTTTAAAAAGCTGTCAACAATCCGCTCTTTGCCACTTCTATCAATTATGGATTTTGTGCCTTTCATACCAAATTGGCACATCTTACATCGGCCACATGTATAAAAACCTTTCAGTGGCATGGCTAGAGATAGTGACTGTGATACACTGGTTGAAATATTAGTGCCAGATAAATTGCTGGAAAGCCGGTTGGTCGCGGCATTTTCAATCGCTAGGAGACTAGAGGACAGTTTGGTTCGCAGAGTTTTGGCTCGCCTAAAAACTAACTCTGGGCGATCCCCCAGGGCTTTACCCAAAATGGGGTCCATCTTAATGATGGGCCAATGTTTATTCAGGATGGTTCTTATCTCATTGCTTCTGACATTGAATTGGGTCGTGAATGGGCAATATATGGATTTTTTCTCTGTTTTTTGGCGATATTGTATAATCTGCCCTCTGTCCATAACACGACATTTTTCTCTCGCATCATCTATCAGTTGCAATGGATAACCCTTTTCCCTAAACCGAGCACAGTATATTTCTGCTTGCTCCTCAAATTGTTGCAATGTGGAACAGTTACGCCGAACTCTAAGAAGTTGTGAGTATGGCAGATTGGACTTCCATTTTGTCAAATGGCAACTGGTAAACTCCAAATAATTGTTGCTGTCCACTTTCTTAATAAAGGTACATGTGTCAACTTCTTTAGACCCCTCCTTGGAGGTTAATGTAAGGTCCAAGAATTCAATGCTTTTTTTTGCAAATTTAAATGTAAAACTTAGATTATAACTGTTGACATGAAGATACTCAATAAATTCCAAAAACAGTTCTTCAGGCCCCGCCCATATTAACACTATATCGTCAATATAGCGTTTATATACAGTCAGGTGTTCGGCATAGGGGTTATTGTTATAAATATGGGCCTCTTCCCACTCCCCGAGATAGAGGTTAGCGAACCCCGGGGCACAAATTGTGCCCATCGCCGTCCCACATGACTGTATAAAAAATTGACCCAGAAAAGTAAAATAATTATATTCCAGGACAAATTTTAAACATTTTAGAATAAAATGTCTCTTTTCTCTTGAGACCGTAACATCTCGTTCTAATACTGCAGCGATACAACTTAAACCTTTAGCATGGGGGATGGAGGTGTACAGGGAATTAATATCCACTGTACCCCAACTCCATCCATCCTCCCATTCCATGGTATCCACCAATTGTAAAACAGACATTGAGTCCTTAATATATGATTTTAACTGCGGCACATAGACATTTAAACATAGATCAACATATTCAGACAGTCGTGAGGTTAAGGAATCGATCCCCGAAACAATGGGGCGGCCAGGGGGTGCGGTCTGGTTCTTATGTATCTTAGGGAGATAATAGATGGTAGCAATGCGGGGTTGATCATTGTTTAAATAATCAAATTCTTGTTTAGTTATTACCCCATCCCTCAGACCTTCACACAGAATATCAGAAAGGTCCACTAGGAATTCCCTAGTGGGATCTTTTAAGAGGGGTCTGTATGAGACTGGGTCTCCCAAAAGTCTCATCATTTCATTAATGTAATCTTCCCTATTTAGAAGAACCAGACCGCCCCCCTTATCTGCTTGCTTAATAATTAGTTGTTTATTATCAAACAATTCTTTTAAAGCCTTATTTTCATCGATGGTTAGATTATGTTCCCTTATTTTGACATCCTCACGTAACTGCTCAAAATCATTTTTAACAAGTTGGAAAAACATGTCTATGGTATTTTGCCGATTTTTGAGGGCAAAATACCGTTTAAGGCTGCAGTGGGAAAGCGCCAGAGTTGAAATACCGTTTAAAGTTAAACGGTATTTCAACCCGTTTTCAGAGCAGGGTTTTGCACGGTAATCTACCGTTTAAGATGCAATGGGAATGCATCTTTAAACGGTAGAGATGATTGCTGATTTTTTTCAGCAATCATCTCCGTGTGTGTACGCTGCCGGGCTGAAAGATTAACCACTTTCAGCCCGGCGGTACGCCCCGCTGCCCCCCCGCCCCCCCCTCCCCCTCGCCCCCGTCCTGTTATACCCCTTTTACACCTTTTACACGGGTCCCGTGTAAATGGCGGTGTACATGGTCCCGCTGCGGGTGCAGGCACCCACAGCGGGTCCACAGCGTGCAGCGCTGGGCAAGATGTGCCCAGGTGCTGCGGGAGGAGGGGGGTCCCTGCTGCTGCTGAGGGGAGAGGGGGTACCTGTCAGCCTGACACGGCGCTGCCGCTGCTATATCTCCCCCCCGGCGGCCGCTGCCGCTGCTGTATCTCCCCCCCCGGCGGCCGCTGCTGTATCTCCCCCCCCGGCGGCCGGTCCTTGCGGCGGATGTACAGTCAGTATCGGCGGTCCCTCTGGCGCAGGGGAAATAGTACTTATTTCCCCTGCGCCAGAGGGACCGCCGACACTGACTGTACATACGCCGCAAGGACCGGCCGCCGGGGGGGAGATACAGCAGCGGCAGCGCCGTGTCAGGCTGACAGGTACCCCCTCTTCCCTCAGCAGCAGCAGGGACCCCCCTCCTCCCGCAGCACATGGGGACAGCTTCCCCCCTCTACCCCCACAGCACCCGGGGACAGCTTCCCCCCTCTACCCTCTCCAAGCTGCCTGTCTATCCTTGTTGATAGATATATATCTATCTATCTATATATATATATATATATATATATATATATATATATATATATAGACATAGATCTATATATATATATATATATATATAGATCTATATATATATATATAGATCTATATATATATATATATATAGATCTATATATATATATATATATATATATATATATATATATATATATATATATAAACAAGGAAAGACAGGCCTGACCCATTGTCACAGGCACTAAACGTTTTGAAGAGCTAAAACGTTTTACCTGCAATGGGAATGGTACTTAAATGGCATTTGAAACTGTAATCTGCTGCAGTGGGAATGCTAAATACCATTTAAGATTACCTGTAAACTAAAATGGGTCTGCAGTGGGAAAGCAGCATTATTAGTGATGGAATTACAACGAAGGATTTAAATGTTTGTATTTTTTTGGTAAAGATGGCTACACACAATAAGATTTTCTTTCCAATTTGACTGGTTGGAATGGAAATCTGGTAATTTCTGGGAGCAAATGACAATGGACAGTTTGCTCCCAAACATGGAGAAAAAAAATGGTCTTTTAGATAAATTGGTTAAATCAATTTATTCAAAGGACTGTTTTTGTCCATTTTCTTGCTTTTGGTAACAAATGGTTGATTGTAATTTATTTCCAGACATTACCAGATTTTTGTTCCAGTCAGACAGATTGGAAAGACAGTCTTATAGTGTGTATCCAGCTTAAGTCACGCAACTCATGGAATTTCTCAGTCCGAGCACAATTTTGTCTTTTATAATATAGCAGAAGTAGAAAATGGTACAGATAACATACATAATTGCATAACTGCAGTGATCAGGTGACACAATTATGTATAGAATACATAAGGAAGAGAGCCCTGCTAATGGAATCTTAAAATCTAGAGGGGCTAATTGGTGCCGTGGACACAAGAGGGTGAGGGGAAGTACAAAGAAGAACAAAGGCTGCAGATTATAAGACGTGATGGTAACATTACTTGGAGAAAGTTTTAAAGGCAAAGAAGATGTATTGTTACAAGACAGAGGAGATGAATGAATGCATGAAGAGAGACAGAGATGAGGAAAATAACATACCATCCACACAGTTCCCAACTGCCATTTCACAGGCTGTGTTTGAAAAATAACAGGAGATGACTAGTTGGTACTCTATCTGTCTCCAATCTTTGATACAAATCCCCCAAAGAGAATAGGTTAGTTGATAATAATAGTCAAAGAAACGATTAGTGCGTTTTTAACAGTTTTAATTGTTTTCAATGTGAAAAAGTAATGATGACACCCAGAAAACAGACTTAAGGTGCATACACACGGATAGATTTGGCCAACGATTCAATCTTGTTAAAGATTTCCTTTGAACTCCTGCACAAACGATTTGGTGTCAAATGGTGAACGATTGAGCAAACAATTACACTTGAACGATTGATCTTTAACAATGGTGGAGGGGAGTGGGAGCCAGTCAATTAGCCTTACCAAATCGTTCATCGTGCATGAAACACATGAAACGATTGGTACCCATCGCTAACAATTGGTCTATGATCTTTCTGCATGCTGGAAAGATCATCGACCTCTACCAATGACCGGCGGGTATGCGCATTGTCAGATATATAGTTTAAACACACGGAACAATTTGAACGATTGGTCGTTTCAATGTGAAAAAGTAATGATGACACCCAGAAAACAGACTTAAGGTGCATACAAACGGATAGATTTGGCCAACGATTCAATCTTGTTAAAGATTTCCTTTGAACTCCTGCACAAACGATTTGGTGTCAAATGATGAACGATTGAGCAAACAATTACACTTGAACGATTGATCTTTAACAATGATGGAGGGGAGTGGGAGCCAGTCAATTAGCCTTACCAAATCGTTCATCGTGCATGAAACACATGAAACGATTGGTACCCATCGCTAACAATTGGTCTATGATCTTTCTGCATGCTGGAAAGATCATCGACCTCTACCAATGACCGGCGGGTATGCGCATTGTCCGATATATAGTTTAAACACACGGAACAATTTGAACGATTGGTCGTTTCAATCGGTCGGGAATGCCCAGATCTTTTGCCAAATCTATCCGTGTGTACGTACCTTTAGAGAATGGAAGGTAGGCAGATTATATAAACTCAGAGGGGGAATGAGAGAGGGGACTTTGACTGGAAGAAATATGTTTTTTGTTTTGGAAATAGTCAGTTTCAGAAAGTGCTGTGACATACAGAAGAAAAGACATAGAAAGTGACATAATAGAGAACCATCGGCATAGAGGCATTAAAAGGTCCCAAAATAACTGATTAATTCATAAAGGGTGGAGGTGCAGATAGAGGAGGGAGGTGGGTGAACTGAAGCGCCCCCAGGGACCTCACCAGGAAGAGGAGAATACATAGATGACAATGAAGAGACAGAGGAGGAGCAGCTGGATAAGTAGGTAACCATGAGAAGGCTAAGCAGTTGATGATGTCAAAGAGGCAGCAGGGGTTTCAGGACTGGTAGATGAGAGTCTTGAAGTAGAAGGTAATGCAATCTCAAAATGGCAGCTATACATTTTATAGTTGCAATTACATACTGTAGATGAATCACATGACTAGACTTTCATCATTTTGATATTATACAGGTAACTATATATTGCTTTGACTAATGACTTGGCTATAATATAGGACACAGGCCTGGTGCCTGCCTTACTTGTATGTAAATAACCTGAGACCAATATGCAGATTATTATATAAAGTAGCTGGACTGTATTGTCTGGGCCCAATGCATGCCTAAACAGGTACAGCTGAGTGACTTTGGCCAAATACTGTACCCAGAGTCATTTATTCATGGGTTCAGGCCTTGGGCCTGCCTAAATATTGACAGTGAGCTGGACCTTTAGCCTAAAGTTATTTATCATGGACTAAGGCCTATTGCTTTCCTATTTTATTCTCATGTGCCTTACTAACCCCACATAGTGGTCTCTGGTGGGTTAATAACAAGTATTGGTAAAGCCATCTACCACTAATACGATTAGAACTATTTTGTATCTCTTCACTGCAGAACTCTCTGGTATTTAGGGCTTAAAGTGGTCATGCAGAGGTGGGGAAACTCATTTCTCTATGTCACCTATTTACCCTCCTCTACTCCCCCTCCCCCCCCCCCCATTAGGCAGAGACAGGGCCAGTGGTAGGGTATTTGGTGTCCCCCTGCAAACTAGAATGCTTTTTTGTGAGAATTACTGTGCAGGGCCAATGTGGAGGTTAAAATGTTCCACCTCACCATTAGAGGTGGTGGAACTCAGTTCCACGCCGTTCCCCCTCACTTTAACCCCTGCTGGAACTCTTCTTCTGGAATAGTCCTCATGGTCAGCAACTTATTTTTCCTTTATTTTTGCTGCATGCATTATCTACAGGCTCGTACTGGCCTGCCAGGGTACCAGGGGATTCACCAGTTGGCCCCCAATTGTTTATAACCATGCCCCCCTTATGCAAGGGGGTGGGGTTCTAAAGCAGGCTAGCCAGCGTGGTAGTTATTGCCGTTAGGTAGTCATCCGCTATTGATTAACCAGACGGCAGCAGGCTGCAGAAACTGCCATGATTTTTCAGGCTCTGTGAATATAAGGAAGTATAGGGGCGAATACAAGGAATATGTGACAAAATTAGGGGGAGACAGGAGAAATAGATGAAGAGAGGAAGAATAGTGGAAAGAAGGGAGAATATAGGGACATGGGAGGAACTTGTAGAGACAGAAGAAATAGGAGAAAGACTTAATTGGGGGAAAGAAAGATAAACCCCTCCACATAGTTAAAAAGAACCCCATTAGAAGCATTGTGTCTTCTCTGTGTGTTTCAGTTGTTGTTACTTTGAAATAAAAAAGATAACTTTTTTCTTTTTCTAAAACTTGTGTTTGTGCCTTGCCTTAATTTATCCTCCCTCTGAGAGAGCAGGGCCTGCACAGGGGATGTTAAAACATCATGATGTGTGATGTCATGTTACTTAAAGGCCAGTCACTATGGGGTTGTGTGTAGCGGTAGCCTCCAGCTTGCAGAGCACAGGAAAAAAAATAGTGGCAGCAGTGTCAGCAGAGGTGGAAACAATGGTGGCCTCTTCTCCCCACAGCAATCAGTTTAAGTGTAAGGAATTATATAAACCAGATCTGGGGTCCATGAAGGCAGGAGAATTGGAAGAAACTGGGGTGTGTGATTCGAGCTTGCTAATGCCAGTCCCCGCCACAGTCCGCACATCCCCGCACATCCCCGCCGCACTGCGAATTAATGTTATGCATAAACATCCATTCGGAGGGTAGCATATGGGGGCAAAGTCATTCGATTTTTACCCTGGTAGCAAATCTATGGGATCAAAATAGAATGCAAATACTGTAGGTTTTCTAAAAAAAAATTGCATAGAACCCTGGGCTGCTTATTAAGTAACATAATGTACATTAAGTGTTTATGAAGTTTCCATAGTGTTCTTCATCTTGCCTGATACATTAGTCACTTGACATTCACTGATATGAGTTTTACAAAGTTACTCTGTCAGGAGAGCATGCACTGAACACTTGGGAAATCCATGAAGTTCAAGCAAACATAAATAGTGTGCAATCTGCAATGTGGTGCTTTATTGAAAAATGTTCTGAGCTTGATTTAAATAGCTTTATCTTCCTGTTTCATTTGGTTGTCAATATTGGTCCTCAGGAGTTTATCATATGATGATATGGTGTTGCAAATTGTAGCTATTAGTGGTCCTCACTTTAAAACTTAGTTATGAGGAAATATTAAGGGCGTGATGTATTAATATACATCGCCGCCCCTCGCCGCCTGGCCGCCGTGATGCCAGCGCATATGTACTAACATATGTGGCTGGCATCACGGTGCAGTGACGGAGGCCACCCGCAATACCTGTAATGGGGGTTGCAGCGGGTCTCCGTCACCTCCTGGGCTCTGCGGCGTCCCCGGCATGACATCCCCGGCTGCAACATGCTGCTGGGGGAGGAGGAGCAGCACGGAGGACAGGGGAGGGGGGTGCGTTCAGCGGGCGGCGATAGAAGCCCATAGGCTTCTATAGGGTATCGCCACCCAAAGACGAAGACGGTGCGGCCAGGTTTTAGTAAATTTGAAAATGTGGTAAAACGGGGGTTTTACCGCATTTTCATCATAGTACATCCCGCCCTAGACCACATAACACAAGCAATACTACAATTTACTTTAAATTCATTTAAATGATATATTCTTCCAAGTACAATAGCTCCAATGTTAAAAAGGTTTCTGAAAGCTACAGTATAGCTCATGTCACTGTTACTTGTTATCCGTAACAACCAATTATAGCCTATTCCAGTGGTTCATGTACAGTAAAGAAAAAGTATGTCCTTGTGTGATGCACCTACTTGAACTTACACGAATAAAATGTAACTTTTATTGTCAATTTAAGAAAGCGAAATATAAAAAAACACATACAACGTGTTAAAAAACGGTGGCTCTCTGATCCTATCCACGGTGCTAATACACCTTAGGTACAAATACAGGAATGAGTGGCCACAATATCTTTTTAATATTATATTTCAGTGTGGTATCACTGTGTTGTTAGCCACATTCCCTATGTAGAGGTGCACAGGGTAATAATCCTAAATATAAAGATTGGATGTGTCAGTTGACAGATAGTGCTTGAAATCTCAATAAATGATGGTTTAAAGTCTGCCTAGACTGCTGTATATCACAGTGAGTAACTCTTACATATGTCGACACAGAAGTCGTCACTTAAAGAATGTTGATTCCCAAACAAATATGTAGAGGCTGGTGATTGTCACAGTGCGCTTAATATATGTGCGCCTGTCACCAATGAGCCTAGTTTGGGGTGACAACCTGAGGTGTGGACTGTCAGTAATAATTAGCAGTCTACCCAATACACCTACAACAGATGAGTTTTGACCAGTCTAATAGTTCTCGCTTAATCTCTCAATTACCCAAGAAACGGGAATTACTTGGAGATTTATAATAAAGCGGTAGTGTGACCACTATGGGTATGAATCTAATTTAATCCCTGCAAGGTGTGGTTAATCTAGTGGTCAAGTACTGGTGGGTATCATGTATGTGATGTCGACACTGTATGTCAGCAGTTACTGGCAGACGTGTGATGAGCATATATTTTTGATGGTTGTTTTCAGGAGGTTAAGTACTACTCCCTAAACCATATAGAAGTTATATGATCCCATACATGCAAAAAAGAGATTTTATTAGCATAAAAATATGTGATATGCGCACCATGTATTGAGCTATTGCGGCATTGATATGGTGTACCACAATAACAGAGTCACTGTACAGGCTAGCATTCATTTGATCGGACACATCTCAAGGCTACACAGTTGGGGGTATTTCCAATGCTACGATCAAGGCAATAGGAATGTGGATGGTATAATATACCACAAGCCAGTGATGAATATCGGTGGGGTGGAATGATAGTTTCCTATGATGCCCCCCTGGGAACTGCTGCCAGACTTTCTGTCTGCTGTATGGGGGCGTCCATTTTGTGGTGGTCCTCAGCAGAAGAACGGAGCCGCCGGGACCAGCGAAATAGGTAAGCCTGCGGGGGATTGGGGGGAGGTGTAACTATAGCACCGCAGCCCCCGGCGCCCCCATATGCACAGCGCCCCCCCGCGGTGGCGGGGGCTGCGGTGCTATAGTTACGCCACTGGGGGGGTACTAATTACCTGGGCCCATGCTTGCGGGCCCCCCCTCCCCCTCCGTCCCTCCCGGGCAGCAGCAGCAGCACACACCTCTACAGCATGCGCTGTGCTGGCAGCAGGCTCAGCATGAGCATCTCACTGACAGTGTGAGAGCTCATGCTGTAGGTGTGTAATGCTGCTTTGGAAGGGGGGAAACCCAAGCCCCTCAACTTTAGAACACCCACCCCCCTCAACTTTAGAATGTTTTTTCACCCTCTCAAATCATTTTGGGGGCATGGCCTAATCGCGGGTGGCCACACCTCTAAATTTTACCAGGGCCCGGCATACCTCACGGCGGCCCTGGGTGTGCACATGTGCCAAGACCAGGGATGCTGCAACTGGATACGCCCCTCCACTGGGTCATGGACTACTTCTTCCCTCCTCCCAGGTGGGTAGTCTACTTTCCATACTAGTCTACTATCCTGGAAGTTGTTGGAGCCTTTATTTTATTGGGTAGTCCCCTGCACCACCAGAAGAGTAGGCAGACCTCCTGAATCCTGCCTGCTTCCTAGTTAAGTGGAAAGGATTGGGAGATAATGTAGGGAATCTGTGGTCTGCCGGGGCTAAAATTATGCAATTCAATTTTAGCCTGTAGGATGACGAAAGAAGGAGCGGGGGCTGGGGCACAATAGGCTTTGCCATTAATCTGGCACTGCAATCGCTTATTCGATTAGTAGGCAAAGGTTTAGGGGCTGTATCAATTATTTCTGTGACTGGGATTTTGGGGCTTGATCGTTTAACCATAGCTGATTTTAAAGTGTAAAACCTACATAGAGAACAGCAAGCAGCAAATTCACATATAAGAAGATAGTGGTTTTGCCTTGAGAATCTGTCAAGCATTTGGTGGTGTAGGTGCCTTTAGCACCCTAGGCTTGTAACTAGGTTTGCATCAATTGTCGTGCTTACCCTGGCTAGTTTAGTACAGTACATGTGTGGTACCCTGGATGTTAGTTTGGATATATTGTAGATAAGTTACTGTAGGTATAAATCAGGGATGGGGAACCTTCGGCCCTCCAGCTATTGTAAAACTACACATCCCGGCAATGGTGGTTTTTACCTATGGGCTGCAGGGCTGCAGCCCCCCAGGTAAAATTTGCCACTGTCTCTGCCTCAAGTGAAGCCAGATGCAGTCTGTGAGACTGCTCTGGCTTCACTGTGACTGGCAGTGACTTCCAATTGGAAGTCCAACCTGCCAGTCACAAAGGCAGTCCCATTGGGAGGTGATTCCTCCCTCTGGAATGCCTCTCTGTGCGCAGCAGCCCCCAAAACAGGCTCTGCGCATGCGCAGTACGGTGGACCATACTGCGCATGCGCCGGTCCCAGGACACATGGAATATGCCTTCGGGGCTGCTGCAAAAGCAGCCCTCAGAGGCTGGGGGCCAGCGCATGCGCAGTACTAAAGAGGCTACTGCGCATGCGCCGGCCGCACGACGGGGACTGGCACGGGCAGCTGAAGGGACCAGGAATATGACAGTACAATACATTTTAATGGGAACACTCAGTAAATAAATACCTTTTGAATGCAATACTTACTGCAGCCAATACGAGAATGATTGCATCAATAATGGGAAATACCAAAAAGCCCCTGCTTAGTACTCAGAGCCACAGATAAAATCACGGGATTTAAGGGGTCTGTGGGCATCTGGGCGCAAGATGAAACAGTACTCTCAGGTGGTCACTATCCTACTACACCAGTGGTGTCAAACTCATGACCTTCCTTCCATGTAGACCTTAGCCACATCGATCTATTTTATGTGTCGACTTAAGCTATGTCAAACTTCAGTGATCGACATAATGCATGTTGATCTGATATTGGAAAACCCAATGATCCATACCCCTAGGTCAAATAAATCCATCAAATATTGCTTTCTGTAAATGCGCGATAATATCAGACAACCATTGAGGCGGCTATTATACAACTGAGAGTTGACTGAGATTTTCTAGAACATTAATCTGCATATACTCACTTTGTATAAGGCAAAGTCTTTATCTCGAGTTACTAATTATGTATAGAGACTGTAAAAATGCTTTTACAGACAGCGGGTCTACTTTTGTAGCTTTATGCAATTAGTGTCATTCTCTAGACCTCATTTATACCTATTTATATATTCCTTAAAAAGCATAACACAATTTTTCTCTCCCTCTATCTGTACAACATTGACAGCATTTCATGGCCTACAGAGTATAACAATCACCTGAAATTAGTCTAAATTGAGCAGCAGCAAATCTCAACTAAAAGCTGGTAGCACTGTGGTAGACATACAGTACATGCTGATATGATTACAGTGTGACTCATTATCTGACAGTACTTTTCTATCAAAAAGAAATTGATGGAAAATGTTTGTCTCGGAGCAGGTGCACTCTACCGTAAAACCATAGAACACAATACAGGCTTAAGAAAAATACCCTTTCTTCATTGTAACAGTGTTATTTTGTCTCCTTTCCTTAATACAACTCAGATGACAGACAGCACCCTGTGTGACTCCAGATTAATAAATATGTCAGTATAAATTATAATTAGTCACAGGGAAAACTATTAATTCACTTTTAAATGGGTGGTTATATGCAATAGATCTATACAGTGCATATGTACCTTTTTAAGAATGGCACTATTGAAGCAGAGGCGTAACTCTGGGAGGCTATGGAGTCATCTGCCACCACGCTTCTGCTCTCAAGGGGGCACCTCTCATCCCTTGCCAGTTTGAATCAGTTAATTGAAAGCCATTGATATTGCTTCTGTGGCTGACTCCTCCTCCTGACATCATTTTTGCAAGTGTCACACACTGTATTAGAACCCATGATCTGTCTTACTGGAGACAGACACCTTACTGTTTGAGCTATTTGGGGTGCACCAATATTTATGGGTGGTTAAGGGCTGGTTACGCTCAGGAGGGGGGACCTCATGCCATTTAAAAAAAAAAAAAACTTTTGCACATTTTTTAAGACAGCACCATGTAATTTCGCCTGTCAGAACCTGGTCTGCATGTGTGGCGAATTTTAGTAACATTTTCCTGTTTTCACATCTCATTAAATATGTGATTTGTATCTGGATGCAAGTTCCGGCGCGAATAAAAATCGCACTTTCAGAATGTGCGATTTTGCTGCAAAACCGGTGGTTTTTGCCATTTTTCGCATCTCATTAAATATGTGAATTTGGGAAAAAGTGTGATTTCGGACGTTTTTGGCGAAAAAAATCACATTTCATATTAAATGTCACCCTGTTTATTTACTTTATGTACTGTATGAGTTTTTGTATGTCATTTTTAGTTTTTTTCTTTAGTGGGAGGGGGTACTTTGTAAAATTTTCCTCCAATCCTACCTTGGCTAGAAAATTTATTAATTGTATGATGGATTGGGGTGGGGACTCCAAACCAGTAACTGACCTAGGGCTGCATGAGATCTAGATGATATTTTGAACAATTTAGTAATTTCTGATGGGTCAGAATGTCCAAATATCAAAATCGTCCACTGAATATCCGCTATGTCATCAGCTAGATCATCTGTCAACTCTACATGCAGGACAATGGAGGACATTGCTAGCGAGAGCCAGTGCTTCATCACACTTATTTGCCAATCACCGTAACGTAGCAGGTACACATGTGTACTCCTTCATCATTCACACATTTTAAAATATCCACAGATGAAGCCAATTTTTGCACTCGTTATTCTGTAAGGAGACCTGGACCCATGCACTGTTGGTAGTCCTCGAGGGCCGAGTTTGGGAACCACTGATATAAATCGAATAGATGAAAGAACTCCCCCCAGCCAGTTTATAGTTGATTTTTAATCAGCTCCTGCTCTATTAACTCCTCTAATAATCTGCATAACTTTAACATCCCAGTGGTTGAGATTCTGGCACTCAGAGTACTAACACATCCCAACATTGACAAGGATGCCGAGGTCAGAATCCCAACTGCCGGCATCCTGAGTATACGGTAAGTTAGTGTTAGGATGGGGGGGTTAGGTTTAGACATGGGGGGGGGGGTTAGGTTTAGACACGGGGGGGGGGGGGGGTAGGTGCTTAGAAGAGGGGCTTTGTGTTTAAGCTGTGCGGAGGGAAGGCTAGGTTTAGGTTGTGGTGTAGGTAGGTTAGGCACAAGAGGGGTGTGTTGTGGTTGGGCTGGTGGGGGAAGGAGGTTTAGAGTTTGTATTCTTACCGAGCCCTGTCGACATTCTCTCTATCTGGATGCTGGCGTCGGTATTCTGACCGCCAGTCCTCCGTATGTATTCTGTATACTGCTTGTATTGATAACAATATATCATGTTGTTTTGGCTAAATATATGATGGTTATGAAGTTGTTGAAGAGCAGCCCTTAAAAGTTATAGAAAATTATCTCCAGTGTGTCTATAGCAGAATGACAAATTGCAACACATCACAAAATCTAAGGCAAATATAGAAAGAAATCACTGCTACAGAATTCATAACCATTATTTATGTATGATGTACAGGGGCTGTCTAGCAAAGTATAAAAAATTAAATAAGCTGAAGAAAGCAATTTGAGAAAACTGTTTTTCAAGTCTGTTATGAATGCTATGTTTTCTGAAGTGAAGCTTTCAAATTTCAAAAGTTCACAATTGGAATAATCATTCATATATGAAAATGTCACATTATTTAGCATATGCTGCCTTTGGTCATTTTACTCAGAATATACTACTACTACTATTATTATTATTATTATTATTATTATTATTATTATTATTATTATTATTATTATTATCACCATCCAGTAGTTATATAGGGGTATGTTACTCCACAGAGTAGTGCAATATTAAAACTGTAATATAAACAAAGCACAAGCAATAAAAATACACCAAAATAGCCTATTCATCACTGTTTATATGATCTTACAGCCTATGGGAAGGAAAGTTTAACTGAGCTATTTTGCTAGGGTGATAGTAAATATCCCCACAGGGTAGGAGTACAGAAAACCTAACAGAAGGCAACTGTACAACAAAGAGAAAAAAAGACATTGTCATATTTTCTTGTACATTTTTGCCATTGCCCTAAACTTCCAACATCAGAAAACCATTTACTAATATATGAAGCCACATCCGGTAAGTGGCAGAACTCTTGGAGGTCATGGTAGCATTGGCCTCATGGTGCCAGCTGTTAGGGGGCACAAGGGACACAGATAAAGCTATTCAATTCATACCTATATATTTTGTCTACATCTACAGCAGGGGCAAACGTAGGATTTTCAGAAGGTTTCCAGAGGGGTGGAGCAAATTGATAATTCTACCATTGTACCCCATATCATGCGATATTTTCGTTATATCGACAATCTTCTGATCTTTTGGAACACAGACCCCTAGATCTTATGTGACTATATTGACACACATAATCGCAGTACCAGCCCCATCGAATTTACGTATTACTTCAGTCATCAGCAGATTCACTTCTCAATGTGCTTATTACTATACATGATGGACTACTGTCCACATGTTTATATAGCAAACCTACTACTGACAGGAATAATGCCCTTCAACATTCCAGCTGTCATCCTCAATTTACCATCCGCAGTCTGCCTTACTCGCAGCTGTTGCGTGTCCGGCGTATAGTTTATGACCCTAGCCTGGTACCCGCACAAATGGACGAGATGGTTACACGTTTTTATGTTAGAGCAGTGGTAGCCAACCCTAGCCTTCGAGAGCTACCAACAGTTCACATTTTCCAGACAACCTAGCCGCTGCACAGCTGCACTCATTAATCACTGACACATTTTAAAAGATACACAGGTATACGCGTCCCCTCGCAGGGCACGCTTCGGGCTCGGTGGCTCGCTGCGCTCGCCACACTTTATAAAGTCAACTCCACGCCGACGTGGATAGTGGGGGTATGAAAAGGTCGGAGGACGCGTACTGCTGCGCTCGCCACGCTTCGACTTGGTGTCAATAGTGGGGTGGCGTTAACAATGGGGGGGCATTAACCATACTTTATAACCATATACAATGAGAAATTGGCCATATTGGCCCATTTCCCATTGTTCCCTTAGTAAAATCGCGTCGATCACATCGCGGGCCATTATAATGGCCCGCAACCGACGCGATCAATGCGATTTTAACTTTAAAAATCATTTAACATTATTCTCTATTTTCTCTTTTACCGGCAAATAAACTGGTGATTGACAGAAAATCGGGTCCATCACGTCGATCGCATGCCTTAAGTACCTTAAAATTAAGGCATGTGATCAACCCGACGGGCGCCGTGCTAGGAAACAAGTACCCATTATTTTTACACTGCAATTTAGATTCCAGTTTGAACACACCCCAACCAAATGTAACTCTCTCTGCACATGTCACATCTGCCCCACCTGCAGTGCAGCATGGTTTTGCCCGTTAGAGATTTTTATTTTGCGAGCTTAACTGGTATTAGGCCCTTAGTCATATTGTTACAAGTGTATAAAAAAGAAAAAGGACACAAATTAAAAATAGCTACAGTATTATTGACACGCTATATATATATATATATATATTTTTTTTTTTTATCAAAAGAAAATATTTAAGCAGAATTAAAATACCCACTTACCTTAACTGACTTCGATTACATTTTATGATTTACAGAGTCACAAAGATAATATTAATTTAGCATTCTGAGAACCTCTTACAATTTATCAAATATTTGATTTACATCTGATAATAATTTCATGACATTCATGAACATGAAATCCAACCTCCAGCGTGGTGCTCACTCTTGTCTGTCTCATTACCACAATAGGTTCTATCTCTTCTATAATTAAAACGTATCATTAAATCCACTGGAATAGGTATGAAAAAATTAGTATAATTATTGTAGTGCTTTGTTTGGAGTGCTGTGTATCATGACTTGTTGATTTATATTTTAAATAAATATAGGCTGTATTTGTGAACCATAATACAAGATAGGCACAAAATGTTAAATCCTTTTTGTGAATACACTATTGCTTGAATTAAAATGACAAAAGAAAATTGAAAAAAATACGTTAATATTACTACTATAATAATGTGTTTTATGTCATTAAATATAATAATAATGAATTATTGCAGCACAAAATGAATAGTACTATGTAAATCCAAATTCTAAAAATAAAGATATGATCCAATACAGCAGGGACTAATCAGCTCATTAATTATATAGTTAGTTATGAAATAACTGACCTCAAAAATAAGTTTCTTCCATAAGTAAGCCAGATTTCCGCATCTAGTACCTCAGCTCTTATCTCACGATTGTGACTGGAACCACTTCAGAATCCACTAATTCTGAGATTACCATGTAGTCAGATATTGAATTCACCACTTTAGATTTACAGTGTATTTCAAAATACTAATACTTAGGGGGGTATTCAATGTCAGGGGTACGGCTGTCGAGCAAGCTCGACAGCCGTGGCCCTGTCCCATTCTCGCTTTGCTCGACTGCAGCTCGGAGGTCGGGATTCAATGTCCCGGCCGCCGAGCGGCGTGAAAGGGGCGTGGCCACGAGTTGAGGGCGGAAATAGACGAGCTCTGGCCAGGAGTTCGCCTTTTTCCGGCTTTTCTCCGCAGAACGAGCCCGACAGCTTGTGATGTCGGGCTCGTTCTGCGGTGAAACCCTGTTCAATGCTGTCAGGGAAGACAGCATTGAATAGGGCCCCGCAGCCATCTCCCCCGTCGGGAGATGGCTGCAGGAGCACGACAGTGTTTGAATACCCCCCTTAAAGTAGCAACTATCAGTTTGACTTTTTCATATGAGCAATCCCAGTAATACAGGTGTGATTCTACTTGCAGCAGCAATTATTGAGTAAAGGATTATGTTTGAGGAGACCCACCAAAGGATGGTTACCCAACATTTTGAGTAAGTACTTCAGTTAAAACAATTTATTTTATATTTTTAATGTTAGTATCACATTATTGATCTGTATATTTTCAGTACATATATCTGGATAAAAAATAGGTGTCTTATCAAAAAGTTGGATATTTTACTTCATTTTAAAAACTGTTTTCAGAAAATTAGAGTGATAAAAGAGACAATGTGACTATTAAGCATTATGCATAGACAAAGGCTTTCATGTGGTAAAGCTAGCCTTTCATCTGAGGACACCACTGCCCTACCCCAAAAGTCTTCATTACCACCTGCACAGGGAACACAGAGATGGATAGCAAACAGTAGTGAGAGCCAAAGGAAGATAGAAGTTGACACTTGTGCATTTACAAGCTTGCATATCTACTGCAATGGAATTTGCAGTTTGCCACCCGATGGTCTCTACAAGCATCTGAGTTACTTTTCTATGAGCCTTCATCATCATCATCATCACATGATGTCAGCTGATTCACATTCACCTTTTATAATATTATACTCTAGTTCAATTTTGGTCCTTCTTTGCCCTCCCTACCCTGCCTATATGCCTCTGCTGTGCCATTTGTCATGAAGACATTCTTAATAAACTTTTGTATTTTAGCTTATTTAAGCTATGCATCATACAGTAGGTAAATATTGATTGTTCTACATTTCCAGTAAAGCTGTTGTAGTTTATCTGTCTAAATGGATGCCTGCTAAGACTGGGAATAGGTAATTAAGTATTCATTTAAGAACTTAAAATGGCTGTGATTCTAAAAACTGCAGATTAGACTGTTATATGAAATTTAGAATCCAGGCATAATTATTTACAGATGCAAAAAAAAAACATAGTATTCTCTGACAACCATAGTTTTGGGGATAACTTAAAACCAAGTGCAAAAGATTTAACTTGAGCAGATTATTTGAGTCTGTTTATTTTGCCATGACTGATAGCAGCAGATCCTTGAAAGAAGAAAGTAACCCACAAGTAGTAGTAGTACGTTTATTTATAAGGCGCCACAAGGTGTCTGCAGCGCCGTACATAGCAAACAAAAAACTAATTACAAGGTAACATACAGGGTGTTTTGATAAAATACAGTATAAATAAGGGTATAGCTGGTAGAACTAAAATCAGCATCAGTTCAGAAGTAGGTGTCGAAATTGTCGAGGAGACTGAAGATGAAGTAGAGGAAGGGAAGAACAGGACAGGAGCACAGGTGAGGTAATGAGGTAGGGTGAGTACATGAGGAAGGAGGGCCCTACTCATAAGAGTTAACATATTAAAAGGAGGTGGGTGGACAAACGAAAAACAATAGGATAAGTAGGAACGGATGGGAACAGACCAGACCAGAATGCTCAATGAAATAGTTAATTATTTATTCCACTTTTTTTCTCAAGGGGTTGCCCATGTATATTGGAAGTGAAGTGATACTCCATGTACAATAGTGTGATTTACATGTATTCTGGATTGGCAGTACAGATGTGTCCACAAACATTTATCTTCCATGTAATAAGTGTGACAAGTTGTGTTATACACAATGGGCCTTATTCTGGTTCACTCCTTCTGGCAAATTCCTTCTTAGATGGACAAAACCATGTGCACTGCAGGGGGGGGGGGGGGGGGCAGATGTAACATGTACATAGAGATTTAGATTTGGGTGAGTTATTTTGTTTCTGTTCAGGGAAAATACTGGCTGCTTTATTTTTACACTGCAATATAGATCTCACTTTGCAGTAAATCCCCACCCAAATCTAATTCTCTCTGCACAAGTTACATCAGCCCCACCTGCAGTGCATATGGTTTTGTCCAGCTAAGAAGTAATTTGCCAGAAGGAGTGTACCAGAATAAGGCCCAATGCGTGAGCTCTGTTTAACTTCTATATGTCTTTGCTTGTGACTTTTATTTGCACAATGAATCTGTATTCTGAACCACCAAGTTCATTGTGTGCACAAAATATTGAAGGTGTTGAAATTCACCCAGTTGTAATGCTTCAAGAATTTCAATTGCTTTACTGAATATGACAAATTAGAGTGTTAGCAGGGAGTAAAGATGGTGAAGTAAAGTGTCTGGAGTCAGGGCTGGATTAAGGGGAGGGGCTTTTTTTAGCTAAAGGTTTTGTGCATGGGAGTGGGGTAGTGCTGCAGCTTCAACTATCTGCCAATGTGACAATGATTAATGGTGCTGAGCATCCAGAGCCATGGCACACTGATTGCACAAGTGTGCAGTGCATTACTGGGAGTTGACTGAGTCCCATGAGACATTGCACAAGAGGTCAGAGGCTGGGAGGCTTGTGCTGAGCTCTAATTGGTGGAGCTCATCACATGCTTCTCAGGCCCATGGAGGACAGCAGCAGCCTCATCATGGGAGGGTTTTTAATCAGAGGCAGCGCTGAGCCTATGAGGTCTCATACAGAGTAAGGTACAGAGGGACAAACCCAGGCTTTTCATGTGATATATATATATATATATATATATATATATATAGGATCCAGGAGAACGGCACTCAGGTCTTGTAGGTAAATGCCCCAATGTACTGGCTCCGGTGCCCTCTGGCAGGAGGGGATGAGGCCTCAGCAATAAGTAGAAGAGGAAATAAGCGGCACTCGGAGACTGCAGAAGCATCTGTATTTTGGTTTTGATACTAATGCATTGTTGGTTTAGTTTTGGATCTCTATATTTTTTTTAAATATGCTTATCCATAAGGAATAATATAATGAAAAGTCTCTTTTGTTTTTACATATTAACCTCAATAACATTCATTTCCAGTCATTCATACTTATTTCTGACCAGATCACAACTCACAATATTGTTTTCACCAATATTGGTCACAGTCTGTATTGAGCTGGCTAGTAAGGGACAGACTAGTGACACAAACCAAACACACAGCAGTTATTTTTGTTTTAAAATGTATTGCAAATTAGTTTTGTATTAGAGCAATAACCAATAAAATGTTTAATAAAAAAAAAGGCCCAATTTCCCCCCCCCCCCAAAAAAAATAAAGCCCATTATGAAAAGTATTGTGGCTCAAGATGGAATTGTCCTTAGGTCCTCTTAACCTTATGCTAAGGACATGCACAGTTTAACACGCCAAGCACTTCAGCAGCAGCGACTGCCACTTTTGTATCTGAAGTGCTTTGTTTGTTTGTTAGGGACCCCACAAACCAATGTTTTGGAAGGACTACCTCCTATCACTAATGAGGGAGTTGATGATGAGGGTGTTGGTGGTAGGAATTGCATGGGCTGGATCAAATTGATGGTAGTTGATCCTGATAAATGACATAACATGAAAGAGGTGTTTTTCTGCCTTTAGGACCACCTTTTAGTAGACGTTGTAGTACTATTATGACTGGCAGCAGCCACAGCACTAATACTTGTTTGTTTCTACTGCTCTACCATTGACTGATGGTGATCCAATTCAACTTACAGTGCTTACTTCCAAGCCTCAATACATCTTGCACCACAAGACACCTGGCCTGAGTGAACTAGCAGTTCCTGTGCAACTATGCTAACTTATGGCATCTTTTCTTGTCTAAAATGCATCTTATCCACATCGATGTGCAAACAGAATGCACAAGCAGCTTATGCTGATTAAAATAATATGTGGCCAAGTCTATATTCTATGGGTGTTGGTGGCTTTATTTGCATACAAAATGTAATGTAGTGTTTTCCAGCAAACCATTGTAACATATCATTTTATATGCAGAATCAGCGATACTCGCACACAGAATGGGGACTAGTTGCATGTGGAAATGTCTGTATAATGTTAATGTGGTGGCATGGCACTTGCTGAGCATTGCCGTGTCTTAGCCATGAAAACACACAGGTTTTGACCAAAAAAAAAAAACCTTTTCTTAACAAATGACAAAAAAATTGACACTGTTAAAAACAAGTTTCTTTCATATATATATTTTATTATTATTATTGTTTGCACACTGCTGCTACTCATGAACTTTTAGGCACACTGTGACCTAATTATTTAACTGTGTCTGAAGGTCCTGAAGTAAACACTGCCACTGGACCACAGTGCATACTGCCACTGTCTATACAACATTGCTCCTAATCATATGTTTCTAAATAAAAACTTTCCCTAGGAAATGGAATAAGTGCTGCAGCCCAATTCCCTGTGCCCTACACCCTGTCCTGCTGCACCCAGCCCATGGAGCCTTTGCCCTCCAAGTACTCAATGTCACTGCCCCACAGTAACATGCCTGCAGAACAGTGCTCTCCCCCATCTCAAACTTTTTATGGAAGGTGCACATGGAAGATTCTCAGCCCATTCCCAACAGTCTTGTCAGTACTACTTATCGTTTGCTTGTTTGTTTGGAAAGTTCCCGTAAGATGCTCAACACAGCCCCAACATCCTCTCTAGTGCTTTTTTTGTGTGAAAGTTCCCCTAAAGGCCAATACACACTGGGCGACTTTGAGCTGAAAGACACTCAGTTTACTTGTTTAAGTGACTTTCAGCTGAAAAGCCATCCAGTGTGTGTGTGGACCTTAAGAGAAGCTCAGCACTGAAACGACACCCGATCACCACTGACTTATAGGGAACTTATATCGGATCGTAAATCCGCTAGATCTGGTGCCGTGAAGATAACTGTTTGCCTTGTTTAAGGATCCAAATGTGGCTCAGATCCCAGAAAACATTTTTTTTTCAATCAAGACACAATTTGCAGCAGCACATACAGTAGCCGTATTGTAGTTTGTGTGACAAACAGTGCACACATACACAGTAACTGACAATGATTGCAATGATTGCAGCCATCCACTAAATTTAGGGCCTTATTCTAGTTCACTCTTAGAGTCAAATTCCTTCTTAGATGGACAAAACCATGTGCACTGCAGGGGGGGGCAGATGTAACATGTGCAGGGAGAGTTAGATTTGGGTGGGGTTTTTATTCAAAGTGAGATCTATATTGCAGTGTAAAAATAAAGCAGTCAGTATTTTCCCTGCACAGAAACAAAATAACTACACCAAATCTAACTCTCTCTGCACCTGTTACATCTGCCCCTCTGCAGTGAACATGGTTTTGTCCATCTGAGAAGGAATTTGCCTCTAAGAGTGAACTAGAAGAAGGCCCTTAGTTAATACACCTATTTCTCCCCATCCTGATGTCACCCTAAATTTTTGTTTTATTTTACAAAGCCTACAGTTCCACATCCTCTCCTTTGGCTCTCAAGTGTGTAGCTCTTCCTGAGAGGCTCAACTGCAATCCAAAACACGTGAGATCTGGGATGTATTAAAAAATTAGGTTTTGCTATGTTTTGAGAAATGAAGTTTGCTGTACTCATATCCGAACTTGGTTTTTTAAAGGAACCAAATGCACATATCTCAAATTTCTACCAGTACTAATGTTAGTTGTGGTACACTTACTCACAATCAGGTGCAGTGTATGAATTTTATGCTGAGCTTTTTGTAAATATAATACTATGATATTGTCTCATTGGTATACTATAGTTATTCTTTTATGTTGTTACTATAGGTGGAGTCTGTAGTGTTAAAACACACTGAATAGTTGAGAAGAAATAATTTCCATTCTACAATTATAATTTTCCATAACTTGCATTGTTCTTTTATAGAACAATGCTGACTAAGTAGTAATGTACAATGGTGGGTTCCTTTGTGACTCTTTACCCAGCTGTGGTGACTTCTCCATGTTTCACCCAAACATAGCTCCTGTATGATTAAGTGTAGACCTCTGGGTCATCCAGTAAACACTCTAACAGCAGATGTGTGACCTTAGCATGTGTAAAATGAATAACTTAATACCAATACACTTAAGTACCTGAAATAACGACTCGGAGACATAGGTTTGGCAGAAATTATTTGAAAAAATGTTAAGCTAATTTTTATTTTATTGTTTGATTAATTAATTTTGGTGGCCAGAAAGAACGGCTCTAAAAAACTAAGCTCCACCCCAAAACTATCCTGCATAATTCAGCCAAACTCAGAAAAACAGCGGTATCCACTCAACCTGCTACATTGACTACCCACCCAGCCGAGTGGGGTCGCTGTCCCCGAGCGGGTGATCCAGCGAAGGCCTAAGCCAATGAGAGGCGAGCGCACTGAAAACAAGCCAAATCTGCAGTAAACATAACTTAAAGCAAGCCTTAAAATCTATGAAACTGCCGTTCTTTTTCGCCTTTCAGCCAACGCGATTAACACCCACCCCAGAAAAAAACATATAATAGGGAAGAGAGGGTGGGAAACTTCACAGGAAAAAGAGGAAGACTCCTCCCTCTCCTGCACCATTATCCCAGCTAACTTGCCATTCCTACTGCCCTTATTGGTTCCTCCGAGTCACATGCAATCCCAGGTACACACCCAGCTTTGACTGTTTAATACACTGCATGTCTATTCAGCCAATTCGTTGCACTTCATAGTTAGTGAAAAGAGATTTTAAAGTGAATTTTACTTTAATTTTTTTAAGAACAAATGCAAACATTTAAATGAGTTCTTAGGTATATATGCGATCAATGGCAAAATTATTTGGAAATGTCCTTTCAATAACTCTTAGGACATTTTCTCCACATTGCTAATAAGAAACTGAATTTGAGACAAATGCCGTGTACAATAAGCAAGGCTATGAGTTTTCATTGTCCAGAAATATGTCTACAAGGTCAATTTTCTTAACAGACATTTTTAATTTACAACCTCAATGGTAGTATTTAACATTTCTGTTCAGATCTAATTATAGTTTTTGTATCACAGCCATTATGCTAATGGTGTTATTCAGTAGTTTGTGAGATTGCATTCATTATCACTGGTGAATTAAGCCTTAATTAAAGAAGTATTCCCATAGGCCTCATTCTGAAGTTAAGTAATTATTCATTTGGTTTTATTCTAGCAATTAGGTTACATACTGTAGCACACATTATTGAGTTTCAATACTTCAACAAATATGGTTAACTCACCATGGTAAATAAATGTCAGCTCATTACATGAAAAAGTTTAAATAATATAATTTTTTAATAAACTAATACCCGAAATAATAATAATTCCAACTTCTGATTTATTATAGGATATTCTATTCAACTGAGCAAAGTTCCGTCTACATTTTCTAAAATAAAATTTAGCTGTGGAGCAGGCCATTTCAGATAGGTGCAGTGATATGTGTTTGATAAATCGATTCTTCAAATAAATTTTTGCGTCAACCATTGCATTTTGAATTGTTCACATTGGCCCTTATTCAGATTTGATCGCAGTACAAATTTGTTTGGAAAATGGGCAAAACCATGTGCACTGCAGGTGGGGCAGATGTAACATGTGCAGAGAGAGTTACATTTGGGTGGTGTGTGTTTAAACTGAAATCTAAATTGCAGTGTAAAAATAATGCAACCAGTATTTATTCTGCACAGAAAAAAAATAACTCACACAAATCTAACTCTCTCTGCACATGTTACATCTGCCACAATTGTAGTGCACTTGGTTTTTCCCATTTTCCAAACACATTTGTACAGATCTGAATAAAGGCCATTGTGTGCTATGTAGAATTTAGGAATAGATCACCACTGAGTTTTAGTCAACCAAATTTGTAACTATGCTGGTGATATATATATATTTTACAACATAAAGAGGATTGAGAAGTTTTATCATTGGGCAGAACACCATAGGCACCTACAGCACCATACAAAATTTATATAGTTATAAAACCAACTTCAGAATTTCCAGTTTGGTTACATTTAGAAGCTAGTTTTGTATTACAGTGAAAAAAAAATCATAAAATCATGATTCCCTACACAAGTCACTTACCTTTGAATGATTTCTCCAGTGTGTGTGTGTGTGTGTGCAGTCTTTGCATAGCACAGTGGTTCCCTGGGGTGCCTTGGAGCACTTGCAGGGGTGCCTCAGGTTGGTGGTCCAGAACCAATTCAAGATATTTATGGCCAATGAAATAGCCAAAATCAGTGCTTGTGGCTTCCAATTAAAAATATGTGGGTAAACAGAAGTGAATCATGTTTCTCACCACATAACTGGACCTAAGGAAAACATTTAAATCACAACTAATTTAATATTTTTCCTGAAATTAGTAACCAACTTTTGGCCTAAGGGCGCCGTGGAAAAATATTCTGATACTTTAGGGTGCCATGATTCAAAAAGTTTGGGAACCACTGGCATAGCCCAATATTACTCGGCCGGTGTGATAGAAACAGCCTGATTGTGGCTGAAGCTAATGTCACATGATTTCCCTTCAAGTGCTTGGGCATGCATGTATTTTTCCTGTCACTCCCTGAAAATGGCAGGTTACCACCTATCAATAATCAAATTGCGTACAGCCAGCAGAAAAAAAGTACCAGGATTATATTGCAGGGTGGCTGCGCGCATGCCTACTGTTTGCTGTATGCATGCGCAGTCATTCAATTATCGTCCCGGCTTGAAAATAAGTAGAAATGCTATCAGGTCTGAATAAATCCCATTATCCAATAAAGCTAAGTATCCATGAGAAACTCACTAGAGCCCATCAAGATTTATTTGCCGCAAAGACGGCTGTTGTATTCATCCAAGAATCCATTTTAAATAGTGAGCTGTTCCTGTACTAATGGATTGCTATTGCCCCACTCCATCTTTTTTTTTTTTTTTAAAGCAATTATACAGTAGCAAGAACACGATGCTTGGGGTTGTCATGTTTTTTCAAAGATATAGTTTAAATAATGTTGTGTACACACGGGTACAATCAGCATGAGAGTTTGACTAGATGGAGCGCCTCTCTTCCTTGGCTGGGGATCGCCGGAATGTCCTTGCTGGCGATCACTGGTGCAGCGGCACTCCATCTGACTGGGATGCGCATGCTTCTTTTAGGGTGGCGCTGCTGCGGGTCCCTGCCGGCCTCCACTTCAGGGAGATGGGCAGGAATAGGGACGGCGGGGTGGCGAGGGGAGGAGGCGGTGGGAACCCGTAGCCAGCTCCGTAGCCATGGGGCAAGCGAGCGTCTCGTGCGCGCGTGCCTCTGGCGGGGGCTGGCGATACTACCGCCAATCCCTGCAAAAATGAGGCCGGCTCCATCTGTATAGTCAAAATCGCATCGGGATTGCATGCAGATCGCACAGGTTTTTTACTTTCTAATCCTGATGCATGCTCCCGTGGCAGCACAAATCAAACCCCAGATAGACAGGGCAGCAATGACTATATAGTGCAAATCTAATGCAGATTGTATAAATTGTATGTAAATAGTACAGAGTTAGCAAAGATTGCATAGCACTTGAATCTTATGGTGTGTACACATGAGGAGATTCCCTTGCAATTCTACTTAAGATTCGAGGGTACTTATGTAATATCTGGGCGCCCGAGTTTTTTATCGGGTCTGAAAATTCGGGTCGATCGCATTGCATGCAACCAAATCACATGCGATGCGATCGACCTGATTTTTACATTGGATCCAATGTTAAATGGTCCCTGAGACCCGATTTTACATTGGGTCCAATGTTAAATGTCCCCCAGACCCCATTTTTTATTATATACCCACCCTGTTCATACCCCCACTATCCAAGTGGGCATGGAGTTGATTTTATATAGTGTGGCGAGCGCGGTGAGCCCCGCGAGGGGATGCGGAATACATGTTAAGTAATCCGCGTGCGCTCGCCACGCTTAGGGCTCGGTGGCTCTCTGCGCTCGCCACACTATATAAAATCAACTCCAGCCCACTTGGATAGTGGGGGTATGAACAGGGTGGGTATACAAATAAAAAATGGGGTTTGGGGGGCATGTAAAATCGGGTCTCAGGGACCATTTAACATTGGATCCAATGTAAAAATCGGGTCGATCGCATCTGATTGTATGCCTTAAGTTAAGGCATACAATCAAAAAATCGGGCGCCCAGATAATACATAAGTACCGATTCGAGTGCTATACAATCTTTGCTATCTCTGTACAGAGCCGGTGCAAGGCACCAGAGCACCCCAGGCGCTCCACGGGAGGGGGGATGGTTAAGCGGCTGCCGGTGCTGCTACGCTCCACGGCGTTGGGGGGGGGGGAAGGAGAAGGAGAGGAAAGGATCAGCGCCTTGCTCAATGGGGCAGGGGGAGAGCGGATGGTGGCAGGAGATGGCCGCAGCGTCGCTGCATGTGGGGGGTTAGAGAGAGGGAGCAGCGTCTCGTTTTGGGGGGGGGGGGGTGTTGAGATGTGGCGATGGCACGCTGCACGGGGGGGGGGCTAGTGAGAGAGAGGGAGCCACTCACCTGATTGGGGGGGCTGCTCCAAGTGGCCGCTCCAGTGGCCGGCGCACTAGGCAAATGCCTAAGGCTGCCTAGTGGTGGCGCCTACCCTGTCTCTGTACTATCTACATACAATTCATGCTATCTACATTTGATTTGCACTATATAGTCATTGCTGCCCTGTCTATCTGGGTTTTGAATTGTGCTTTCCCGGGAGCGCGCATCAGGATTGCAAGGTAAAAAACCTATGCGATCTGCATGCGATTTTGACTATATAGTAAAAATCTCATGCTGGATTGTACCGTGTGTACACAGCATTAAGTCGAATAGCAAGGGAATCTCACCGTGTGTACACGGCATAAGTCTGGAGGAGGACAGAGCACTGTAATGGTGTGTACACACGGTGAGATTCCCTTGCTATTCGACTTAAGATTCGAGTGCTATGTAATCTTTGCTAATTCTCTACTATTTACATACAATTCTCACAATCTGCATTAGATTTGCACTATATAGTCATTCCTGCCCTGTCTATCTTGGTTTCAATTTATGCTGTCACGGGAGCGCGCATCGAGATTGCAAGGTAAAAAACCTGTGCGATCTGCATACGATCTGCTTGCAATTTTGACTATTTAGTCAAAATCTAATGTCAAATCTCACCCTGCGTACACAGCATAAGTTAAATGTATGTCCACAATTAGAATCAAACAGCTTTTCTTTCTAAAGAGCTAGAACACAACGAGCCTTTAGCTGAGGGTATTTCTGTTGTTGGAGGGGATCAGAACTATACTATCCACCCAAAGATTGATGCTTGGGGCACTTTGCCAGATGCTCTTCTAAAGTGAAATGCACCCAACATGAACACCAGTTGGTCAATACATGGAGGTACCAGACTGATTTCTGTTACTGCATATATTTACTTACTCCACAACACTACCATTGACCTAGCTACCAGGGATGATCATGCTCCTATCTCCCTGATGCTTCTGACCTTTTTCTGAATCTCTATGCAAGTTTCAGTTTGAAGAGAAAATTTATTAATTTATGTCATTAACAAGACCTCATGGTATGGAAAGCACATAAAATGTCTTATTAGGTGGAAACTCATTCGGTTAGATCAAATGCTGAAAATGGACAAATCAGGACCTTGAAGATGGAGCGAAAGGCCTTTCTCTCCAATGCAGTCCAATCCAAATTGACTGCTGATCGAACTGCATTAAACAAATTGCTCATGGACAACACTAAATGAGATTATGATTTATGCAGATCTTAACAAGCCACATTATACAACCAGATGGTCAGGATCTCCATAGGTATGGAACACTCCCTTATGCTATGGCACTTCACTCATATTACACAAAGTTATACTATTTACACCCATATCCCCTTAAGACAGCTTTCGGTTAGGAATTGGTTGCAAAACATTTAGGGGATGTCATTCTCCCATGCTTTGTGAGGAAGACCAGACTTGAATGTATACTCCATTCTCCCTTCAAGAGTTTGATCAGGCCATTAAGTCCTCTACCTTGGGGAAAAGTTTGGACCTTGATTGCTTTGCCATTACCTACTACAAATCCTTTAAGTCTTCTTTAGTCCATAAAATGCTCTTGGCCTTTAATGCGGTCTCCAGGGGCATTTCTTAGAGGATCACAGCACAGTAATACCAAAGGCAATGACCTGGCTCAGCTTTCCAGATACCAACCTATTTCCATACTCATCATGGATATCAGGTTGTTTGCAAAATTAATACCCAACAGACTTAAGACGATACTTCCTACACTCACCTTTGAACCAGATGAGGTTTTGTTCCTGAGAGGTTTTGTTCCTGAGAGGTAGGATGACCAAGGTCATTGATCTTATATATTTAGACTCTAGTGGTTCCGCAAAAGTCATCTTGCTTCAAAGGATGCTCAAAAGGTTTTTAATAGGATAAATTGGCTTTTTAAGAAAAGAGGAATGACACATTTGGGTTTGGGTTCTGCCTCTATAAGATATTTACACTTTACCATTTCCCTTCTGTACAGTTTAGGATTAGTGGGACCCTCATAAAGCCAGTAGAGATTAAACATGATGTTCAGAAACTGTATGACTTTGCATTCCATACTCTTTCATGCATTATTAGTTTCAACTCTGCTGTTAAAACAGGAGATGATGAATATAAACTGGCATTATTCCTAATTTTTTTTTTTCAAAATGATAGTCTTGGACCCTAATCTGATGGGTAACTTTCAGAAATGCGTCTGTCTTACTTCAAGGGGAATTATTTTAAATTATAAATTAACATATCTAGAGAGGGAGGGATCCAACAAGTTATCGGTCACATTGCCTTCATACTTTAAAAAAAAATATTTTCCATGTGGCAGCAGTACTCCAATTTCACCGCCAGATGGTAATGGTTAGTATGATGCTGCCAAATAGCTACAACATCTGATTTTGGCAGATTTACAGTGAGATGACATTAAAAATGCAGTAGTAGCCACTAGGCAACAATATGGATACAGGGTTAAAACAATCCTTACCTTTCTATTGGAGTTCATTTGAATAAGGTCCCTTCCCATCTTTTAGATCATTACTTGGGAAAATTCTAGGGAGTTCTAGGATTAGCAAAACAAAATGTAACTTCCTTACTATACTAAATATATTAAATTAGTATAATAAAAATAACCATCCTTAGTAGAGTTTTATATTTTCTACAAACTATTTACATCCATGTATCCAAGCACTTGTGCAGGATTTACAAACCCAGTAAGGGATTTAGTGTTGAAGGGTATAAGCATACCGGGGTTTCAACTTCCACACTTTATGGTTGGCCAGGTTATACAATGGTCAAGATCTGGGGATGTCAGTTAAGGGTTTCAGCAGGTTCTTATATTGCACTTTTCCTGTGGAGGTCAATAAAGTCTGTAACCTCACATCCTTCTATTGGCCCTACCCTGGTTACATGGAATAAAATAAGTAGAATGTCCTAAGTTTTCTCTCTATTCTCACCTCTGACCCTGCTGTTTGGTAACTCTGATTTATCTCCAGAAAACTCTAGTACTGCATTTACAGCAAAGGCTGTTCAGCTCACAAAAGTCAGGTGTACTGTATCTTCCTTTGATGTTTTGCTGGCAAATGGTTAGTTACCAGCTACTGTTCAACGCTAAGAGGTTTATTTTTAAGTCGTGGTAGAACACTGACTTTTTTTTGAGGACATGTGCCAGTATTATTTAAGACCATCACATTTTGTCTCATAAGACTACAACTTTTTATCTAACTTTTTAATGAACATAGATTCCCAGAACCTCCCAAATTCACCACATCAATTAGATTTTTCTCAATACATTCACAAGCTCTGTGAGTTATCTCTGTTAAATACACAATTTTAAGTCGTCTTTCATTTGTATAAGTGCTCTCTTATTCTCGCAAAACTGTTTCCTGGTGTTTCTGACAGAAGCAGGACATCTAATTTGACAGTATACTCCCCTTACACAATTGGTGCACTAATCTTTGACCTGGTTGGTAGAAAGTTATATCCCTTTCTGAATCAATTGTGGGTGATGTTGTTCCTCAGATCGCATATTCTGACACTTAAATTTCAACTGGGTGCTTTGGAAACCTACAAAAGAATATCTAATTAAATACTTTAATAGTACTGCCAAGGCAATGATCCCAGTGCACTGTAGGATCACTTCCCTACCATCACTTAAAGAATGTCTCACCAGAATAGACTTGTACATGTCTATAAAACAAGAAATGACTTGACACCCTATGCAATAAAGATGCGAGTGCAGCTATATCAATAGTGCATAAGTGTACATGACTTGAGACAAATTTCATCTACTGTAGTGTAGAGAGGAATCAAGAATTCTCCTCAACCTGGTTATCATGGTTAATATTTAAGGCCTTTGTAATTTACTGTATATAGCAGCCAATGTTTAAGTCCCATCAGCACACTGACCTTGGGTCTGTAGTATTCAGATGTTCTTCTTTGCTCTTGACTACACTACACTAGGTACTGTAGTTTACTAATCCCCTTTATTTATTTACAGTTGTGATTTCTTCTGTGATTATTCCAGTCCACTTTGCATTACTCTTTTTTGATTATTGTTGTATTTACAACTGCTACGTCTATGCTTATTATCTTTTTCACATGTTTTTCTATTTCACTGGAAATTACCTTTTTCTATTTACAGTGTGCCCATTTTCAAACTTAATAAACATATATTACATATAAAAAAATAGATACATAAAAAAAACATAAAAGGCAGCTGTGTCGGTAAAGCCATCAATATTTTCATAAATGTAACCAGTGACCATTATGTTTCTCATGGCTGATGTAAATGCAAGAACGATAAATAATGAGCCTTTCTGTTGAGACGTATCTGTGGAAAATAATTTACATAAATCATAGCTTCAACAAATATATATATTTTTTAATATCAGACACAGAACAGAACTATCTTGTAATAAACTATATTCAATATTTTCTCTCTGGTCTTAAACTTAATTCTGGTGAGAATTTATCATTTTAAATGTATTTTTGCCATTAGAGCTGGAAGCACCATAGAGATCCAGAGATCTACACTAACTTGGTAAATATACAATATTTCATTGGCAATTATTACCTAGCATGTTAAGTGTGATATAGTATATTATTCATATTATAGATATCCAGGGGATAAGGTTATTATTGGCTAGTAAAAATATATATCTTTCTTTTTCATGGATACTCATATCCTGAAAAAAAAAAACATTAATTAAGCAAGAGTTTTAGGACTGCTATATGTGTATTCATCAGCTGTATATTTGTCTAATTTTATGTGATCTATGTAAAGCTACTATAGAAAGATGAAAATAAAAGAAATAGAAAATAAAATCCTCTCTTGTTTCTCCCTTACCGCAACTCTGCCAAACAAAATGGAAGTTGCCAGATAAAAATATAAATTTATAAACTGAAGCAGGTGCTTGCAAGGGAGAGGTTATATAGGGAAATAAAAAAAAAAATATTCCCACAGCACCGTGGTGTAAACCACTAAATCACCGTTGGGTGTTTTTTATCCACTTCTCAGGAGGCATTCTCCACTATTGTAGTTAAGTAATCTGTGGTGAGTCAATGGTGGCGCCCCTTTGTTGCTCCCCAGTTTTTTTGTTATTCACTTACCTTTCCATCTGTGGAGAAGTGCCTTTTGCTTTATTTTTATATCAATAGATACCTAAGAAAACTTTTTAACCTGCTTGTGCCGGCTTCTTGTGTTTGTATAAAGAAACCGTGATAAGAGGATGTATCGTGGAGATGAAGTAAGAACACATGGTACGCGTCCTACGACCTTTTCATACCCCCACTATCCACGTCGGCGTGGAGTTGAGAATAGAAAGTGTGGCGAGCGCAGTGAGCCACCGAGCCCGAAGCATGGCGAGCGCAGCGAGCCCCGCGAGGGGACGCGGATACCTGTGAAGCCCGCAAGGGGACGCGTATAGCTGTGAAGGTATCCGCGTCCCCTCGCGGGGCTCGCTGCACTCGCCACGCTTCGGGCTCTGTGGTTTGCTGCGCTCGCCACACTTTATATTCTCAACTCCACACCGACGTGGATAGTGGGGGTATGAAAAGGTCGTAGGACGCGTACCGCTGCGCTCGCCACGCTTCGGGTTGACATTGATAGTGGGGGTGGTACACTATGAAAAATGGCATTTGGGGGCATTTCACATGTTTACTACACATTTCAATGCATTTTGATGCATTTCAGTTCAAAATCGAGAGATACCTCTATACAGTATGTTTTCACTATCATTATGAATGTAAGCCCATTGTAAGCATCCGTTTATGAATATGGTACAAAGGGTGATCTCATAAGAAATAACATCACAAGACCCAGTTAAAGAGAAATGTATTCCATTTGGACACTATAATCAAAAGACATAACTTAATTGTAAACAGTATTACACTATGTACATTTGTTTTCCTTTTCTTGTATAAAACACATCTGAGGATTATAGAACGAATACAGATGGAGCCGGGCTCCCTCATGCTGGCGAATCGCCAGACTGTCTCCGCTGGCGCTCCATCTGACTGAGACGCACGTGCGTCTCACGCGCACGTGCGTCTCAGTTTCCGGGCGGCGGGGCGACGGGAACCCTGTCCGTCTCCGCTTCAGGGAGATGGACAGGGTTAGGTTAGGTGGCGGGGGGGAGCGCGGGGAAGCGCCGTTGGAAGGGGACGCGCGTGCATCTCGTGCGCGTGCGTCCCCTTTCGCAGAGCAGATGGTGGCTGGCGATTCTGCCGCCATCCCCTGCAAAGACAAGGCCAGCTCCATCTGTATAACAACATTTTCTGATCTTGACCCACTACATATGGACGCGTAACTATATACTCTTTTATATATTGTTTGTGCGCAATTATAATTTCACCACTTTTGTTTTCCGGATTGTGTATTTTGGAGGATTTTAACTATTCCTCTGTTGGTGTTTTTGCTATTGCTGCACAGAGGCGCAGTAGGTTCTGTGAGAAATTTGTTTTGTTTTTCATCCAGGAGTTGTTTTCAATACTTTATTTTATCTCCATATCTAATCTGTTTTTCTCCAGTGTTATTTTGTGATGTTTTTTAACCAGGCTTTGGCAAGAAGGCATTACTCACTGATGGTTAAATATGGCGCAAGTGTGACCGAATGGCATACTGTATTTTCTTTTGATATCTGCAAGAAGGCTTTGGACCAGTTGAACTGGTCTCCTACTTAGGTTCTTGGCCAAGAAGGTTGTACTGGTACCTTGATGGTCCAGGTTATGTGTTCAGTTCTTCTTGTCACCTGAGTCATTGTTTAAGGTTTTTGGTTAGAAGGGCTAATCAGAAACTCTGTTCTGCCATCTCAAAGCCATCTACTAGTTGGAATATAAATAAAATAAGCATTGTTCAACATTTAAATACAAAAAAAGTAAATATTTTTAACATAAGTTTATGTTATTATATTGTAATATTGACTGTGCTATCTTGCCTTATGTACACTGAATTACATTGAATGCACTGTACAGTATGTCATTAATTATTTTATTTCAAATATATTTTGTTGTGTATCTATTAGAATTGTAGCACTTATCTAGGCTATATCACACACTTGGAGTCACTAAACTATCTTTTTCTAAATTGCATACTGTATATAGCCTTTTATCTGTCCATTAAAGCTCATCTCTCATTCTTTGGAAAAATAGCTTGATAATTATTATGATGGAGCAGAGTAGAAGACATTTAAATGATACTGTTTTCCTTCCGATCTTCCAATCTCTTTTAAGTATTGAAATATTTCATTACTTGTAACCTTTTCTTACTAATTATTATTAATGTTCCACTGGCAACAATTGTTTTGAGATTTCTTAATAGCAAGCATAGATGACTAATGTTTTTCCTACTTTTAGACTACTGATGAAAGTTAAAGAATAATCTTTTAAAAGGTTTCAACTAAAATTGCATTGTATTTGTTCTGTATGTTTATCACAGACACCGCCAATATTTTACAGTACATCCATTTTGTTTGAACATTTATAATGTTACAAACATTTAGCAGTAGAGATAAATGATGTGGATGACAATGATGAGGAGGCTGCTGCATCTGCACGACTGCAAGACCAGGTCAAACTGCATTGTGGTTTTCATATCAAGATACCTGGGTTTACCGATCCTGCTGGTGTCTCAGTGGAATGCCATGGTGCAGGTTTACCGATCCTGCTGCTGTCTCAGTGGTACCAGACCCCTGCTTTGTAGAGGCAGCCCATGGGAAGGATGGTTCTGGATGCAGTCAACATGGTCAACTCCTGCTGTCGGTACCTCAGCAAGATGAAGACCAACATGTCCTGAAGACCAACATGGCTGTGGAGTGCCGTGAGTCGCATGACAGGAGGAGGTCGAACTTCAACAGTCCGCTTCACGGGGTTTGAGGAGGAGTTGAAGTAGATGATTCCTCAAGAGGTGATCACAGGAGTGCATGCAGGGACATGGACCATCCATGGTCTCCACCGTATCCTGGTGATTAAATATTTTATGTTGGGAAGGCCATTTGTACGTTATACAAGATTAATTTTGACTGTATAATGCATCATGGAAAATGTGCTTTTAAATTATGATACATTTGTCAAATGATTAAATAATGTGTTTCTTTGTCACCACAGTTGTTGTACATCAGCATTTGGGGCCTGATTCTAATTCCTTTGGTCCTTGGCATGTTCGCACCGGGGACTGATGTTTCTGCCCTGCGCATGCGCTTATTCACAGATGCGCAGGGCTTTTGTGCGGCTGCATTCGTACACTTGCATAGTCTCCGTGGTGCTCAACATGTGGGCGCGATGGAGGTGGGCAGAGGGCGTTCACATTGGGACACCCAGCATTTCCTGAGCATATTTTTGCTGCTTAATGAGCCAACTAGAATCACCCCCATGATCCCATATGGAGGCTGGGAAGTGTGGTTTCCAAAATCTAACACATAACACACATACTGTATTAAGGTCTACAACCATAACATTTATACATTTGGGCCCACAATATAGATTTAAGAATTCACACTGACAGGTTTTGGTGTAGTCTTCTTAAACTTGTCAGTAAGTATAATTATTAAAACACCTGCATTGGTAAATGTTCCAAATTAGTTTAGGCTCTATTTATTCTCCATTACAAATGTCTATTTTTGAATTTTTCCCCCTTTGCAGGTCCGTCTCATGTGCTGTCAGCACTGCCGCTCCCTGTCACTAGCACCTATGTCCTATATGCAACCACCACTGCCCACCACACAAGATAATGTCTTGGAGCAAACCTAGGTGATGGTGGCTCTGAGGAAGCTGACGACACAAAAAGCTTACAATATCAATGTGCATCTCACCCCAATACAGCGCACAGGTGCCTCTCCAGTGCGCCCCCCCCCCAGGCATTGTGTCTGGGTACAAGGGGAGGGGGGGGCAGTGGGACCCCATTATTATTTGTGTTCCTATACCGTAGCTATGATTATTGGTTTTTATTCTTTTTTATTTTCTGTAAAGTGATTTACCCCAAAAATGTGTTTGGGTGATACATTAAGGGAATGTATTTTGGGGAGTACACTAACCCCTTGAGTGGTGGGTTTTTCTGGGGCAGGACAAACCTATCAGGGCAGGTTTGTCCTGCCCCAGTAAAACCCACCACAGAACTAAGGGGCAGTCCCTCCCTTGTCGCCTACCCCTCCCCCCTGTTATCACATCCTTCCATCGACTACTGCCGACTTCCCAACCTGGATCGCCGGAGGTTCCCCTGCCACTGTCCCCGGTCACCACTCAAAGCAGTGAAGCGGCAACAAGGTTCAGGGTGGCTTGGGGGTGGCTTGGGGGGACTTGGGCGGCTGAATTGCCGAGTGCTCCCGAGCAGCCCCAGCCCGAACTTTCCCGATCGGGGCTTGCAATGCTGTGGCGCCGCTCACTGCTGCGAATGGTGGTGAGTGCAGCTGCAGGGAAACCCCGGCTACAATTGGGGTTCGGAGTCAGGACTGACTTGGGGGAGTGAGGATTGGGAGTGTGCCCAGGGTGCCCCTAGAGTTTTTTTTTTTACAAAATCACCATATTGATGGTATGCCCAGAAATTTTCCGGGAGAGCCGGCTCCTGCAGCACAGTTCAGCCTGGGAAATTTCCGGCCATACCACTGAAGTGGTTAAGCAATAAAAATAGATGTACAGTATGAACAGGATTTAGTGTGAACACTTGAACTCGTTTGGCTTATTATAATTAATTATAATTAATTTACAGGCACAAATGTGTCCTTCTACTTCTTGGCTGCAACCAGGCTAAGCAGATACAAGATGCATTGTCTTACACATATTTCCCCATGAAATATAACCAGATTAAAATGATATGCAACATGTATATATATTGTATGTAACTGTGGCTGTATCGGCATAAAAAATGTTCTGCTACAATCAAACAAGTGTTTTACTTACAAACATGAAACAGGCCCCTAACATTATTTGTTATGCAGATATAGTTGCAATTATGCACAAAATATACACAAGTCACATATCATTGTATGTGCATCAATGACAGCAATGTAACAGGCTACAGTATGATGAAGCAGTGAACAATTAAGTTCACAAGACCATGTGCAAAACAAAAGATAAACTATATGGTAAATAGAATGAATATGTGACAACACCTTATTTCACAGGAGAACGTGGGAAGTGCATTGCTGCTGCTTAATAACACTCAGTCATGTTCATTCAGTACCAACAAAAAGATTGCTGCATCTGTATAAGCAAGCATTTGGAGCATCAAATAATGCAGCTCTTGCTCACATTCCAGCCAGGACAGCTAAGTTAAGAGCTCAGTTTAATACAAGAAGGAATATGATCTTCATTCATTGGGTCAAATATTTTTGACTAATATGTTTTGGTTCCAGGGAATCTAATGAAGAGTAGACCTTGAAGTACAGTATATTTATTGAAGACTCTCCATTTTTGAATAGCTCTGGTTTTAGCAGCATCCAAAACTGTAAAGTTGACTTAAAACCACTGTAGTTCTTGTTAGGGATGTTTAAAGTTGCCTGCACAGTTATCAGTTTGGTACATTTTCTGTTATGGAAAATAGTCATTGTCCAAGGGAGAGCAAGTAAAGAGCGAACTGTTAGAATGTGGATAGTTCTATACTTCAGGTTTCCAAAGGTATTTCAGATGTGAATGGCTTTTTAGCATATTCCATGGGCTAATGGATGCTGTTATCTGTCCTAAAGAGCAATCTGGTATCATGTACTCATCTTTTCTCTCCAAAGTCTTTTCCCCTCCACTCAGAATTGCTGACCACACCGGCTATCCAGAGAGATACCTCTTCTCATAATAAATATTGGTTACTGATAGGAACTCTACCTAGTAGTGAGCATCTTGGATTTATATCAGTAACTCCACAACTTTTACATTTCAGTTGATGGCCCCTTAGCCTGAGCTGTGAGACTACTGTTACTTTAATGTCTCACATCTTTAAGATGACTACTACCACACCCTAGAAGACCTGATGGCTGCCTGAACACTGTAATCAAAACTGAAGTGTTCCAAGTTCTATATTTTTAAAATGTTGGGATAAAAATACCATATGCTTTATGAGCCCCCAGCACTGTTTTTTCCTATCCCTTTGACCATAAATAATTTGATTTGGCCCTGTACCTCCAACCCGAGGCACCCCTTTCAAGAGTCTCAAGGCAACCGAGGGTGCCGCAAGACACAGTAAAGGAACAACTGACCTAGATACTGTATTTAGCTGGCTATATTACATCAGTTGTAGAAGGTGTTGATTATCACATGGCAGTTCTGCAATGGGTAATGTATTAGGATATTGTTGGCTTTTCAAAATAATATTTATACATAGGGGTAGATCCTATTAACTGTGAGTAGGTGCAATTTGTCTTAAATTAGTAATTTGCTTGCTAAGGCACTGACTTTGCTATAATCGCATAATCTATGTTCTTCAACGAAGAGAGCATACATTTTCCCACCATTCAAATGTTTCGAGTTAACTATCTCACCACAATAATATGATTCCCAGTTCAAGATCCCGCAGTTAATGGGATTCACCTTCCTTTATATGATTGAAAGGAAAGGAGAGCATGTGAAGGAAACAGATTTAAGGAACAGGAGAATGGGGGGCGACAGGAAGAAATAATGGGGCATCGATATATTAGCATGGTCTAAAGAATGGTAAGATAGTGTACAATATAGTTGAAAGCAGAGTGAAGCCACACAGAATGGGAGAAATATGGAAGTTGGGTGAAGATGAGAGAAAATTGGTGGTGCAGAGGGAGTTCATGAGTGGAACAAGTGAGACTGTAGATGGTGAAGCAGTGGCTTGGGCAGGACATGAATAGCTAGGTGGTTATGGTATAATCATGCACATATGATGAAGACTCTGTAAAAACTGGTAGGGACTGCTGTACAAAGGGATTGCTTCTACTTCTATCAGTTTGTATAGGGTGTTTTGTTGCCACATGTATCAAGCGCCAACAAATTGTAGACAATTTTAGAGGGTGTACTTGCTAGTTAGCAGATGACATTTGTACTTTTAAAACACAAATTAATTATAGGACTATATTTTCAAACTGCTGGATATTGCAAACAAATGGCATTGATGGGTATTTATGCTCTAAAAAATAATATTTCTAAGCATCAGTTTTGACTTTTAAAACAGCAGTTTATTTAAACCCCTATTAGACAAAAAAAACTATGGATGAACTGACCTTCTGCTCTATGGGAGGTTCCTGTCCTCCCGGAGCCCGCCTTTGGACACTTTTGTTATGGTTTGACAGGTGTACCGTCCCAGTCAAACCCCCACCAATGGCTGAAAATGCTTCATATTTTCAGCCAACAAATTGCCATATAATTAATCTGGTGTTTTGGCTCTGGAACCCACATGCAATGTAGGGCAGTTAGCAAACTGAATAGAACACTAATGCTTAGTCATATTCCCCCGGGAACAAAGGTATCAATTGCCCCTGTCATACCCAGTAGGGCTATGAGTGATCAGGTCACAAATGGGGGGCCTGATTTCACCAGAGAGGGTCCTTTCCACTCCCCTGTTTTCTTGACTCCAGGTGTCCGTGAGATGCTTTACGTAAAAACATGAATCAGGCCCCTAGTCCTTATTTTTCTTGGGCAGTGGCATCAAAGGAAATTCAGTTCATTGGGTTACACCAAAATGCCTGCTCCTACAAAGTGACAGGAAACAGCACTGTATGTAATGTTATAGTGCAGCATTTGGCTCCTGTCACTGAGCAGGAGCTGGCATTTTGGTGTCACCTCTCAAACCCGCATCCCTTGCCCAGGAATCATAAGGACTAATAAGGACTGATTCATATTTGTAAGTAAAACAAAAAAGCAATCAACTGGGAAAAAAAACAGGTTTAACTGCAGGTGGGGTAGATGTAACATGTTCAAATTTAGAATTGGCAGGATGTGTTTAAACTGATATTTAAATTGCAGTATAAATAAATATGTTTAAAATGTGTGGTCTACATGCAAAAACAGCCAGTACACACGCTGCACAAAAAATATAAATGTATTTTCTCCCCTTGCATAGTAACATGGTTTGTTCCAGGTACAAAGGGGGTTATTCAGACCTGCTCATTAGGCTGCATAAATTCGCTAGCAATCAAGTTAAAGCCATCCACCCGAACGCACGCCCACCCGGTCAAGTCCCCTCGGGACGCTGTGAGCAGGTGTGTATGCATACACACCCGCTCGCATGCAACCGCACAGAGGAAAAATCATTTGAATTATTTTTTTCTCTGTTCGCAGATAAAGGTAAGCCAGGTCTTACATTTATACTGCACATTGATGGCCAATTTGGAGGCAGGCATTCACGTCATGTGATGTCTTCCACCCACCCTGAGCACCCGTTTTTGTGGGCGCACCAATGAAATGCTGGGTGGATCCCAGCGACCGTCCTTTGCCTGCCAATCAGGCAGCGAGGTTCCGGGCAAAAGAAAAATTTGCCAAAGTCATTCACTGCGAGGCTTTGCACATGTGCAGTATCACTTACGCATGCACATGCACTGACCCCCAGCATCAGGGATGGGGCCGAAGTCAGGGCTGCATCAGCCCCAAAGTTACGTACTTTTTTAAAATGTACTTACAAACATTTATCAGGCCTTACATTGAGTACCCAAATCTATTACAGCCTGGAAGGAAGTAGACCAGGGTTGTCTACCTTTGGGCTGCCCTCTCTGGGAGAGGACAGCCAGTTATTTTGAGGCAGGGGGCTGGGGCAGCTAACAGGGTAGGAAAGGGGCAGGACTGGTGTGGTGCTAGAAAGGTATGATGCATTTGGGGGCGTGGCCAGCAAGATTGCATCCTTGTAGCCACACCCCCTGCAGTGCAATGCTTGTATTTCAGGCATTGCATAGCGGGGTGTGCAGCTTCAATGACAGGCTATGCCTCATTTGGTCCCACGGACCCCCTACTGACAGGGGGGTTGCAGAGGATGGGCACAATTCCAAGAGGCTTGCCTACCTTTCCGGGGGGCTGGGATGGGGAACCGATTTCTGGAACCCTTTTGTGAGGGTAAGCAACCATGGAGTAGACTAAAAGTGTAATTAGTAGTGGACTGCCCTGGCAAGCAGACAGTTGGGAGGTATACAGGATTATATGCAGATTGTTTATCATTATGTTTTTTATTCATTCCTATTTGCTTTTTGAATATTTTATATACATTTATTTCAGTTAAAATAGCTTTTCGCCGAAAATGTATAAGTAAGGTTCCCATAATCACAGCAATCACTACTTTAAACATGTCTCACCTACAACTTGGGAATTTATTCCATCAGTTAAAGCCTCTTAGCTAAGAATATAGTAATTCTATTTCTATGTGCACAGATTGTGATTACATTTATGCACCCTTTATAGATCTAGCTATAATGATGTTTTACCTGCAAGCAAATTACTGTGTGCCAGGAGGAAATAAAACATCGCAAACTTGTATGGCATAGATCAATACATTTAGAAGCGGCCTAAACTTGTATTTTTTTTGTGTGTGTGCAGGCATTGTTGTAAGAAATTGTTGTGAGAAATGTAGTAGACATTACTACCCCATAAATTTATATAAAAAGAGAAGTTACTAAGTTATTCCTTAATAGACTCGTCTTGCTCAATATCAAATGAAGCATTTCCCCTGTCAACTTCTTTAATAATACCTATAATGCAGGAAGATACAATACAGATGTGTCACAAAAGAACAATATTAAAACAGGACTCAATACAGGAGCGAGTTATCCATTGTTGTACTGTGTTTAAAATGGGTGCAGAATGTGTGAGGGACACAGGCCCCCGTGGACCCACACAACACACATCCGGCACCCATATAATTATACTTACATCCCTGGGGTCCCTCTCCAGCACTGCAGCAACAGCAGCAGGAGTAGATTTGCCCAGCAGGATGCTGTGGTAGTTTCTGCTCCTCTACCTCAGATACCTCAGAGTCAGATGTGCCATAACAACCAGAGCCAGATTAAGGTCTAAAAGGGCCTGGAGCTGAAAATGATCAAGGGACTATTATGCACAATAGTAGGGGTTGTGGCCAGCACCTAATAATGTGGGAAGCGTGACCAGTGTTCTGTTCGGGTGGTCTGCTCATGGGTGTGTCTGTATTTGTGTAAATACTTTCAACTAATTATATATTCCTGGAAAAGGCAGGGAGCTGGCATAGGAAAAATCAGGGAGATATATTGACGGGTACCCTCCAAAGGTTCACCCGCAGGATGCCGATGTCCTAAAATACTTTCCAGTCATAAAAAAAATACCGAAAGCCGAAACTTGGTATACAACATTTCAGCACCTTTTATGTGGTCACCTAAGTTTACCACACCATATACCCCTTATACAAATCATACAACACAATAGTAACCCCCTTATACTGTACTTGCCTCTTACACATTATGCCACATGGATTGAGCCAAAATACACACTATACCAGGCATGTCCAAACAGTGGCCCTCCAGCTGTTGTAAAACTACACGTCCCAGCATGCCTTGACATAGTTTTAGCATTCCCTAATAGCAAAAATATGGCAATGCATGATTAGACTTGTAGTTTCACAACAGCTGGTGGGCCATAGTTTGGACATGCCTGCACTATACCAAACAGATTGAGCAATAATGCACAATATGCTTCACAAATAGGGGCATTGCGCGCCAAAGGCGCGCATTAAAAATTTACACCATAATGCCCATTACATGATAAGCCTCACACCATAATCTCCATTACGTATTATGCCAAACACCATAATACCTATTAAAAATTATGCTACACAAGTGTTGCTTACCTACATGTCCATTGCCAGGGATTCCATGCTCGTTGCCATGTGAGATTGCATGCTCATTGCCAAGGGGAATACATGCTCGCAGTAACTGGGGGACAGCCGCTGCCGGGCAGAAATGACAGCCATTGACAGCTGGGCAGAGAGCAGGGGGCTGCCCAGCTGTATTCAGAGCACTGCATGTCCTGGCTAATTTAACTAATACCCCTTTCACTCCAGAAAATGCACAGACTTACCCGGGAATATGGTCCCAGGATCATGCAGGGACATTCCCGGACTGGCCCCTTTTGCACCAGCCTAGTGCCTGCATTTTCTGGTGTGAGGGGGAGAGAAAACCACAGCCGCCCCCTTTAAACAACCAGCTATATCTTCGTAACCAACTGACCCATTTACATGTAGGCTTCAAATGATTTTGGTCCTGTGAACCAGCCATTTGGTTCCAGAGAAATCTGCCCTCAAACAACATGAACAGCATTTCAGAAATGAAAAAAACATTGATTTACCCACAATATCTCTAGAACCAAAGAACCCATATGGACCAGGTATCAGATTTAAGGCCCAGCGATTTTGGGTTCGACTGAGATCAACCTCGAGCTTCTGTGATGCCGGAGGGGGAACTGGCAGCCGTTGGAACCGGGTGGAGGTCGGAATTAGCGGGTCCCATGTTATCCTATGGGGAAAACCTTCGGTTCCCAGGGGGCTAGCAATGCAGGGCTGGGCTCGTTGTAAAGCTCTGACCCTCAGCTACAAAATGGGCCTATTTGGAGAGTGGGCCTGGAGCTGTAGCTCCATCAGGCCCATTGTTAATCCGGCCCTGATAACAACCAGTGTAGATTCTGGGCCAAATGTAATAGGGTGAGAGTTTCAGAAAGTGAGAGATTTTGGGAGAGTTTTCCCATTTTTTTTAAAGCAGCAATCAATTACATGGCAAAATCAACCTGGTTTTGCAGTGTAATTGATTGCTGCTTTAAAAAAAGGGAAAACTCTCCCAAAATCTCTCACTTTCTGAAACTCTCACCCTATTACATTTGGCCCTCAGTGTCTAACTGGCCACACTGGTTGTGATAAAGAAGGGGCAGTAGTGTAGCATGGCTGGTGCCTCCACCCACCAGACACACTCAGCAGCTACTGCCATATGACGAATTGCCAGGTGTCTGCTGTTATACATGATTAGCTAATGGTTTGCTTGGCCTTAGCTGACCTGTCTCCTTTCATCTTCAGTAACCCAGCTGGCTCAGCCCCCTCTGCCTCAGCCCATGGTAAAAGTGAGCATGCATGGGGAAGCTGCATCCCAGGAGGTCCAACCTCAGTCACTGCCTCCCAAGAATGGTAGTGTGGCAGAATTCAATATAAAGGGGTAGATGGGCTTAACTTACATAAGAAGGGAGAGGAAGTTGGGGAGCCGATGCCTTTAAGTATATAATTTGTGTGGCATGATGGGCAGATATGTAAGGGTTAGGGGAGGGTGTTGATTTTCATAAAATAAGGGGGGAGATTTAGGACCTTATTCAGGTCCATTTGCAAGGAGCGTTGGTTCGCACGGGGACTGATGATTTCTTACTGCGCATGCGCATTTCTGTGCATGTGCATACGTAGGGTGTGTGCACCCACTGCAAATAGTCAGATCGCTTGGTGCAGGAACCCAGGACAGCGGGTTGGGGCGGATAGGGGCGTGGGGCTGCGGGTGGCCCCATTAACATATGTTGGGGCATCACCGGATGTCAGCTGCCTGCCCACTTTCTTCTGAACGTGCACGCATATGTGATCAGAACACCCTTAGAAATAGGTGCATGTTACACATCATTTGATGGTTGCTGACCATCGAATGATGTGGGTGTTCCCCTGCACGCTGCAAATGGATGTTTATTTAAAACATTCATTCACAGCCAGTGTGAAGGAACGCACCTTGCGAATGGTGGGCCAGCGTACCACCATTCGCAAGGCGGGATCTGGTTGACTCACAAGGATGTGAATACGCATTCGAGCGAATCAACCAGAATAAACCCTTACTGTGTATAATTCGTCTTTTCTACCTGGTCGTTCTTTCTACACTTCATTGTATTACTGGGAATATCTAATATAACTATCACATTTTTCTAAAATTTCCAGTATTTTTTTTATTTTAGAATTTACTTTCTGTTTTGTTGCTACAGTTTCATAATGTAATTGCAAATTTCTTCTACTGTGCTGGAAATGACAAATGAGCTGCCAAGATTAAGTAGCCAGGAAACATTGGAACTGTAACTGTTAAGTGATAGCAAATAATTCAAGGTATACCCACCTTCAAGTTAGTCATTTGAGGTCATGTTCTTACAGTATATGCTATTAATTAGATCTGCTTGAGGTGTTCAAACTAACTTCTATTAAACTGGGCTAGTTGACAACCTAATTTCACTTGTTACTTGGAGCCATTTTGTACATCTAAATTAAAAATTGCAATAAGAAGTCAAACATGTTCATGAAATGTCAAATTGCAAATTGCAACAAATGCATGTTCAACATATGACTTCCATATTCAGTGAGTATAATCAACAATCAGCAGTCTTGTACTTGCTTGGTCAAACCTTTCAAACTTGTTTGAGAATTTTATAAACCTTTTTTTGTAGTCTAGCGGTTCTCAAACTGTGGGACCTGACCCCAAAGTGGGTCCCAATCTTCTCAGCATGGGGTCGCGACTCCATGTTGCTGACCATCAGGCTGATGATTTTTCTAATCTCAGACATGGAGTTTGAAAAATCTGTTGAATTATCTGTAAAGGTCCATACGCACTGGGCGATTTTGTCAGACCCCATGTGACATGTAGAAGACACACTTACTTCCGACTGTGCACCTGCTTCACAAAGTTGTTTGGTTGCATGCAACTTTGCATAGATTTCTCTAGTGAATACTAGAGAAACACTCCTCTTGTACTTCTAAGTTACAAAACACATATAATTATCCAATACATTTATATTCTATAGATGCACATATAGTAATCTTCGCAGTAAATGAGTGAAATAATGGAAATTAGCCAGTTTATAGTAGAGATGAGTGGGTTCAGATCCTAGAGATCCGATCCCCCCCCCCCCCCCCCCCCCCGCCGAAAGTACCTTATCCAAGGCCGGATCCGAGGAGTTTGACGGGTCCCTCCATCTTTCTGAGTCCAAAACGAGGCCAAGACGTCATCATCCCACATCGGATTCTTGCGAGACCGGATCTCTATAGAAGTCCCGGCTCCGGCGCCATCTTCATTCGGCAAGCGAAAGTCAGACAGCACGGTTGTGTCTGTGCTGTCTGCAGAAAATAAAAAGCTATGGGGGACAAACAAAGACTAAAGGGGGACTACCTAAGGGGGAAACTAATAGATGCTGCCTAACTTAATGGGGGCTGCTCAAGGGGGACAACTATACATTGGGAATCATAGGTACATTTACTAAGGGGGAACTAATGGTGCAGGAACTTTTGTACATCTACTAAGGGGGGAAACTGAGGGGAAAACTATACTAAGTGGAAAACTATTCAGGTTACAACTAAGGTGGCATTACTAAGGCTACTACTAAGGGGGGCTGTTATATGGGACTACTGTGGGGGACATCTAAGGGGCTCCCCCGAATTAGTCCAACTGTGCTGTCTAGTCTCCCGTATCAGTCCAGGGGAGCTGCCCCCATTTTTTATTGAAATAAAAAAAGGTATGTTTTTTTTTAACCTGCAAGGGGTCTTAAGTGTGCCATATCAGTCCAGCTGCCCTGCCCAGCGTCCCGTATCAGTCCAGGGGTGCCCGCATGTGTGCCGTATAATTCCACGGGTGCCCCCATGTGTCTCGTATCAGTCCAGGGCAGTGGCGTAGCTTGTATAAGGCAGCCCTCGCCACTGCTTGGAGGAGCGGGGGCTGCATGGGCGCCGGAAGCCTCTCACTCTAACCTGCATAGCTGAGAGCTGACAGCTAAGGTCCGTCCTGTCTCTGCCTCCCTTCCTACCAGCAGCAGCACACAGGCAGGAAGTTTGGAACTGTTTCTGTGTACACAGTACACACAACCTCCCGCGCAGGCTGGGCAGCTGCAGCATCGTCCCTCTCCCTGCTTTCTGTTCTATCTTGACTGTCCTGCTCCAGCGGCTGCCTTCTCTTCCCCTGCACTCTGCACTCCGGTTACAGAGCCCTCCCCTTCTACAGGCTTCAGCACAGGAGCTGAACACAACAATAAGGTTAACCCTTTCAAACCCTGGTTTTCTACAGTGGGATGCAAAACAGTCAGTCTGTGTCATCACATGTCAGCATATTTGTGTCAGTGCAGTGGCGTAAGTTCATCCAAGTTGCCCGGAGGCAAGATAACTATTGGTGCCCCCCCCAAATAGCTCAATCAGTAAGGTATCTGTCTCCAGTAAGGTCATGGGATCTAATACAGGGTGTGATACTTGCAAAAATGATGTTAGAAGGAGGAGTCTGCCACATTAGCAATATCAACTGCTTTCAATTAACTGATTCAAACGTGATGGGGAGGAGAGGTGCCCCCTTGGGAGCATTTTTTTAAAGGGGAATTAACTTACAAGGCAAAACCATGCCTTGTAAGTTAATTCCCCCTTTAAAAAATGTCAGAATTCAGTGGACATCTCGCACTGCACTGAACTTGGGCGGCATTCAATTCCGGCCATAATGTAAGGTGCATTTAGGTGTGTGGAGTGTAAGGTTAATGACGGCATGTGGCATATAGTGCAAGGGGCATTATGATGTGTGACATAATGTTTAAGGAGCATGGGGGTGGGGGGGTTGGGGGTGCCAGAAACTTTTTTGGCTGGGGGGAGCCACTGGTCCAGGGATGCCCCCATGTGTCCCGTATCAGTCCAGGGATGCCCCCATATGTCCCGTATCAGTCCCAGGGTGCCCGCATGTGTCCCGTATAATTCCATGGGTGCCCTCATGTGTCCCGTATCAGTCCAGGGATGCCCCCATGTGTCCTGTATCAGTTCAGGGGTGCCCGCATGTGTGCTGTATAATTCCATGGATGCCCCCATGTGTCCCGTATCAGTCCAGGGATGCCCCCATGTGTCCCGTATCAGTCCTGGGGTGCCCACATGTGTCCCATATAATTCCAGGGATGCCCCCATGTGTCCCGTATCAGTCCTGGGGTGCCCGCATGTGTCCCATATAATTCCATGGGTGCCCCCATGTGTCCCGTATCAGTCTAGGGATGCCCCCATGTGTCCTGTATCAGTCCAGGGGTGACCGCATGTGTGCCATATAATTCCAGGGATGCCCTCATGTGTCCCGTATCAGTCCAGAGGTGCCCGCATGTGTCCCGTATAATTCCATGGGTGCCCCCATGTGTCCCGTATCAGTCTAGGGATGCCCCCATGTGTCCTGTATCAGTCCAGGGGTGACCGCATGTGTGCCATATAATTCCAGGGGTGCCCCCATGTGTCCCGTATTAGTCATGGGGTGCCCGCATGTGTGCCGTATAATTCCAGGGGTGCCCCCATATGTCCCGTATCAGACCAGGGGTGCCCGCATGTGTGCCGTATAATTCCAGAGTGCCCCCATGTGTGCCTTAAAATTCCAGGGGTGCCCGCATGTGTCCCATATCACTATGGGGCTCCCCCGAATTAGTCCAACTGTGCTGTCTAGTCTCCCGTATCAGTCCAGGGGAGCTGCCCCCATTTTTTATTGAAATAAAAAAAGGTATGTTTTTTTTAACCTGCAAGGGGTCTTAAGTGTGCCATATCAGTCCAGGGGTGCCCGCATGTGTGCCGTATAATTCCATGGGTGCCCACATGTGTCCCGTATCAGTCTAGGGATGCCCCCATGTGTCCTGTATCAGTCCAGGGGTGCCCACATGTGTGCCATATAATTCCATGGGTGCCTCCATGTGTCCCGTATCAGTCCAGGGGTGCCCGCAAGTGTGCCATATAATTACAGGGGTGCCCCCATGTGTCCCGTATTAGTCATGGGGTGCCCGCATGTGTGCCGTATAATTCCAGGGGTGCCCCCATATGTCCCGTATCAGACTAGGGATGCCTGCATGTGTGCCGTATAATTCCAGAGTGCCCCCATGTGTGCCTTATAATTCCAGGGGTGCCCGCATGTGTCCCATATCAGACCAGGGGTGCCTGCATGTGTCCCATATCAGTCCAGGGGTGCCCCCATGTGTGCCGTATAATTATATGGTGCCCCCATGTGTCCCGTATCAGTCCAGGGTTGCCCCCATGTGTCCTGTGTCAGACCAGACCTTTTTTTAATAAAAAGAAAAAAAAGTATATATTTTTTATTTTTACTGCAAGGGCTGTTAAATGTGCTGTATCAGTCCAGGGGTGAGCCAAGAGTGCCGTATAATTCAAGGGGTGTTGCTAAGTCTGTCGTATAATTCCAGGTGTGCTGCTCCTTTTTTAATTAAAAGAATAAAAGTTTTGGTACTTATGTAGTATCTGGGCTGCCGATTTCTAAATCGGGTCGGATCGGGAGATCGCATCGCATCGCATGCGACCATGCGATTCGATGCGATGCGATGCGATGCGATGACCCGATTTTTCCATAGGAATCAATGTTAAAATGGACTGAGTCCATTTTAACATGGAATTCAATGGGAAAAATGGGTCCTTTTCATACCCCTACTATCCAAGTGGGCATGGAGTTGGATATAAACCTGTGGCGAGCGTAGCGAGCCACCGAGCCCGAAGCGTGGCGAGCGAAGCGAGCCCCGCGAGGGGACGAATACCGTCCCCTCGCGGGGCTCGCTTCGCTCGCCACGCTTCGGGCTCGGTGGCTCGCTACGCTCGCCACAGGTTTATATCCAACTCCATGCCCACTTGGATAGTAGGGGTATGAAAAGGACCCATTTTTCCATAGGAATCATTTTAACATTGATTCCTATGGAAAAATCGGGTCATCGCATCCGATATCGGATGCGATGCGATGCGATGCGATGCGATATCGCATCGCATCGCATCTGATTGTATGCCTTAACTTAAGGCATACAATCAAAAAATCGGCAGCCCAGATACTACATAAGTACCAAAGTTTTTCTTATTTTTTTTACTGCAGGAATGTTGCCATGTCTGCCGTATAATTCCATGTCTGCCGCCATGTGTGCTGTATCAGTCCAGGGATGCTGGCATCTGTGCCATATAATTCCATGTGTGCTGTACCAGGTCAGGGGGTTGCCCGCATGTGTGACGCATAATTCCTGGGGTGAGCAGAGTGTGTCATATAATTCATGAGTTGCTGGAAAGTCTTCTGTATAATTCATGTGGTGCTGCTAAGTGTGCTGTATGAGTCCAGGGGTGATGCTAAGTGTGTTGTATAATTCCAGGTGTGAGCCAAGTCTGCAGTATAATTCATGGGGTGCTGCGAAGTCTGCCGCATCAATCCAGGGGTGTTGCCATATTATTAAAATAATAAAAAAAATTTTTTTCTTTTTACTGCAGGAGTGTCACCATGGGCCTTATTCTAGTTCACTCTTTCTGACAAAATCCTTCTTAGGTGGACAAAACCATGTGCACTGCAGGTGGGGCAGATGTTACTTGTGCAGAGAGAATTAGATTTGGGCGGGGTTTTACTTCAAAGTGAGATCTATATTGCAGTGTAAAAATAAAGCAGCCAGTATTTACCCTGCACAGAAACAAAATAACTCGCCCAAATCTAATTCTCTCTGCACATTTTACATCTGCCCCCCTGCAGTACACATGGTTTTGTCCATCTAAGAAGGATTTTGTCAGAAAGAGTGAACTAGAATAAGGCCCCATGTGTGCCGTATAATTCCATGTGTGCTGTATCAGTCCAGGGGTTCCGCCATCTGTGCCGTATAATTCTAAATGTGCCACCATGTGTGCTGTATCAGGTCAGGGGTGCCACCATCTATGCCGTATTATTCCTGGGATAAGCCAAGTCTGCTGCATAATTCATGGGGTGCTGCCAAGTGTGCTTTATTAGTCCAGGGGTGATGCTAAGTGTGCCGTATCAGTCAAGGGGTGAGCCAAGTCTGCCAAATAATTCCTGGGATGAGCCAAGTCTGCCGTATAATTCATGGGGTGCTGCCAAGTGTGCTGTATTAGTCCAGGGGTGATGCTAAGTGTGCTGTATCAGTCCAGGGGTGATGCTAAGTGTGCCATATCAGTCCAGGGGTGCTATTAAGTGTGCCGTATCAGTCCAGTGTATGTGGCGCCCACTTGTGTCGCTTATCATAATCATCTAGCTACCTTGGTGCAACCTTTTGGCCTAAAAACAATATTGTGAGGTGTTCAGAATAGACTGGAAATTAATGTTATTGAGGTTTATAATAGCTTAGGAGCAAAAAAAAAAATTTAAATTCTGCGATTTTACCGGGGATGCTTTAAAAAAAAAAAAAACAGAACCCAAAATCCAAAACCTTGATGGGGTATTTTGGCAAAACCCAAAACCTGAAGGTAATCAGAACCCTAAAACCAAAATGCGAAAAGTGGTCGGTGCACATCCCTAGTTTATAGTACAGTGGCCGTGCCATTTTGCATTGTTGCACTTAAATGAATAAAGTGTGATGCTTCCATTAACGCAATGATATCACTCACAATAAGCAAGGTGAAAATATATTGTTAAAGATAACAACGACTTTGCTACGATGTATACAAATTAATGTAAAGTAACGTATTACTTATGCACTGCAGTTCAGCTTATTCTCAAAACAGTGACATTGTATTATATAGCTAACACATTGTTTAACTATTACAGCTACTTTTCCTCTTCCACTTTATTGGTTGATCACAGATATTAATGTTTGTTCTATATCACAAAAAATTGGTAGGACTCCATTTACACAATGCTATTTTGACATCATAATGGCCCTTATTCTGATCGGTGCGGCCCGATCAGAATATGCGGCCGCAACCGTGCAGGCGAATCCCCGCCTTCCATACGGATCGCCACCTGCCGTCCGTATGCGGATATGTGGCGATCCGCATGAAATTGGACGGGGATACGCCTCCTCCGTCTTGGGAGCAGCCCCTGCATTCGATGGTTGCCGAACATCGAATGCAGGGCCGCACGCTCCACCAGGTCCCGCAACACAAGACCACACGGACACTTGTCCGTGTGAAATCATGTATGGGGGCGGGCAGCTGACATCCGGCGATGTCAGATGCCCGCCCCGTACCCACGCGTCACAGCCTCATTACCATGCATACGCCCCGCGTTTGCATGGGAACGCCCATGAAACGCGGGGCGTATGCATAGGGTAATGAGGCTAAGTAGCCCCTCACGCCCCTCTACGCCCCCTGTGCGGCGTATAAAGAATCCGTGCGGTGAAATCGCCTGCACATGCGCAGAGTGACCTCTGCACATGCGCAGACGATCAACATCGGCGGTCCGTCCGCATGCGGGAATTTCCGCACCGATCAGAATAAGGGCCATAGTCATATACTGCTTTTACACCAGAAGAGGGGATATTGGAATCAGTAATTATTAATCTAAGAAAAATCTAAATCAGACAGTTCAGCAGCCATATGCTCTCTCAGCTGAAAAACCAGACAAACAACAGATACTGCTACCTGTTCTATTTTAATATTTTTTATAAGACCACACATTTAATTTGTAATACTTCTCTGTGTTTTTAAATATGCAATTGCAACTATATCTACAACTGGGTCGAGAGCTACCAACAGTTAAGCCCCGTACACACGGGGGAGATATATTGCTCAGCCATATATTGCTAGCAATATATGGCTGAGCAATATACTGTATTGCTCAGTTTCTCATTTTCATCAGCGAACAGAGATGGTCGCTGATAAAAGGGAACTTCTGCCGGTGGTGCCGCAGAGATAATCAGCTGGTCGCAGGAGCAAGCTCCTGCGACCAGCAATTAGAACGGGGCTGAAAACTGGAGCGCACACTCAGCGAGCACACTCCCATCACTCGTAACATGGTCGCTAGCAACCAGATTTCCAGCGATTTCAGCCCTTATCGCCCCGTGTGTACACAGCTTTAATGTTTTCCAGATCTCATCACAGAATTACAAGTGAAGTAATTAGCTCCATCTGTGGATCTTTTAAACTGTGTTAAGCAGTCCATACACGGTCCGTTTAACGGATCCGTTTGGGACATAATTAGCACACATCGGATCGGATCCCTAGTGCATGCAGTGTGCATGCACTGCGATCCGATCTGATCCTATGTGTCCCTAGTAGAAAAAGTATGTGCAGCACATACTTTTTGTACCGTACTATGTGATGCGCGGGAGCGCGCATCGCATAGTACAGAACGGAGCCATACACAACGGACCATGTATGGGCTCCTTTAGTGAGTAATGAGTACCCAGACAGTCTCTCTCTCTCTCTTATTGGTGTAGATGTGAGATGGGTATAGGGGCGGTGCGGTGCCTGCTGCCATGCAGGTGCCGTCGGACCACTTACCTGGTCCCGCACCCTCTCACCTTCAGGCCGTGCCAAATCACGGTCCTGGAATACTCCGGCACCCAGGCACGATGGATCTTCTTCCCAACGGGCCTGGGGCCGCCTACCTGGGGTTGGGAGAGGCCGCAGGGGGGAGCTTCGTCAGCTCTTCTGCATTCCACCCCCTCTCCGGTGATGGCCGCCATCCTCTTTCTTCTGCCGCTGGCCTGTTATGGCCAGCGGCGGCGCCGCTTCTCCTCTTCCTGCAGAAGACGCCGGAGATCTTCTTTCTTGATCCCGATGTCTTCTGGCCTCCTCCGCCGGAGCTCTTCTCCTCGCCGTCGCCGTCCTCTTCTGCCAGCTGCGTCTTTCTTCTTCAGCCGGGGTGCTCCTGCACTCCGCCGGCGTGGGTCCCTCCTCCTCCTTCGCCTCCCAGCGGCGTTTGACATCAGATGCCGAGGGCGGGGCTGAGTACGGCGCAGCGAGCACTGATTGGCTCGCCGCGGCCGGTTTCTATTGGCTGCCAATTCAGGAGCCGAGATTGGCTCCCAAAGGGCGCCATTGTTCAAATGCCGGGGGTGGCGGCTCTCATTGATGGCCACAAAGGCGCCAATTACAAACAGCCACCTCTCCCCCGCCTGGACTGGCAGCGCCAGGATCAGTTCTTTGATCCCAGTGCTAGCTGGAGCTGCGTCCCACTGGGGTCACAGCTCCATCTCCCCTGCCTGCTGCTGGAGCTCTGGTGCTGGAAGCATGGATGCTGTCCCAGCACCGGGGCACACTATTACATTAAACTGATTAGGTCCACAAGTAGCACTCACCACTTACCTCCAAGATGTTATGGTACTTATGTATTATCTGGGCTCCCATGTTAAATGCACCCCATTTTTTCATACTCCTACTATCCAACTACGCATGGAGTTGATTTTATATAGTGTGGCGAGCGCAGCGAGCCACCGTGCCCAAAGCATGGCGAGCAGACGCGGTCTCATGAGAAAAACGGGAGCCCAGATATTACATAAGTACCGATGTTTTTTTTAATGGTACTGTTCAAAGACCAATATTACATCTTACTTTGTCATTCAAAGTTGTAGTCAACGTTTCAGCCACTAAAGGGCACTTGTCAAGACAGAATATCACTCAAGTCCTCACAGCACAGAAGATCCCCAAAACATTGACTGCAACTTTGAATGACAAAGATGTAATATTGATCTTTGAACAGCACCATTTAAAAACAAATCTTGGATTTAAGTGGTGAGTACTCCTTGTGGACCTAATCAGTTCTACACCCATACTATGGGCCTTATTCTAGTTCACTCTTTCTGACAAAATCCTTCTTAGATGGACAAAACCATGTGCACTGCAGGGGGGCAGATGTAACAGAGATGTGCAGAGAGAGTTAGCTTTGGGTGAGTTATTTTGTTTCTGTGCAGGTAAAATACTGACTGCTTTATTTGTACACTGCAATATAGATCTCACTTTGAAGAAAAACCTCACCCAAATCTAATTCTCTCTGCACATGTTACATCTGCCCCACCTGCAGTGCACATGGTTTTGTCCAGCTAAGAAGGATTTTGCCTCTAAGAGTGAACTAGAATAAGGCCCTATATTTGGAACACAATTTTGATGTTGCCTTAGGGGAGTGAGTGTGCGGATCCTCCACAAATATATATATAATATATATATATATATATATATATATATATATATTTTTTTAAGTTAAAGCAGCATTTTCAGCTGTTAGCTATTGCAGGATAGAGAGAGGATGGAGATTGGTTTGTTCAGTAAACTGTAATTGGACATTTCTAATGCTATAAAATTGATTACTATGCCAGAATGTCCAGGAGACTTTCAAACTTTGGGGTGTCAGCTTCTTACATACACCCACAATGTACAGTATCTCATTTTGATATTGCAACTACTGTTCCCAACTGTTTTTATTACACAGTATATGCTGATGTCATCAATGTTCAACTGATAAAGTCAGTGTGTATATTCAGACTCTGTTATAGAAGTGCGTATTCCTTCTTTGTATTTCACTATATTAATTTTGCATCATGTGTTTGTTGCTGCTTGGACAACATAAAGTTCTGATTTAATTGTACTTATCACTGTTTCCCTGTTCCCTCTGCATGATTCTGTGATTTACAGCGTCACATCATGGGGAAAGGAGGGGGTGTTCCATAATTGCTCCATTCATAAAAACACAAAATGTATCCATTGTTCTATATTATGCACACTAGCCTCAGTGTTGTAGTCCATTGCTTTCACAAACGTACTTTTATAATCTTATTTAAGAGAAGAATTCCAAAAGTTAAAAGTATTGAAAAGTTAGCATTGATGCTATAAGACAGTGGTTCTTAAACTCGGTCCTCAGGACCCCACACAGTTCACATTTTCCGGGTCACCTGGCAGGTGCACAGGTGCACTCATTACTCACTGTCACATTTTGAAAGAGCAATAAGTGGATATAATTACTTCACTTGCCATTCTGTGAGACCTGGAAAACATGCACTGTGTGTGCTATAAGATATAAAACTTGCCAAATGATTGGAAATACATCACTAGCAATTTGCTGTAAGTGTTAATTGCAACAGGTGTAAGTCCAAGGTATAAAGATGGCAGTTGTTATCCATTTTGTTGTGTATTGATCTCTTCTGTCTTGCATTACGTCAGCACATCCTAGAGCTGGAGTAGCCAACTCCAGTCCTCGAGAGCTACCAACAGTTAATGTTTTCCAGTTCTCCTCACAGAGGGCCTTATTGTAGTTCACACTGACAAAATCCTTCTTAAATGGACCAAACCACGTGCACTGCAGGGGGGGGGGGGGATGTAACATGTGCAGAGAGAATTCGATTTGGGTGAGTTATTTTGTTTCTGTGCAGGGTAAATACTGGCTGCATTATTTTTACACTGCAATATAGATCTCACTTTGAAGTAAAACCCCACCCAAATCTAATTCTCTCTGCACAAGTTACATCTGCCCCACCTGCAGTGCACGTGGTTTTGTCCATCTAAGAAGGATTTTGTCAGAAAGAGTGAACTAGAATAAGGCCCAGAATCACAAGTGAAGTAATTAGCTCCACCTGTGGATATTTTAAACTTTGTTAGTGAGTAATGAGTGCACCTTTGTGCAAGTTGGATAAGTACAAATGACCAGAGATTTCAGTTATGTTCAGTGGGGCTGCAGCACAGTTTAAAATTTAAATAGGTGAGCCACTTATATCCATTCTTTGTAAGTTATGTAAATAATGTGAGCAGGCGGGACTTGGAAGTCCCTTTCCTGCTACATTCACAGTATCTGCAGAGGACCAGGTCCAGCGTCTAATATGAATACAAGGCTCCTGGACATTGATAGCAGATTCTTCATTTTAGCTAAGTAACAAACATTTTTTATTGTCTTATGAACTGAGTGTCCTCCATTTGTCCATTACTCTTAAGGTGCCCATACACGCACCAATCCCGGCGGTGCGATCTGTGGTTTGAGGTGTGCGCTCCCGCGGCACCCCATCGTACAGTACAAAAAGTATGTGCTGCACATACTTTTTGTACTTGCTTTTCATCGCATTGCATGCACACTGCATGCACAAGGCATGCAATGCAATGCTATTTTAGCCCCGAACGCACCCTGGGATCGGTGCGTGTATGGGCACCTTTACCACTTAAAAGAGTTCATACAATCAAAATATTCAAGTGAAAGAAAATAGGTTTTCAATCCCAAACCAGTATTAGACAAACTGACATAATCAATATCAATATACTGTATAGCTATGTGTTAGTATATATATAATAAATGTCAATGTACCATGTTATTTTCATAGTTCAAAATAAGCATTGTAGTTTAATATAAATAATATCCAAACACAGGCAAATTAGTAGAAGAGAATTCATAAAAATACAAATTTAGCAAATTTACTTTATGTCAAATTAGAAATAGAAATATGACTGCAGCTGTTAATGGTTCATTTTACACTGTTGCTTTTATGTCACATGCATCCTCCCCTACTTATTCTCAATGAAGGACCCTGGGTGCCCTGTTTAAAATAAAACAAAAGAAAGCAACTTTGCAAAGTTCTTTTGATTAAATCTACAATGACATGGCAGGGAACAGCCATAAACATGTCTGTGTGAGAGCTGTCATTTAAATAAATAACCAGAGTTTAAATCCTGAATATTTCTTTGGAATTTAAAATGCTTAATGGCCCAACTTGCTTTATTAAAATAGTTCAAATACTGTTCTTGGAGTGCCCCATACAGCCAAAACTGTTCCCCAGGCAGGACAGCTTTCGTTTGCTCAACTTCAAAGATCCTTTTATCAGACTGAATTTAATTTTTCAGTTCTGTGTTTAAACGTCACATACAGTTAAGGTACCCATCCAGTACAGCGATACCACGCCAACTCACCCTGCAGCTCCCGGGTGGCTGGACCACATACTGTATGATACATCATAAGCGGTCCCATGGCATATAATGTATCATACACGATTCTAGTCCTGGTTGTGGGATCCGATGGATCCTTGGTGCAGCAGGTCCAATCTCCGGTTTCGATCCGAAACGCACAGGAGCGCGCATCCTATCAGAATCAGAGACAAATCACATCCGACACTTTTCATTTGATTTCTCGACCCAATCTTTCTAAATCGGATAAAAAGGGCCCAAATCAGACTAGTGGATGGGCACCTTAAGTCTACAAAACCTGAAGAAAAAAAGACTGCTATTATACCTGAATTATGATTACCATACGCTCTAGTTGCATTCTGTAAAAGTGCAGGAAGGGGCACTTGTAGAGTTAAAATCGTTCATCATCGTCAGAGGAACCAATGCAAATCAATCGGTTCCATTTATCTTCCGAAGAGCGCTCTCGGGGCGAAATGTAATAGGGTGCGATTTTTTAGACTAAAAAAAAATCGCACCAAATCGCACCTTTAAAAATCGCGTTTTTTGCCGCGAATTCGCATATGTAATGAGATGCGAATTCGCGGCAAAAAATGCGATTTGCCGCGATTTGCCGCGATTTTTAGTCATGAAAATGTGCGCATTTTCAGTCATGAAAATGTGTGCATTTTCATAAATGCGATTTTGTTCCAAAAAAAAAAAGTAAAAAAAAAAACGGCGTGGGGTCCCCCCTCCTAAGCATAACCAGCCCCGGGCTCATTGAGCCGGACCTGGTTCCAAAAATACGGGGGACAAAATGCATAGGGGTCCCCCGTATTTCTGAAACCAGCCCCGGACTCTTGGACCGGTCCTGGTTCCAAAAATACGGGGGACAAAAAATCTGGGGGTCCCCCGTATTTTGAAACCAGCACCGAGCTCCAACAGCCCGCGGTGTCATGCCACAGCCGGGGGACACTTTTTATACAAGGTCCCCCGGCCAAAACATGAGCACCGTGGCTGGTCAGCCTTGGACGGGGTACCTGGAGGAGTGGGGACCCCCCCAATAAAGGGGTCCCCCCCCCCCAGGCTTCACCCGTCCAGGGCTGAAGCCCGGGGCTGTCACCGGCGTCCGTGGCCAGTGGACGCCGGCCTGATAGGGTTAAATCCATCATACATATCATTACATTGCTTTTTACCGGCGAACTACAAGTGCCAGCAGACCTCCCCCGCATGCTGGGACTTGGAGAACCACAAGTCCCAGCATGCGGGGCATTAATGGGCCCGCTGGGACTTGTAGTCCACCTGTAAAAAGAATGTTTATAAAAAACACACACACAGAGAAGTACAAGTTTATTACATACACACACCTCAATTTTACACCAGCGTTACTTACCATTCCTGGATCCAGCGCTGGTCTGGCTGCTTCACAGCCGGCTCTCCCCCCGCACTGACAGGCAGCGGGGAGAACCGGCTGTCTCCGTTGCTTCTAACAGCCTCTGTAGCGCTGTCCGAGTGCTACAGAGGCTGAGAGCGTGATTGGCTGAGCTACAGTATGCGTCTCCATGGAGACGCATAGCTCAGTCCTGATTGGCTGAGCTATGCGTCTCCATGGAGACGCATACTGTAGCTCAGCCAATCACGCTCTCAGCCTCTGTAGCACTCGGACAGCGCTACAGAGGCTGTTAGAAGCAACGGAGACAGCCGGTTCTCCCCGCTGCCTGTCAGTGCGGGGGGAGAGCCGGCTGTGAAGCAGCCAGACCAGCGCTGGATCCAGGAATGGTAAGTAACGCTGGTGTAAAATTGAGGTGTGTGTATGTAATAAACTTGTACTTCTCTGTGTGTGTGTTTTTTATAAACATTCTTTTTACAGGTGGACTACAAGTCCCAGCGGGCCCATTAATGCCCCGCATGCTGGGACTTGTGGTTCTCCAAGTCCCAGCATGCGGGGGAGGTCTGCTGGCACTTGTAGTTCGCCGGTAAAAAGCAATGTAATGATATGTATGATGGATTTAACCCTATCAGGCCGGCGTCCACTGGCCACGGACGCCGGTGACAGCCCCGGGCTTCAGCCCTGGACGGGTGAAGCCTGGGGGGGGGGGACCCCTTTATTGGGGGGGTCCCCACTCCTCCAGGTACCCCGTCCAAGGCTGACCAGCCACGGTGCTCATGTTTTGGCCGGGGGACCTTGTATAAAAAGTGTCCCCCGGCTGTGGCATGACACCGCGGGCTGTTGGAGCCCGGTGCTGGTTTCAAAATACGGGGGACCCCCAGATTTTTTGTCCCCCGTATTTTTGGAACCAGGACCGGTCCAAGAGTCCGGGGCTGGTTTCAGAAATACGGGGGACCCCTATGCATTTTGTCCCCCCGTATTTTTGGAACCAGGTCCGGCTCAATGAGCCCGGGGCTGGTTATGCTTAGGAGGGGGGACCCCACGCCGTTTTTTTTTTATAAAAACACTTTTACACATTTTTATTAACAGAACCATGCACAGATCTCAATGATCTGTGCATGGTTCTGTCAAATTCGCCTGTCAGAACCTGGTCTATTTTTTTTGCGATTTTTGGTAACATTGACCAAAAATCGCACCCTATTACATTTGCGAGTTGTATACTTTATAATGGGAAAACATCTGGATGCGAATTGAAATGTGACTAAAAATCGCACTTAGAAAAGTGCGATTTCGCGGTAAAAAGTGCGATTTTTTACCGCGATTTTCAACCTATTAAATGTGCGATTTTCGGAAAATGTGCGATTTCGGCCGTTTTTGACCAAAAATCGCACATGTCTAAAAAATCACACCCTATTACATTTCGCCCTCGATGTCGAAGAGAGAAGCTGTGCATGTATTGCGGAGCCTCCTCTCATATGATTTCTTCCTGTCCCCGATGACCGGGAAACCCCAGCTCCTGAAAAGGCCAGATTGGGAGTTTTGTCTACTTCTGCCCCCTTTGAGTCCGTCCTCCTGGTCACCCTCACCTCACCTCAAGGTTCTGTTCATATGAAGGCTTTATTAGATTCCGGGGCCGTTGGAAATTTCATCTCGAAAGACATCATTGAACAACTCTCCCTTCCTCTTTGAAGGCGACAGCAACCTCTATTTTTAACCGCGGTAGATGGCAGTCGAATTCGGGGAAGCCAAGTGTCTTACCAAACTCAATCCCTCAATCTCCAGGTCGGAGCCCTCCATCAAGAGACTATTCAATTCCTAGTAATTCTCAAATCTTCCCATGAGATTGTTTTAGGCTTACCCTAGCTAACCTGTCATAACCCACAAATTGATTGGTCCTCCATGGAGATAACATCCTGGGGCTCAGGTTGCTTCTCGTCCTGTCTTTCCCGTATTACTCCCCTTCGACAAACGGCCTCCTTCATTTCTCCATCTATCCCTTCCCATTATGCAGACTTCGCAAATGTCTTCAGTAAAGGTGGAGCAGACAGTCTTCCCCCTCATAGTGAATGGGACTGCCCTGATTGAATTAAATCCCGGGAAGGTTCCTCCTAGAGGTCGGACTTACCCACTGTCTATACCCAAGACAAAGGCCATGTCTGAATATATTCAAGAAAATCTGGAAAAAGGATTTATCAGACCTTCCACTTCTACAGCCGGGGCTGGATTCTTTTTCATTAAAAAGAAAGATTGGTCTCTTCGACCCTGTATAGACTATCGTGGTCTAAATGACATAACCATTAAAAACCATTACCCTCTCCCATTGATTAATGAACTTTTTGATAAGATTAAAGGTGCCACGATCTTCACCAAACTGGATTTGTGAGAGGCCTACAACCTGATACACATCCGTTCCGGAGACGAGTGGAAGAAGGCATTTAATACACGGGACGGGCACTATGAATATCTGGTTTGGATCCGTTTGGGTTATGCAACGCTCCAGCTGTCTTCCAGCAGTTTGTGAATGATATCTTCGGTGATCTCCTCTACGAATCAGTGGTAGTTTACTTAGACGATATGTTAATTTTCTCCTCTGAGATCTCCTCCCATCGCATGGTCATGAAATAAGTACTCTCCCAATTACGCAAGAATCATCTTTTTTTGTAAACCAGAGAAATGTGTGTTCGAGAGGTCCGCCATTTCATTCTTAGGGCACATTTTATCCCGTTCTGGTCTAGCTATGGACCCAGAGAAAGTCAAGGCCATTTGAGACTGGATGCTCAAAGGCATCCAAAGGTTCCTTGGCTTTGCAAATTATTACAGATGTTTTATCCAAACATTTTCCACCATTGCTACGCCATTGACTGCTATGACCCGTAAGGGGGCTGACCCGACCCAGTGGTCTTCAGAGGCAACAGCTGCTTTCCTTCAATTAAAGCAAGCGTTCATGTCCACTCCTATTCTTCTAAACCCAATGTAGATAAGCCTTTCTTCCTCAAGGTGGATGCCTCTTCTGAAGGGGTTGGGGCCATTCTTTCTCAAAGAGGTGATACACAAGTTCTACAACCATGCGGTATCTTTTCCAAAAAATTTCTCCCAGCCGAGAAGAATTATTCAATTGGAGAACAAGAGCTGTTAGCCATCAAGCTAGCTCTAGAGGAATGGCGGTATCTGCTTCAGGGGGCTCTCCATCAAGTTACCATCTATTCTGATCATAAAAACTTGTCTTATCTTAGGAACGTGCAGTGTCTTACGGCCCGACAAGCTCGTTGGACCATGTTCTTCGAACGTTTCAATTTCCAAATCGTCTTCCGCCCTGGCTCCCAGAATGACAAAGCTGATGCCCTGTCCCGGTCCTTCTCTTCAGAAGGGGAGTAGTCACATCAGTCCCAAACCATCTTGAATAATCTTTGCTCAAACTACACCTCTACCTTCAGTACCACCAGGGAAGTGCTTTATTCCAGATGAATTAAGGGGAAAAATATTGACATGGGCCCATGCATCTTGGTTTTCAGGACATTCAGGTACCCAAAAGACTTTAGCTTTTCTTCAAAGATCCTACTGGTGGCCGACAATGCGCGCAGATGTAACCAAATTCATCACCTTCTGTGTCAAATGTGCTCAACATAAGACCTCTCGACAATCTTTAGCTGATACTCTCCTTTCTCTGCCTATTCCCACTAGGCCCTGGACCCATCTCTCGATGGACTTCATTACTGATCTACCAGCATCTCATGGTCACACCGTAATCTGGGTCATTGTCGACAGATTCTCCAAAATGGCTCATTTCATATAATTAAAAAGTTTGCCTTCTGCTCCTTAGCAGGATTTCTACCATTTCTACCATTTTCAAAATTGCATAGACTTCCCACGGAAATAGTTTCAGATCGTGGGGCACAATTCGTGGACAAATTCTGGAGATCGTTGTGTTCAGCCTTACAAGTTCAACTTAAATATTCTACTGCTTACCATCCACAAACTAACGGTTAAACCGAACGTGTGAACCAAGATTTGGAGGGGGTCTCTCCGTTTATCCATATCCACCTCACAAGACGACTGGGTAGACCTCTTGCCTTGGGCAGAATTTGCCCATAACAACTCCTATCACGCCTCCTCAAAAACTACTCCATTCTTCACAGTCTACAGCAGGCATCCTCGAGCTCCTGAATTCTCCAGTCTACCTGTCTTCGATTTATAGGCAGCTTCCTCCTATCTGCATCATCTGTCTAAAATCTGGACTGAAGTACACTCTGCACTTAAAAAGTCATCTAGACGCTATAAGACAACTAACGACATGAAGAGACGTGCTTTTCCTCCATTGAAAGTAGGGGATCGAGTCTGGTTGTCCACCCGAAATTTGCGACTTCGACTCCCTTTAATGAAGTTCGCTCCCCATCTACAGTTTCTAGTAGAGTGGACTGGCTATGGTCCTGAAGAGAATTCTTGGGTTAATTCTTCTGAGTTGCATGCTCCTAGCCTGGTCCGCCAATTCTTTAAAAGGAACACCCACATCCAAGTACCAAATGTGTCCAGAGGTCACCTGAAAGAGGGGGGTACTGTCACAAGCAGCCACCACGGGTCTCCTACTCACACGTCGGTGTCCTGCGGTGGCTCTCTGGTTGGACAGTGGGGTGAGCGGATGGCCAGGGGCAGGTGGCTGGGAGTCTGCAGTAAGGAGGGCGGGGTCCCGGGAGCGTGGTGGCTGCTGAGTCTGATGTGGCTCCGGGAGCCTGAGGCGCCACATTGGATGAGGGCAAATAAGTAATTTTGCCAGACTCTGCTCTTTCCTGCCTTTCTGTCACTGGGAACCAATGGCAGCCGCCCTCCTGCTATAAGGGGGTCTGTAATTCATCTCTCCCTGTACAAACCGGCTCTACAGAGGCAGCAGTGGCATAAAAATAGCACTGCAGCCCCCGAGGTCGCGGGGAGGTGCTAAGTAAGTGCGGGTGCTAGGGGGCTGCGGGGCTATTGTAATGTAACCCCCCCTCCCCCGCAGCTTTACCTGTATTCGCTGCGGTGGTCCCGGCTCCCCTCCTGGCTTCATTCTGTGGCTATGGAGATGGATCATCATAAAATGTCCACCCCAATATAGTAGACAGTTCTCTAAAACTGTGAATGAAGCCTGGACTCAGAAGGAGAGCCGGGACCACTGCAGCGAACCCGCCCGCAGCACTGACATCCCACCTGCAGCGCTGACAGGCATCCCATCTACCACCCGCAGCAATGACATCCCGGCTCCTGAGTACGTAAATATATAGGTGGCGTGTGGCGGGGAAGGGGGGTTTGGGGGGAGGGCGCACCAGAAACTGTTGGCAGGGGGGCACAATATTTCAAGTTATGCCACTAAGAGGCAGGATGTCGTCATTCTCATCCTCCGATTCCTCACCCCCTCAGTACGTACATCCTCATCCTCACAGATTATCAATTTATTTCACCATTACAGGTCCCTCTTTAGTCTCTGGCGGCAATTGCTGGTCTTTGTTGAAGAATTGATAATTCATTTTGATGAACATCATCTTCTCCACATTTTGTGGAAGCAACCTCCTAAACTGCTTGCTGACCAGGTTCCCTGCTGCACAAAAACTCTTTTGGAATACACACTGAAGGGAGGACAACTCAGGTAAAACTGAGCCAGTTTGGGCATCCAAACTGCCTTTTTTTCCTGCCAGTACAGGTACGGACTGTCTGATATGTCTATTTGGATGCTGGCACCAAAGTAATCATCCACCATATTTTTCAGTGGTGATAGCATCATATGCAGTGACAGTAGATATGTCAGCAATTGACAGGTCCTTCAGTTGGGACCAGATGTCCAAACTCACTCTCACACCTGCCCTGCAACACCGTCAGCACATCAGGTAGGAAATTTGAGCTGTTTCCTTGCAGCCACAGGTGTAGGAGAAAATGAAGGAGGAGCTGTTGTCTTGTCACGCTCCGCTTCATATGACAGTCTTTTGACCAGCAGGTCTGTAGACTTGTGTCTGCTGGAAACAGAGACACAACATATTAAATCAAGGATCGAGCACAGTGCCCAGAATGTATTCCTCTGACTTTAATAGACTGACCTGGCAAAGTGTATGAAGGGCTTTATCCACAAGAGCTACATACCTTGCGGAATCGCAATGCTTTAGGTCCTCCTTCACTTTCTCAAGTTGCTTCTGCAACAGCCTGATCAGGGGAATGACCTGACTCAAGATGGCAGTGTCAAAACTGGCTTCACTTGTGGCAAGTTCAAATGACAGGAAAACCCTGCACAACACAGAAATCAGTATCGACTGCACTTGAACCCAATCCTTTGATTATGTTATAGGTGGCTGTGTACACTTGAATTGCCTTTTGCTGCTTCTCCATTCTCTGCAGCAAATAGAGGGTTGAGGTCCAGCGTGTCACAACCTCTCGTTTAAGGTGATGGCAGGGCAGGCTCAGGCGTTTTTGCTGTCGGTCCAGTCTTCGGGAGGCAGTGGCAAAATGTTGAAAGTGTCATGCAAGCATCTCCTGCACACTCCTCTCACTTTTAAGGAAATGCTTTACCACCAACATTATTGTGTGTGCAAAACATGCCACATGTTGTAAATTGCCCATATGTAATGCTTGCACAATGTTACTGGTGTTTTCCGATACAACAAATCCCCAGGAGAGTCTAAGTGGGGTAAGCCACTTGATTTCGCAATGATTTCCCTCAGTTTCTCTAAGAGGTTGTCGGCATTGTGCCTCTTACTGTCACTGGTGATACAAAGTGTAATCTTCCATGGAAGGAGCTGGCATTTCAGAGATGCTGCTGCGGAAGCCGATGCATCTACCCAGTGGGCTGTCACAGTCATATAGTCCTTAGTTTGCCCTGAATCACTTGTCCACATGTCCATGGTTAAGTGGACAGTGGGTACAACCACATTTTTGAGGGCACTGAGGAAACCTTTTTGGACATCTCTGTACATATTGTGTATCGCCTGTCTAGTGATGTTGAATCTAGACGTGATTTGGTACCGGGGACACAATACCTCCATCAATCATCTAAATATCACACCACTGATAGCGGACACTGGATGCATGTCTAACAGCAACATAGCTGTCATCGCAAACAACTGTTGGTTGGTCATTTGCTTAGTGAAAGATGTAGTTGTGTTCTTCTGGGATGATGACAAACTCCCAGCAGCAACAGCAGCAGCAGTAGGAGTAGCGCTGCAGAATCCTAGATGGTCAACTGCCTTAACCCTGCTTATTGTAGCATTGCATAAGCTACATATGGCAAGACAATTGTTGCCCAGATCTGGATAAAAATAATTCCAGACCAGAGGTGGATTTTTTTACTTCTGCCCAAGCATGGCGACAGCCTTTTGCATCCCACGGACAACAACTGTCTCGCCCGGTGCCTCATTTAAGCAAACCACATCACCATCAGCAGCATCCTCCTAGTCAACTTCCTACTCAGTGCCCGCTACATCAATATCCTCCTGTTGTAGAATATTGACACCTTCAATCTCAAAATCAGGAACTGGACTGTGGGTGATCCTTCCAGCATATGCAGAGGGCATGCTGAAATGGTGGAAGGATCCACCTCTTTCCGTAAAGTGATGGGAAGGTCAGGCATAGAAACCACCAACCCCTTGGACTCTCCTTGGGGATTTGTGATACCATGTCTTTAGAAGGAACAGTTGTTTGCTGTGTTCTTGATGACAGCTTAACTCTCTTAAATTTTCTAGCGGGTTGGGGGTTTATGAAAGCTTAGATCAATGGTGTGAAGCTGAACCACATGTCATGAACATAGGCCAGGGCTTTAGCTGTTCCTTGCCACTCTGTGTCGTAAATTACATATTCGCAAGCTTACGTTTCTCCTCCAACGATTTACAATTATTTTTATACCTCGTATTACTGAACTTTGACATTTTGGATTTT